>NW_018397265.1:1346976-1347410 GCF_002168275.2 Theobroma umbraticum
ATTTGTAATTTAATTTCGTACTCAATTTGGCATGAAAGAGATCCTAGGAAGGTAAGGCGCAATTTAATCTTAAATTATTTTCGTTACGTTTATCTGTATTTGATGCATGATCAGCCTCCTCTAGCAGTGGTATCAGAGCACCTTTCATGCCATTTGAGTGCTTGTTCATGTTCAATGGATGCTTGATTAACAAATAGTTGTTTTGCATTTTGATTTGGTGCGATGTTGTTATAAATCGATTTTTCAAAATCTGCTTTGCCAATTTATTTAATTCTGTCCAGCAACATTTGTGCCCTCCTTTAATCTTATTTTAACATATTTGAATCATGTATAGACTTGACTAATGTGTGTTTTAAATTGTGCAAAGGAAGCACAAGAAAAAGGTACACAATAAGGCAGGGTGTCTTACAAGGCAGCACACACACGGTTTTAGG
>NW_018397265.1:1347420-1347717 GCF_002168275.2 Theobroma umbraticum
TGCTTTTATTTGTGCTTAATTTCCAGAAAATAACATATGTAATTGTTACCCATTTATTGCTGGATATGTGGACAGAAAAATTATGAAATGTTCATGATTAAATAGGCTGATTTTAAGCAAGAAAATTGGTGCAAATATAAAGCAGTCCAGCTCACTGTTATAACATGAATTTCAGTTTTAATTAACAAGAAAGTCTTGGAAATTAATTCTGAAAAATTCCAGAAAAATTATCTTGATTAAAATTTCAATAAGGATTATTTCTGGAAATTATCATGGTCAAATATGCTGATTTCAAGC
>NW_018397265.1:1347864-1348139 GCF_002168275.2 Theobroma umbraticum
AATTAATTCTGAAAATTCCAGAAAAATTATCTTTATTAAAATGTTCAATGAGGAATATTTCTGGAAATTTTCATGGCCAAACAAGTTAATTTAGGCTATTAATTATTGAAAGTTTGAAAACAGTTCTGAGAATAGTAACAACTTAGAAATCGTTTTGAATGGCCAGAAAATCTTGCAGAGTTAATTCTGAAAATTTAAGAATATTATCCTCATTTGAAACATTCAATTAAAGGATAAAATTTTGAATTTGAATTAATTTTTGAGTGGCTGGACAC
>NW_018397265.1:1348445-1348651 GCF_002168275.2 Theobroma umbraticum
ATCAATCAATTTTGAATTGATTGATAGTAAATCTCCAAAATATTAAGTCTTCCTTATTTGATGAGGACTCCCTAAATTAAGGGATTATTATTTATATTTATCAACATCTAATTAAATTAGATAATTTTAATTAAAATAGAAAGTCAATTTGAGTAGATGACATCCTACTCCGATTAGGATGGATTTTAATTAAGATAAACTTACTA
>NW_018397265.1:1348661-1348913 GCF_002168275.2 Theobroma umbraticum
ACTTTTAATAATGATTAGAACTCTATAATTAGTGAATGGATAACACAAGATTAAAAGGTGGACAAGAACCTTCCTAAAATATATAGGACACATGATTTGGATTATGTGACCTTTTAAAATAATTTATGATAGATACACAAGTTAGGAGGTTTCCTAAATTGGTTTTGGTTTCCAATTAAAGAAGTTTAATTAGAACTAACTAATAGAATTAATTCAAATATGATTTGAGCTAAGTAAATGCCTTGATATGAT
>NW_018397265.1:1349168-1349268 GCF_002168275.2 Theobroma umbraticum
TTTGTTGATGGTTAAGGACTATAGACCCAATATGATTGTGGATGTTTGGTTCAACTGCTATTTATGAAAATCTTTTTAAATAGGGTCTGCGAACCCTACC
>NW_018397265.1:1349278-1349448 GCF_002168275.2 Theobroma umbraticum
CATTCTGGGTTTGTAAAATTCTGTTCTCATCTAATTCCCCATAAATGTAACTCGAGGATTCTACATTCACTTGGAATTAGAAAGAGGATTAGATTTTGAAAGAAATTTTGTAAATAAGAAGATAGAGATCAAAGGTGCCATAAAAGCTAAAGGTGCATGCAAGCTAAGGC
>NW_018397265.1:1349607-1349963 GCF_002168275.2 Theobroma umbraticum
AAGCATGTGATAGATTTAATTTTATGCGATATATTAAATGCTATGCATGCTAATTAAATGAGACCCTAATAAAACGAAAAGGATAAAATTCCTCCATAAATATTGAGTCACATGCCACGTATGATTAAGTAGCCTTCCACCGTATAGCAAGATAACCTGGTTGCTCTTTTAATCGGAGGCTTGTTGAGCACACTCAAGGCCACACTTTTGCACAAATATGTTTGAGCTATTGGTGGGTCTTACTTAACTAGTCTCATAAAATCCGAATGCTTAGAAACTTGATTATTATGGAAACTAGAGGCAAAAGCTAGGTGAAACATATATGATATGTTTTAGGCAATGTGTTGTCAGCTAGC
>NW_018397265.1:1349973-1350153 GCF_002168275.2 Theobroma umbraticum
GTCGTATAGAGATATGATTGGTAATCTCAATTACCTACCTAATCCACCTATTATAGTTTATTGAGCACACTCAAGGCCATGACTAGATGGATGAGATCCTAGCCCACCAAGAGAATCTTACTAGAAATCTCTCAAGGTGATATGGAGGGTTATCATCTTGTAGAAAATAATGGGAGAACT
>NW_018397265.1:1350537-1350663 GCF_002168275.2 Theobroma umbraticum
AGGATGATGATGATCAAGCAGCATGCGTGATGCTAGCCAATATGACCCCTGAGCTCCAAAAGGCAACATGAACACATGGATGTCCAATCCATGATTCTTCACTTTAGAGAACTGTTCGATAAGGAG
>NW_018397265.1:1350839-1351342 GCF_002168275.2 Theobroma umbraticum
TTAGACTCATCGAGAGACTTGGACAATTGGGATTAGCAATGGATCATGAGCTAATTATAGACTTAGTTCTACAATCCCTTCCTAACAACTTTGGTCAGTTCATGTTGAACTTCCATATGAGTCGATTAGAAGCCACTCTTTCGAAACTTTTGAATATGCTAGACACGGCAGAAAGGTCCATCAAAAAAGATAAGGGATCATTGCTTCTTGTTTTTTTTTCCAAGGCTCATATAAAGTAACAAAAGTAGAAAGCCCAAAAGGGGAAGAAGGTAAAATCCCAAAATGAAAAGGTGCTAAAGCCTAAGGGAGGTGTCAAAAAGGAAAAAGAGAAAGATATTTACCATGATTATGGCAAACTTGGGCATTTGAAGAGGAATTGCAAGGAGTACCTAGCTACTATGAGCAAGAAAAAGAAGCTTATTGAAGTTTCTGATTCAGGTACCATTTGGTAAGTAATTCTACTTTATATATTAAAGGTATATGATACCTCTAAGTTAGTTCTC
>NW_018397265.1:1351384-1351546 GCF_002168275.2 Theobroma umbraticum
AAGATAAACAAGAGTAGGATCTTGGCTCAGGAGGTGACCACATGGATGGACTACTTAAAGCATTAAATGCTACATTGGATGGTTACACTCCTGTTTATCTTGACATGCTAGATAATTTATTTGGATGTTTTTGAAACATTAATTATGTAATTGCCATGGGAA
>NW_018397265.1:1351667-1351998 GCF_002168275.2 Theobroma umbraticum
GTTTGTCCTTGCAATGATATTTGATCAATTATGAATTATGTTCAATTGATCAAATGGTATTGATCAAAAGGTTGAATATTGATTCATATAAAATGGAACTTTCTCAAGAGCAAAACATAGAGATGAATGTTCAAGAAAGAAAGCAACTTCGTATTGCTTGAGATGTATTCTAAACCCATTATAATATTCTAAACCAATGTGATTCTAAGCATACATTGAGATGTATAGACCTCATGGAATATTCAAAAGAGTTTGAATATTTCTCTCACAAAGGATTTTGGGTTTAGTGGGAGCCCAATGACAATAAAAAGTTTAAAGGGGCCAAATGGCA
>NW_018397265.1:1352083-1352183 GCF_002168275.2 Theobroma umbraticum
TATACGTGTATATAAATAAAGTCATATACATCCTATTATAAAGGGCTCAAACAAGAAGATATTTAGATTGTTAGTTCATGGAACTAATAAAGGGTTCTGG
>NW_018397265.1:1352193-1352291 GCF_002168275.2 Theobroma umbraticum
TGTAACAATGGAGCCATAATAGTAGAACTTGGGTCTCATTGGATCTAGATATATTAATATGAAATGATGTGATACATAGAAAGATAGATAAAAAGAAT
>NW_018397265.1:1352301-1352624 GCF_002168275.2 Theobroma umbraticum
AAAGGGCACAAGCGAGTCTACATGGAGACACGATTACAAGATGGATTTGAATTCACATACGATGAGGTAGTAATTGGCTTTGTGCTAGTGGGAGATGTTGGGATGAGACTTGCAACCAATTGCAATTGGTTAAAGCTTGAATCTAATCATGCAACAACATTATTCATATTGAATGATTAAAGGTTTTCCTTTATCAATAAGACATCAATTATAACAAGTTATAAAGTCTACTTGGATAAAGTCCATGAGATTAATATTCCTTGCAAGGAAACTATAATGGGTTACAGTTAAGAAATTCTTATGTATCAAAGTATAATCTTAAA
>NW_018397265.1:1352634-1352729 GCF_002168275.2 Theobroma umbraticum
GTCAATGTATCATTGAGACTGGACATCAATGATGCTTAGAGACTGGTACATTCTATGTTCCTTACTTGAAAAGTAAGCAACTGATCTCATAGGTT
>NW_018397265.1:1352739-1352899 GCF_002168275.2 Theobroma umbraticum
GATACTTGAAACTAGAATGTAGGTTCTTGCCTAAGAGAGCAAGTTCATTAAACATGACCCACAGTGAGAAGTGCATTTGGTATTTCATTCAAGTGTCTATGCAATACTTCTTATGTGTAAGTTGTGTAAATACTCCTTAGACTTGAGACACTAGGTTATC
>NW_018397265.1:1352909-1353045 GCF_002168275.2 Theobroma umbraticum
AGTGCTATGCTTTGATTTTATCCTTATGGATGCCTAACCAAAGATGCCAAAATGGGATACTTTTGAGAATAGCATGAAGCATGTGAAGGCAAATAAATAGTCAAGATGGGAATCATCACCCCAAGTGATGTAGGGG
>NW_018397265.1:1353055-1353125 GCF_002168275.2 Theobroma umbraticum
ATTGTTCTTGGTTGATATTAGCTTCTTAAAGTCCTTAGCCAAGGCAACTTGAAAATTATGAAAGGAGTTT
>NW_018397265.1:1353135-1353414 GCF_002168275.2 Theobroma umbraticum
TATAAAGCTGATGATCAAACTTTAGGAACGAATATGGAGATCAATAAGAGTAGAAATTGGACCATGCTCTTATCATCTCTGGGATATGTGATGAGGGAATGGATTACAATGAAAAACTTATCACTGAAAGGTTGAGTTTCTAAGGTTAACTTAAGAATTATATGTTGAGTTCATTGCCAACATGTTAGAAGGCTAATGGGTCACACACCTAAAATGAATGTTGAAAATAAAATAGAAGAGGTGATTAAGTTGGACCTAATCAAATTAAAAGTTATGAGC
>NW_018397265.1:1353424-1353524 GCF_002168275.2 Theobroma umbraticum
CTTGATTAAAATTGTTTAATTAAATTGTGCCTAATTCATTAAATTATTTAACTAAGTCACTGGCTTAATTGATTAAATTGTTTAATTAAGTTATTGAGCC
>NW_018397265.1:1353534-1353676 GCF_002168275.2 Theobroma umbraticum
AATTTGTTTAATCAAGTTATTGGGCCTAATTGATTTAATTATTTAATTAAGTTATTGGGCCTCATTTATTAAATTAAATAACTAAGTTATTGGACTTAATTGATTAAATTTGTTTAATCAAGTTATTAGGCCTAATTGATTA
>NW_018397265.1:1353686-1373692 GCF_002168275.2 Theobroma umbraticum
TTAAGTTATTAGGCCTAATTGATTAAATTAAACAATTAAGTTAACTGGGCTTCTTAAGGACTTAATTAAAATTTTTATTCAAATTATTGGATTAATTTGCAATTACAAAATAGTTTTGTAATTTGGGTTTAAAATCAATCTAAGGTATAAATACCTAACTATAGCCTCCAAACAAAATAAGAAAGAAAAAGTTGAAAAAGAAAAGAACAGTAGATTAGAAACTCTATTTCTTGACGTTCCTTGTGTGAAGAAAAACAGTTTTCATTCACTTGAATCCTTTTCAGCCCATAATTTTGTGTAGATTATGAGTTTATGACACTCATCTTTGCTAGCACATTGTTAAGGCATAGCACTCCCAATCCTTAAAAAAGGATTTTCCAATTCATTAGTGTGGATCACCATTAGAGGCTGCATAAGGATTTCTTGGACAGCTTTGGTTTGCAACAACCGAGCTGAGGTGGCTGAGCTTTTTTAAGGCAAATCAGTGGTTTAACAAAAGATTCATCAACCTTTGTTTTTAAGGTAAATTTGATATGATCATACATATATATTTCATTTGTAATTTAATTTCGCACTCAATTCGGCATGAAAGAGATCCTAGGAAGGTGAGGCGTAATTTAATCTTAAATCTATTTCCACTACGTTTATCTATATTTGATGCATGATCAGCCCTCACCCAACACAGTTCCAATGAAATTAATTTGTGAGGTTCTAGTTGATAGATTGAGCATTTTACTAAACAAGTTGGTGGGAATAACACAGTGAAATTTTATTCTAGGGTAGCAAGCTACAAATAAGATTATTGTGGTTCAACAAGCTGTCCATACAATGAGAAGATTAAAAAGGAGAGAGGGTGCATTAACGATCAAGATAGAACTAGAGGAAGCCTACGATATAATTAAAAGGGATTTCATTCAAGAGGTTCTTGAAGAAATTAGTCTACCTATATCTTGGATTAATATTATTATGTTCATTGTGAGATCACTAACATTCACTATCATTTGGAATGGGAAACAAACTTAAACTTTTAATCTTACCAAAAGAATAAGACAAGGAGATCCTCTATCACCTTATCTTTTTATCTTGTGCTTGGAAAAACTTTCACAATTGATCAATGAAGAAGTAAGACATAGAAGT
The DNA here is from genome assembly GCF_002168275.2 of Theobroma umbraticum. Classification (NCBI taxonomy): domain Eukaryota; kingdom Viridiplantae; phylum Streptophyta; class Magnoliopsida; order Malvales; family Malvaceae; genus Theobroma; species Theobroma umbraticum. The sequence continues at coordinate 1,354,824 of NW_018397265.1, forward strand.
TGGAAGTCATTAGCAATGACAACCCATGGTCCTCACTTATCACACGTTTGTTTTACAGATGATCTGATGCTATTTGGGGTAGCCTCGGTGAAGCAAGTTCAAGTTATAATGAGAGACCTTGATAAATTTTGCTTAGCTTTGGGTCAAAAAGTTAGTTTAGAGAAATCTAGAATGTTAGTGGCTTCGAATGTTACCTTGTTAAGAGCAAGAATTATGAGTAGCACTCTGATTATTCTATTGACTAAGGACTTTGGGAAATACCTTGGATCCCTAATTTTCCACGATATAGTATCAAGGAACACTTATGCTGAAATTATCACTAAAGTTAAAGCTAGACTTGAACATTAGAGTAATAAACAACTATCAATGGGTAGGTCGAGTGGCATAAGTACAATCTGTAACAAGTTCAATGGTTGTATATATGATGCAAACCTCATTTTTACTAGAAAACATGATACAAGAGATTAAAAGGATGAATAAAAATTTTGTATGGGGACATTTTGGTGGTAACAAAAAGAACCATGGTGTAAGTTGGGAAAAACTTTATTCATCTATAAAGGAAAGAGGATTACAACTCAAAAACTTAAGATTCTTTAACTTAGCATCATTGGCAAAACTTGGGTGGAGGCTATTAATGGACAAAAATCATCTTTGGGTGGACATCTTAAAGAAGAAATACCTAAGAGATGATAGCTTCATGATAGTGTGTGTTAAATCGTTGGATTCTTATGCGTGGTGAAGCATATTGAAAGGGAGAATTATCTTGAGTAAAAGCCTAGGAAAAATTATCAACAATGGCAGTACAACGAGATTCTAGGCTGATTCTTGGCTTGATTGTGGACCTTTGGTTAATCATGCAAGTAGGGACATATCAAACATGGAAGCTAGCCTACCAGTTGTAAGCTTTTGTAGTGAAAATGGATAGTGCGATCTAAAGTACCTTAACTAGTTTCTACCCATGCACATTGTCCTCAAAATTGCAACAGTGCTCATTGACCCCAATAGTGCTAAAGATGAAGCTACCGTATTGACACTTAAACAATGAGGTTTTCATGGTTAACTCAACCTATAAATGCCAACAAATAAGAACTAGTATTAATTCTAATTTCTAGAAAAACTGTTTGGAAATTGCCTTGTACTAAGAAAGCACTCTATTGAAATGAAGGGTCTTGCATAATTCTTTGCCAACTGGGTCTTGGCTTTCAAGAAGAAATATAAGTTCTACAAGTATGTGTCCGACATGTGATATCCATGAGGAAACTATTTTACGAGCGGTTAGAGATTGTAATGTGTAAAGAGCTTGTGGAACCATATAAAGCCTTCATTCATTCAACCAAATTTTTTCTAGATGGAGTTGAAATAGTGGGTGATGTCTCATGCATTGAATACTATCAAGGTTGAAGGTCTATCATGGAATGTCATTTTCATATATTGAGTATGGCTTTTGTGGTATTGACAAAATCTACATTTGTTCAATAAATCTTTTGTTTGGTGATAACTCTATGATATAAAGTTATATGGACTTTATTTTGATAGTAATTTCAAATTAGTTCTTGCGGTAATGCATAAAAATTAGTAGGTTTTATTTAAATTATTTTAAATTAGTTAATTTAGGTAAGTTAATCTAATCTTAGTTAATTTTATACTTAATTTAGTGTTAATGTAATTAAGATAGGTTGTTGTTGATTTTTTAGTGCTTTTGTAGGTATTTAACAAAAAAAGAATTTTAATGGAAGAAGGAAAGCAATTTTGAGGTGTGGATTTTCACTGCATATATTTTGTATTTCAACCATAACTCTCTCTACAAGACTCCAAAAGTTATTATTCTTAGACTATTGGAAAGCTAAGAGAAAAAGCTATACCTTTTGTGTTGACCACTTCACCCAGTTCGGTCCAAAAAATGGTCAAAAATCATATCAAATTTGAAGCACTGCAGTAGTGTTAGAGCAATTATGATTTCTACTAATTAATGGGTCGAGGCCATGGCTCACGTAGTCTAATATGAAAATCCTAGTAGGAATTGACTTTTTTCTTCATCCAAATTGGCCGAACTTCAAAGCTCTATAAAAACAACCTTTTCAGATGACTTTTAAGAAAAAGAAAAAAAAATCAAATTGACAACTAAAAATCAAGCCACAAAGCTATTGAAGCTGAGAAGAATTTGAAGGATTCAAGAAGATTTGGAAGATCAAGACTATAAATTCTTGGGTTATATCATCTTTTTGATATTCTCTTATTTTTCTCAGTTTGATTTTAATGTTTAAACTTAATTTGATGATGATATGTTACTTGATGGGGAACTAATTTATTCATCTAAGATTATGATTGAACTCTATACGTAGTCTGATTTATTTATCTCTCTTTTGCTTATGTTTGATGGACTCAAGTTGTTTATTCTATTTTGTTCTTAATATTTCTGATTTATTGGCCACCAATTAGATTGAATTGGAAACCTAGGTTAAACCTTATCGAATGAGATTTAGGTAGACCTTGAATAGAATAGTGTATGATCAAATACACTTAGTTAATTAGGTGGTTTGATTTGCATATAGGGTAGACATACACTTATAAGCCATACATAACCAGGATTACAGCACGAACTTAATAACTCTTTCTTCAATTTAATTTGTATAGACATATAGTAAGTTAATTGAGAAAGATATTTTTATAAGAAACTCGACAGAGACTTGTAAATAATTTAGGACTCAAAGTTAGTGACTTAATCCATTAAGCTAAGTTAAGAGCGAGAGAGACAATAATCAAATGAAGTATTGAGGGATATCACAATCTTTAAGTCTAGTAATCACTCGAATTTAGTAAAGTAAATTTGCTAATTAATTTTAGATTAGTTTTATTTTTAGTTTATTAGTTTTAATTTTAATTTTAATTGTTTGGAAAAGATTAAAGTGTGCCAATTTTAGTGCTCAACATTAAGAATTAAAACAATTATCTATGGGAATGCTGCACTAATTTATCACTATATTACTTATTAACGATACGTGCACCTATATGACAAATCAACAACAAGTTTTTGGCGTCATCGTCGGGGAGTTGATTTTTAGTTTTTTTTTGTTAATATTAATACTATGCATTCTTAATTTTAATCCAGACTTTTATTTTCTCTAATTCTTCAGGTACTTTTGGTTGTTGTAACTTTTTCCTTTTTCATTGAGAGATAAAGCAAATAGTTAGTTAAATTTTCTTCTTACTGGTTACAATAACATTTGGGATGATTTGGCTTAGAAATTCTTCCCAAAATTTTTCCCAGTTGCCAAGACAACAAAGATGCAGAATAATATCACTTCTTTCATGCAATTTAATTCTGAATTACTATATGAGGCTTGGGAGAGGCACAAGGATTTTATAAGAAGGTGTCCTTACCATGGATTACCTAAGTGGCTGCAAGTTCAGACTTTCTATAATGGTTCGCTGGTACCTTTTAGAATTAGTATTGATGCTGCAATCGGAGGTGCACTTATGAGTAAATCCATTGATGAGGCTTATGAATTGCTTGAAGAGATGGCTTACAATAACTATCAATGGCCATTTGAAAGATTGGGTACAAGAAAAATTGCTAGAATCCATGAATTAGAGGTGATGAATATTTTATTTATACAATTGGATCCTCTCACAAAGAAAATAGATAAATTGAGTGTTAATGCTATTCAGAACCCCTTTGTGACATGTGAATTTTATGGAGAAGGACATTCCAATGACAATTGTCTCATCTATTCTGAATCTTGTCAATTTGTTGAAAATAGGCAACAAAATAATCCTTATTCTAACACTTATAATCTTGGTTGGAGGAATCATCACAAGTTCTCATGGAGCAACAACCAACGGTTTTCATCGGCATCTAAGTCAAACTTTCCTCTTGGATTTCCATCTAGAGCCCCCATGCCAAAGAAAAAGCCTTCAATGGATGAGATGTTCATGCAATACATGGCAAAGACTGATGCATTCACTCAAAGTCAAACAGCATCAATAAGAAATCTTGAGACCCAAGCGGGCCAACTTGCTATTGCTCTAAACAACAGACCTCATGGTACCTTACCAAGTGATACTGAGCCCAATCCGAGAAGAGAAAGTACGGAACATTTTACGGCAATCAATCTTCGCAATAGGAGAAAGGTAAGAAATATAGCTTTAAATTTTGAAACTTCAATTTAATTTGATAAGAAAGAAATTGAAAAAAGTGCTAAAAAAGAAATTATGGTTGAACAATCTACTAAAAATTCAAAAGAAAAAAAAACATAATTAAAATATGCTCTTACACCTCCACCACTTTTTCTTCAAAGATTTTAGAACGAAAAACTTGACAAACAATTTCAGAGATTTATTAATGTGTTTAAAAGGTTACATATTAATATTTTTTTTACTAAAGCTCTAGAACAAATGCCAAGATATGTTAAATTTTTTAAAAACATCCTGTCCAAAAAAAAAATTGGGTGAGATTGAAACTGTTGCACTTACTAAAGAGTGCAGTGCCATCATTCAGAATAAGTTTCCATGAAAGCTTAAAGATCTAGGTAGTTTTAGTATTCTTTACACTATTTGTACTCTTTGTTTTGCTAAAGTTTTATGTGATTTGGGTACAAGTATAAACTCGATGCTATTGTCCATTTATAAAAAAATGGATTTGGAAAAGATTAAGCCAACTTCTATGACTTTATAACTTGTTGATCGATCCATCACCTATCCTATGGTATTGTGGAAGATGTTTTGATAAAAGTTGGTAAATTTATTTTTTCAATAAATTTTATTATTCTTGATATGGAAGAAGATCGTGAAATTTCGATCATTCTTGAAAGACCATTCTTGAGAACTGCCCGAGCTTTAATTGATGTGGAAAAAGATGAGCTTACTTTAAGGGTTGAAGATCAGCATGTAACATTTAGTATTTTTAAAGCTTTAAAATTTTTCAATGAAACATGATAAATATTTCTTACTGTGGTGGATGACATAACTAATAATATGTTTATTGAAAATCATCATGATCCACTAGAAACTTCTTTGAATTCTTCATGTGATAGTATTGATAAAAATTTTTTTGAATATGCTAACCATCTTAATGTCCCATCACGTCTCCCAAGATTCCAATTTGAGTTTTTGGCATTATTAATTATAACTTCACCAATCAAGCCTTTCATTGAAGAACCTTCTTCATTTGAGCTTAAACCACTACTTACACATTTAAGATATGCTTTCCTAGGTAATTCTTCTACACTACGAGCAATTATTTCTTCTTCTCTTTTTGATGAACAGGAAAATAAACTTCTTTGAGTTTTAAGAGATTACCAAAAAGCAATCAAGTGGATCGTTGTAGACATCAAAGGAATTAGTCCATCAATTTGTATGCACAAAATTCTTTTAAAGGAAAATCACAAAGCAACCATTGAGCATCAACAAAGGCTAAATCTGATCATGATAGAAGTAGCAAAGAAAGAAATTATCAAGTGGCTAGATGCATGTATTATCTATCCTATTTTTGATAGTTCATTGGTAATTCTAGTTCAATGTGTCCCTAAGAAAAGAGGTATGATTGTAGTTTCTAATCAAAACAATGAACTCATTCCCACTAAAACTGTGACTGGATGAAGGGTATGTATGGATTATAGAAAATGAACAAAGCCATTAGAAAAGATCACTTTCCACTACCTTTTATTGATCAGATGCTTGATAAAACAGTAAGCGAGGATTTTTATTACTTTTTGGATGGTTATTGATAATCAAATTGCCATTGCTCCTCAAAACCAAGAAAAACTACATTTACTTGTCCTTATGGAACTTTTGCTTTTTGTAGAATGACTTTTGAATTTTGTAATGCTTTAACCAATTTTCAGAGATGCATGATGGTAATTTATTCTAATATGTTTGAAAAGTTTCTAAAAGTATTTATGCATGATTTTTCAGTGTTTAGGAATAATTTTGATAATTGTTTATTTGATCTTGCTAAAGTACTTAAGAGATGTAAAACAACTAATTTAGTTTTAAAGTGAGAAAAATGTCACTCTATGGTGCAAGGAGGCATAGTCTTAGGCCATCGAGTCTCTAGGAAAGGTTTAGAAGTAAACAAAGCAAAAATGGAAACAATTGAAAAGCTTCTATCTCCCACCTCTGTTAAAGGCATTCGTAGTTTTTTAGGACATGCTAGACTTTATAAGATACTCATTAGAGATTTTTCTAAAATTTCTAAACCACTTTGTAATTTGTTAGAAAAGGATACTCCTTTTAATTTTAATGATGTTTGCCATGATGCTTTTGTTGAATTGTAAAATAGATTAATTTTTGTTCCTATTATCACTATTCCTAATTAGAATCTTCCTTTTCAGCTAATGTGTGATACTAGTGATTATGCAATTAGTGTAGTTTTAGGCCAACGAAAAGCGAAGATTTTACAACCTATTTATTATGCTAGCAGAATATTAAATGAGGCTCAAACAAATTACACCATAATTGAAAAGGAGTTGGCTGCTATTGTTTTTGCTTTTAATAAATTTTTCTCTTATCTTATTGGAACTAAAGTAATTGTTTACACTGACCTTGCAGCTATTAAATATTTGATTGAGAAAAGGGATGCAAAATCGTGCTTGATAAGATTGGTGCTTTTGTTTCAAAAATTCAACTTGGAAATTCGAGATACAAAAGGTACAGAAAATCAAGTAGTAGATCATTTATCTAGATTAGAGAATGGAGAATGAGTTGGGAATTCAACAATTATCAATGAGGCCTTTCCTAATGAGCAATTGTTTCATATAGAAAAGCAAAAAAAATTGCCATGGTATGCTGATTTTGTGAACTATCTCATGAGTAAACTCTTCCTTCCCGAATTTAATTCACATCAAAAGAAGAAATTCTTGTGTGATGTTAAATACTACATGAGGGATGAGCCTTTTCTTTACAAGCATTGTGGAGATCAAATAATAAAAAAGTGTGTTTTTGAAGAAGAATTTGAAAATATTCTTCACCACTGCCATGCATTTGATTATGGAAGACATTATGGGGGAAAATGAATTACTCCAAAGGTTCTACAATCAGGTTTTTATTAGCCTTCTCTTTTCAAAGATGCTCATAATTTTGTTGAATGATGTGATAAATGTCAAAGAATGGGCAATATATCTAGGAGACATAAGACGCCTCTCAACATCTTAGAAGTTGAAATTTTTTATGTGTGGGGAATTGATTTTATGAGTCCTTTCATCCATCTTTCAATAATGAATACATCTTAGTTGCTGTTGATTACGTCTCTAAATGGGTTAAAGTTGTTATATTACCAATGAGCAACTCCAAGTTAGTGATAACTGTCTTGCAAAAGAACAACTTTACACGTTTTGGTACACCTAAAGCCATAATTAGTGATGAAATGACTCACTTCAGCAACAAATATTTTGAGGCAATCCTAACTAAATATGGAATCAAGCACGAAGTAGCCACTGTTTATCATTCTCAAATGAGTGGCCAAGCTAAAGTTTCAAATTGAGAAATTAAAAGAATTTAGGAGAATATTATTTGTCCTTTTAGAAAATATTGGTTCACAAGTTGGATGATGCTTTATGGGATTATAAAACTACATATAAAACTCTTATTGGAATGTCTCCTTATAGATTGGTGTTTGGAAAAGCTTGTCATTTTCCAGCTGAGCTTGAACACAAGACATATTGGGTAATTAAAAAGCTTAATTTTGATCTTTAAGCAACTAGAGAAAAACATCTTTTGCAACTCAATAAGATGGATGAATTTCGTCAAGAAGCATATGAGAGTGCAAGAATTTATAAAGAGAAGATGAAACGATGGCATGACAGAAATTGTAAGGAATAATTTTGAGCTTGGCCAACATGTTCTCCTGTATAATTCTCGTTTGAGATTATTTCCTGAAAAGTTGAAATCTCGTTGGTCTGAAACATTCATAGTGATGAAAGTATATCTTCATGGAGCAATAGAGGTGGCTAATGATAAATCAACCTTCAATGTGAATGGGCAGCAATTAAAGCACTATTAGGGTGGTGATTTCAATCATCAAGGGTCCTCGATCACACTTATCGACACAATTTAAATGAGAGAAAGTCAAGTTGACAACTATAAATTACGCATTTTATAGGAGACAACCCAAGCATTATAACTTGATTTAATTTCTCTAAGTTAATTTCATTTATGTATTTTTCTTATTGTTGAAAATTATTAACAAATTATTTTTATTTTGAAGGTATGTACAGCCCTCTTCCAAAAAAATTTCAAAACAAATTTTAAAAAAAATTCAAAAACAAAATTAAGGAATGGTGTAAGCCACGGTTTCCCTAAGGTGAGGCTAGGGCCCAACGAGGCCCAACAACACGAGTCATGGTGCTAGCTAAGCAAGGCTGCAACCTCGAGCTTTTAACAGTGAAGGTTACAACACCCACCAAGGGTAGGTCATGGTCTCGTGTTTTGTTGACAGCCCAAAAAAAAAAAAGAAAGAAAAAACTAACGTGGTCGCAGCTCCCTAAAAAGAAGGTCATGACCCAATAAATTTGAAGATTGCAGGCTAAGGCTCCTGAAAACGAAAGCCACTGCCTCATGACAAGCATTAACCTGGGCCACGACGCCCCCACCTTGGCAGCCCACTACCCAATATACCACCCTCTCTCAAATATGAACCCCCTCACTCCAGCACACCTACCCTTTCCTCTTAAGTGGAAAATTCTGCACTTTTCACTACTCCCTTCTTGCCCATTACTTTTCTGTCCCTCTTTTACTTTTCCCCTGACCATTATCCCTTTTCATCTTTCTTTCTCCATACCTATTACCCACATCAATCTCTTCCTTTCTACACTCATTTTCAACACTTTTGCGCAAGATTTCAGGTTTCAATATTTTATTTATTAATTACTTTTATATATTATTTTCTTCTTCTCTATTTTTTTCTTAATATTTTCATGAAACATTGCTAACGTACTTTTCATTATTTATTTTGTTGGAAATTTGTGATGAGTATTGATGATTCTTGAGATATTGCGCTTACTTATTTTATGGGTACGGTAAATGGTTTGGATTTGTGCTTTAAATTTCACAGATAAGTTGAAATTGGGAATATGGGTAAGTTTATTGCTTTTAAATTTTTTTTATGCCTAGTAATTTGGATATAAATTAATTGCTGGATTTTTACTTGATACTATGGTCATTATTTTATTTTGATGTGAGAACATATGAGCTGATATTGTTGGTGGTATATTGTGTTTTGTTAGTATTTTTCTTTTCTTTTGGTTGAGAATTAATTGTAGGAAACATGAGAACGACACCCAAACAAGCAAGGCAAAATTTTAGTGGTTTGTTTGATCATCCTAGATTTGCATCCACTAACGCTGTGGCTAGACATGCTAATTCTCTTACAAACAAAATTGCAATACCCAAACGAAGACTATATCAAGGGTTAATTACACACCTTGATCTTCAACTAATGATTGATGGGCACCATTGACAAAAATTTTGTACCTCACTAGCAGCTGCGAGTATCCCTTTAGTAAGAGAATTTTACGCTAATGCTGTTGAAGTTATTAATGTGTTGTTTTTGTGTAAGGTAAATTAGTTCCATTCTCGAGCCATGCCATCAATAAATTTTATGAAACTCTTGATATTGAAAATGATGGATATGATCAATATTTGGTTGAGCATGAAGATTGGGATGATATCATTCATATACTCTGTGAAAAAGGTGCTCAATGGCAATTTTTCAGCAATGCACCAGTTTCATTCATGAGGAATGTGATGAAACCAACTTCCAAGATATGGTTATATTTTGTGGCTTCCAAATTACTTTCTACCACACATCTTAGTTATGCCACAAAAGATCGAGCCAAGCTTATCTATTCTATTATGATTGGACACACAATTGATATTGGCTACATAATTTACAAAGCTATGACAAACTCTACACAATCAAAGCAAAATGGCTTGTGGTTCCTTTCTCTGATTACAACTTCGTGCAAGCAAGCTAGTGTAAATTAGGGTGCTAGTGAGGAGTTTTTGCATCTTTAACTTCTAATTGATCTTAATCTCATCCTTAGACAACCTTAAACTTCCACTGAGGGTAGTTCTTCTTTTACACACCATCCTCAACCTCTTTAACCAAGACACCAACAATTGTCAATGACTTAAAGAATTGAGAAGCTTGAGCATTTAGTTAAGCAACTTGGGAACTAGTTTAAGCAGCACATGACTTATCAGATCCAATGTAATTAACATATGGACCACATGTTTCGTGCTTATGGTGCTTTTATGAGAATGGATATGTATACTCTTCCACTAGCACCTAATCCTCCTAGGGGTGCCAATGAGGCAAAAAACAATAAGGATAATGAGGGAGAGGATGACGGAGATGAAAATGAAAACTAGACCTTTTTTAGATTCATCCAACCATCAGGGGAGTATTCTTTACCTTTCCTTTATTTTTGCTAACATCGAGGATAATGTTTAATTTAAGTTTGGGGGGATGAATTTATTTTTCTAGTGGTAAATATTCTATGGAAGTGTAGATTTAATTTTATTTGCATGCGTATCTAGATTTATAAATAATTTAGGATTAATTAGTAAATGAATTTATTATTTGTTCGAATCTTAGGAATCTAAAGTAAAGTTCTGCCAATATTCAATGATTTCTCTATCTAATAATGATAACTAGTTGTCTTGAATTCTTAGCTTTTGGTGCATAAGGTTTTTGCTTGGATTCATGCTAAATTGTTTTGTTAAGAATCATTGTTAAGATGTGATTTTCACAATTTTGAACACTATATCTTTCTTTTTTTTAAATTATTGTGGATATCTAGAGAAGGTTTATATTTATATAAATTTTAGATTATGCCATGAATTCTAGAATTTGCCCGATTTTCTCTCGAGATGAAATCCTAAGCAATATTTACGTAAGGAAATGATTTAGACCATCTTTGGACTGTTTCAGCCTAAAAAGCCAATCTTGTTAAATTTTTATCTTTAGTATACCACGTTGAGCCTAATTTCCGTTTTCTTTGTTTAACTATATAATAATTGAGTCTAGCCTTAAAATAAAATTCTAATTTTGCAACTCTTGCTCCTAAAGCATGTATATTGTTTTAGGAAAAATAGATTGAGCTAAATGTTGAAAAAGGTGAAAAGGTGATGTTGATGTGAAACAAAAAAGTTCAAAATATTAAAAATCACCCCACTACCTATAATACAAAGAAAATAAGTTTGAGGGTGTGAAATTGTAAAATTGTGAAAAAAAAAATGTGTTGAATAAAAGAAAAGTTCAAATGTGGAAGAAAAAGTGTACTAGAAGAAGGAAAATAGAGCTATATATATAGGTCTTTGAATAATTATGTGCTTAAGGAAATTTGAGTCATAGTATATCCTTTATCTTACCTAAACCTTAGCCATACATTTTAAGCTTTATAAAGCTCTATTGATCCCTAGCTTGGTGTTAGACTACATTAGTGGAGAGATAGATGAAAAGTAAACTTATGAAATTTGTGTTGTTATAAACTCATCCAAATGTCATAATATTCTTAGTAAAAGATTTCATACACTCACAGTAATCCATTCGAGAATGTGCTTGCATTGCAATTGAAACATGAATTTGAATGATGCATATATTTTTTCCTTAAGTTAATGATTGATAGACATACTTTTGAGGAAATTATGGAAAATCATTAAGTTGATGCACTTTATCTTTAGTAGTAGTAGTTGTTGTTGTAACTATATTTATTTTGTTTTCACTATTTGAATTTGATTTTTGTAAGTTAGTTTCATTTTTATGTTTTGTACAAGGACTAGTAAAGTTTCATTTTTATGTTTTGTACAAGGACTAGTAAAATATTAAGTTTAGGCATTTGATAACTCTATGAAATAGAGTTATTTGGACTTTATTTTTGTAGTAATTTTAGCTTAGCTCTTGTGGTAATGCATATAAATTAGTAGATTTATTTAAATTATTTTTAATTAGTTAAATTAGGTGAACCAATCTAATCTTAGTTAACTTTATGCTTAATTTGGTGTTAATATGACTAAGATAAGTTACTATTGCTTTATTTGTGCTTTTGTAGGTGTTTAACGAGAGAAGAATTTTAATGAAAAAAGGAAAGCAATTTTGAGCTACAAATTTTTACTACATATAGTTCAGTATTTTGACTATAACTCTCTCTATAGAACTCCAAATGAAATTATTTTTAGATCATTGGAAAGCTAAGAGAAAAGGTTACAATTTTTACGTTTATCACTTCACCCATTTCGGCCTGAAAAATAGTCAAAAATCATGTCAACATTAAAGCAGTGTAGCAGTTTTAAAGCAATTACCATTTCTGCTAATTAACTAGTTGAGGCTGTAAGTCATGAACTACGCTCCTTCGCCTAAGTATGCGATAGTCTGTATGGCATTTGAGTGGATGCTTCCATACAAGTCAGTCAAAACTCAATTATATCCGAACTAACAATAATAATATCAATAAATTAGACTAGGAGAACTCACATCAAAATAAAAAGGCATATCGAATGCCATATATGTAACCATTGGGTCATAAAAAGGAAAAATATTTTATTAATATGAAATTAATTACAAAGGGACCGAGACAAGCCATATTCGAGCTATAAAGGTAGCCCTAGTTGATTCGCAATAAACGTACCTTTACCAGTGAGGCAACTTAATAATCCGTCAATTGGTTACCCCCACAAAGAGTTACGAGATTTTACAAGTATTCTACCAGAATCTATTACAACGCTTGAAATGAGGACATTACTTTCGTAAAGGGTCTTCCACCTAAAAACTTAACAAGTATTTGTGGAGGTGTCACCATGAGCCATTACATTGTTTGAAAGAAGGACATTTCCCTTGCAAGTACAAAAGACTCGATCAAAATAAACAGATCTACCCTATCATAGTTTGGTACAAGGTTCGCTCATGACATCCTCCCCCACTTAATATTTTAACGTTCTCATTGACTAGTTGGCTTAAAACTCTTTAATTTTCTACTGAAAAGCACAGAGGTTAACTTGCTTCTCCCAAGTGATCTCATCTAGCCTAAAACCTTCCCATTTCACTAAGTACTCCTATGTCGGTCGTCGGTTGATGGTCGTCATCCTCCATTCCAAAATCTCCTCCAATTGGCACTGTGATGGTGGCTTAGTGCTAATGGCGGCTCTTGTGGGTTGACTCCTACTTGCATCTGCTAGATCTGTATGGAACGGTTTTAGGTTGTTGACTTGAAACTCGGGATGTACCTTCATCAACTTGGGTGGATCAATCCTGTAGGAAGTTTTCCCCACCTTTGCTACCACCAATACTGGACTTTCATACACCGTACTAGTCTTCGGTCTCTCTTCCATAGGAATCAAAGTTGTTTGGGTACCAACTTCACTAGCACCAGGTCTCCCACCTTAAATTGCTACTCCCTTTGACCTTTATCTACCAATTCTTTCATTAGGCTAGAGGCTTTCTATAAATAAGCTCTAGCGATTTTAGTGTTTTGCTTCCACTATTTAGCAAAGTTAAATGCCCATTGGCTTTTCTTAGTATACAATTCCACTGAGGCATGAGGAAGTCTAGGTTATTTTCTAGTGACGACCTCGAAAGGGGTTTTATTGGTGGTTGAGGTCTTTTGTGAGTTGAAACATAATTGAGCCACATCCAATAGGTTGGGCTAATTCTTCTGGTTCGCTTGTAGAAAGTGTCACATGTATTCTTCCAATAACCCATTGAAGCATTCTGTCTGACCATCTGTTTGGAGTTGATAATTGGAAGAAACATTGAGTTTTGACCCCAATAGCTTGAACTGCTCTTTCCAAAAAAAGCCAATAAATCTTGGATCTTTGTTACTGATAATGCTCTTCAAAACACCTTAACATTTTACTATATGTTTAAAAACCGTGCAAGTCGTTTCTTCTACAGAGCCAAACTTTTGTACGGGAATAAATGTCGTTTACTTGGAAAATCGATCCACCATTACCAAGATTGCTATCATATCCTCCACTTTAAGACGTCCTACAACAAAGTCTAAAGAAATACTTTCCTAAGGTTTGGTTGAGACTAGTAAAGGTTCAAGCATTCCCGCTGGTCTCTGTCTATCTACTTTGTCTTGTTGGCAAATAAGGCATGTCTTCGTATAATCCATCACATCCTATCGCTTATAAGGTCAATAGTAACCTTGTTTTAGTAAAGCAATAATTCGCTACCAACCTAGATGTCCTGCCCAATGAGTGTCGTGGCATTCTTGCATTAATTTCTATCTAAGCTCTCCCACTCTTGGAACAAATATACGAGGTCCTTTCGTTAGTAGGAGTCCATTTTCCACCCAAAAGTATTTTGACTTTTCACTTTTCACCAACTTCCTAATGGCCATTGCTTGGGGGTTCGATGCAAATTTTCTTCCATTAGATTACGGATGTCTGTGATCACTTTACTGGCTGTCATTGGTGCAATCACCCTTAAAGTTACAAATTCGACCTTCATACTAAGGGCATCTACTACAAGGTTTGCTTTACCCTCTTTATGCTCGAATGAAAAGTCAAACTTGGCTAAAAATTCTTGCCACATCGCCTACTTAACTGTAAGTTTTGACTATGTGAAGAAGTGGCTTGTGACTTTATTGTTAGTCTTGACCAAGAATTGTGATCCTGGCAAGTAGTGTCGCCAGGTGCCTAAACAATGAATCACTACAAGTAGTTCTTTCTCTTAGGTCATGTATCTCTTTTCAGCTTCATTTAGCTTTCGACTTTCGAACGTAACCAGGTGTCCTACTTGTAGCAACACCTCTCCAAGGGCAAAGTCTGATGCATCTATCCATACCTCGAAAGGCTTTCCAGTATCAGGAAGCAATAACATAAGATCAATCATCATCATGTCTTTCAAACCTTCGAAGGCTTATTGGCATTACGACGTCTAGCTCCACTTTTGTTCCTTTTTCAGTAATTCTGTTAGTGCTACTACTCTTTTAAATATCTTTCCATAAATCTTTGATAATAATTAGCTAGCCCTGAGAAAGAATGAAGCTCAGTTGTATTCTTAGGGGTGGTCCATTCTTTGATAGCCTTCACTTTCTACATGTCCATCGGATGTGCCTTTGTTTGATTATGTGCCTAAGAAACTTGATTTGGGTTTGCGTAAATGCTCATTTCTCTTTTTTTACATATAACTAGTGGTCGCATAGTCTTTGGAAGACTAGTCGTAAGTGCTATTAAGGCTTCTCTAAGGTTAAACTGTACACTGCAATATCATCTATGTAGATTACTATCAACTTGTCTAGATAATCATGAAACAC
This sequence comes from Theobroma umbraticum, assembly GCF_002168275.2. Taxonomy (NCBI): domain Eukaryota; kingdom Viridiplantae; phylum Streptophyta; class Magnoliopsida; order Malvales; family Malvaceae; genus Theobroma; species Theobroma umbraticum. Next base: position 1,370,081 of record NW_018397265.1, read on the forward strand.
ATGATTCATTAATGTGCGAAAGGTAGCAGGAGCATTGGTTAGTCTAAAAGGCATAACGAGAAATTCAAAGGCTCTATGTTACATAGGTGGTTGTTGGCTCATCTCCGTCGGCCACTCTTACTTAATGAGAACATGCTTTCAAATCTAATTTAGAGAGGTGTTTTGCACCACTTAGCTTATCAAAAAGATCGATTATAAGAGGGATAGGATATTTATTCTTAACTGTGATTTTATTCAAAGCTTGATAATCCACGCATTATCATAAACTCCTCTCTTGCTTTTTCTGAAAAAGTACTGAAGCTCCAAAAGGTACTTCTGGTGGTTAGATGAATCCAGCTTGAATCAACTCATCTAATTGTTTCCTTAGCTCTGCTAACATTAGAGAAACCATCTTGTATGGCCCTTTTACAGGTGGCTTGACTCTTAAAAGAAATTCTATCTCATGATTGATAGCTTGTCGAGGCGATAGGACTCTCAGTAGCTGTTCTGGCATCATATCTTGAAATTCTTCTAAAACCAGTTTCGCTTTTTTGGGTATCGGGTTTTTGTTATCTTCACCTTTGTAGATGGGCATGGCCACGTAGGAGGGCTCACCTTTCTTGATCCCCTTTTTAAATTGTATAATTGATATAATTTTTTTCCTACTTTTATGTAGGATTGTAGCCGGTACCACACACAGTCGTTCTCTAGAAAACATTAAATAGCTTGCAACAGGGAAAGGGATGGCTTGTGCTTTTGTCATAAAATCTAAGCCTACAAAAATATCAAAATCATCTATGGTGGCAATAGTCAATTTTATCTTCCCTTTCTAAGAGCTAATCTTAATCTTTACATCTTTAGCATTTCCTAATATAGCTAAAGCTGGCGAGTTAGCTACTTTTACCTATCCAAAATCCTTCTTAACTCTAAGACTGCACCTTTTTGCATCTTTCAAGGTGATGAAGGTATCAAAGGCCCCTGTGTTGAGCATGGCTTTGGTACTTTTCTCATTTTACAACACATTTGCAAACATTAGACCTTGTTGTAGCTCATTCTCCATCTTTTCTAGTTGTGTTTGCAAGGCGTTGAGGAACCAAATGAAACCCATTCGTGTTGACTCTTCTTCGACTTTTTCAACTGTGGTGTGGCGTGGGGGTGTTTTAATGTTAGTAGTACACATCACACTAAAAGTTGCTCGATGAGGACAATTAGCCACTTGATGAGGTTCTTTGCGTAGAAAACAAGATATCAATGGTCGTGGCTTGAAGTTCCATGGCTTGTTTGTTCTCAGTTGGGGTGAATCCCTAGTAGGTGGTCTTCTATCAGCTCTTTCACTTAATGGTTGCTTACTCTTGAAAATTTTGCCCCACTATTTGAGCTAGAGCTACTGGTCCTAGATGGAGGGTTTTTTCTTTTGTTGAAGTTTCACTATAATCAGTAAGACGCTCAGCAGCCGTCATTGCAGAAGTCACATCTTGTACCCTCTATCATTGTAACTCTATCCTCGTCCATGGTTTCAAACCCTTAAGAAAATAAAATAGTCTATCTTTTTTAGTCATATCCCTAATATCTAACATTAAAGTAGAGAAGGTCCTCATGAACTCCTACACTAATTTTGTTTGTGACAATTCTCGCAACTTCCATCGCACCATGTACTCAACATTCTCAAATAAAAACTGGTTCTTCAATTCTTGCTTTAGGTCCAGCCAAATATTGATATGGCACTCACCATCAATGAATTTGAAATGCCACCACAACTTTGTGTCCCCAATAAGATACATTGAAGCCATCACTACTTTGTCCTCTTACAACTCCGTACGCACAGCTTGAAAATATTGTTCCATATCAGAAAGGAAGTTCTCCAACTCCTTAGCATCTCGGCTTCAGATCGCTTAGGTTCCAATAGTTTGGCTCTTTTCCCTTAATCTCTTGGACTCTTACTGACTTGTAGCAAGAACCAAAAGATTTACTTGAGCTTTCAGTTCTCCAGTCTTTCCTTAGAAAGTGCTTAATGTATCCATGATCTCATCATTCAGGGTATTAATCATCTCGGATAGTTCCCACTGGACTATCTCAATCTCATCTATTCATTCACGTGGAACCATCCCAGCTTTTATTGCGGCTACCGCAGCCTCTAACTTATCAATCCTTTGATGGTCCTCTGGTGCACTCCGAGTACTCACTATTTTTTTACACTTTAAATCAGCACGTCTCGCCCATGCTTTGATACCAATTGTCATGAGCTACGCTCCTTCACCTAAGTATGTGATAGTCTGAGTGGCATTTAAGTGGACACTTCCACATAAGTAAGCGAAGACTCAATTATATTTGGTCCCACAATAATAATATCAACAAATCAAACTAAGAGAACTCGCATCAAAATAAAAAGGCATATCGAATACCATATATGCAACCATTAAGTCATAAAAAGGAAAAATGGTTTATTAATATGAAATTAATTACAAAGGGATCGAGACACGCCATCATCTAGCCATAAGGGCAATCCTAGATAATTCGCTATAAACATACCTTTACTAGTGAGGCAGCCCAACAATTCATCGACTGTTTACCCCCAATAAAAAGTTTACAAGATTTTATAAATATTCCACCAATAGCCATTACAACGCTTGAAATGAAGACATTGCTTTCCTAAAAGGTCTTCCCCCTTCAAGACTTAATAAGTATTTGTGGAGGTGTCACCACGAGCCATTACATTGTTTGAAAGAGAGACATTTCCCTTACAAGTACAAAAGACTTAATCAAAATAAACAACTTTGCCTCATCATAGTCTAGTACAAGGTTGGCTCATGACACTGTGGCTTAAATAGTCTGATGTGAAAATCTTAGTTGGAATTGAATTCTTTCGTCACCCAACTTGGCCTAACTTCAAAGCCTTATTAAAACAACCTTTTTGAAGAACTTTTTTTTAGAAAAAAACAAGATTGACTACTGAGAATGAAGCCGCAAAGTCATTGAAGCTACATAAGAATTTGAAGGATTCAAGAAGATTTGGAAGATCAAGATTATAAATTCTTGGGTTCTATCATCCTTTTGTTATTCTTTTATTTTTCTTAATTTGATTTTAGTGTTTAAACTTAATTTGATAATGATGTGTGACTTGATGGGAAACTAATTTATGTATCTAAGATTATGATTAAGCTTAATACGTAGTCTAATTTATTAATGCTTATGATTAAACATATGTTTGATAGATTTAAATTGTTTATTCTATTTTGTTCTTAATGCTTACGATTGATTGGCCACTAATTAGACAAAATTGGATACCTAGGTTAAACCTTGGTGAAGGAGATTTAGGTAAACCTTGAATAGAATAGCGTATGATCGAACATGCTTAGTTGATTAGGTGGTTTAATTTGCATATAGGGTAAACATATACTTATAAGCCATATGTTGCCAAGTTTAGAGTATGAACTTAATAAATCTTTCTTCAATTTAATTTGTATTGGCATATAATAAGCTAATTGGGAGAGATATTTTTATAAAAAACTTGATAGTGACTTATAAATAATTTAGGACTCTAGGTTAATAACTTAATCCATTAAGCTAAGTTAAAAGAAAGAGACAATAATCAGATAAAGTATTGAAGGATATCATAATCTTAGGTCTGGTAGT
>NW_018397265.1:1373702-1378926 GCF_002168275.2 Theobroma umbraticum
TAATAAAGTAAATTTGCTAATAAATTTTAGATTAGTTTTATTTTTAATTTATTAGTTTATTAGTTTTAATTTTAATTTTAATTTTAATTGTTTGGATGAGATTAAGGTGTGCTAATTTTAGTACTTAACAATAGGAATTAAAACAATACTTTGTGGGAATGATACTCTACTGTATTACTATATTACTTGTTAACGATACGTACATTTGGATTCAAAATCAACAACATTTAGCCAAATAATGATTGACAACAAATATGGACAAAAGCAAAAGAAGCATGGGACATCTTTGGGAAACAAAGAGGCAGAATTAAGCATGAAGTGTTGATATATTAGACAAAGCCAAATCAATCGTTTGCTAACTCAATGTGGACAGTAGTGCTCGAGGACAACTAGGTTTAGCGACTGCAAGTGGTATTGTTAGAGATGAATATTGTTATCAACTTGTTGGGTTTAAATATAAAATATGGCTCTTCTTTTCACTAGCAGTAGAATTGTGGGCTCTATGCCATGGATTAGAATTATATTGGAATTGAGGTTATAAAAGAGTTTTAGTAGAAACTGATTCTTTGCTGATGATTCAAAAAATTTCAAAAGAGATCTCAAATTTCGATCCTTATGCGAATATACTGAGAAGAATTAAGGACCTGCTATAGAGAAGCTAGGATTGTTTTATGACTCAGATACATCGTGAAGCCAATTAGTGTACAAATTGAATCACAATGCACCATAATATTCTATCACTGGGCTTCCTTGTATTTGATAGTCCCCCCACCTAGCATTTCTGCTCATTTATTTAAAGATATGTTAGGTATTGTTTGGCCAAAGATGATGTAATTGTTTTAAATTAATCTACTTCCCTTTTATAAAAATATTTGACAATTGATTGAAATACTTTTCATTTGAAAATTCATATATAAAAGCCTTTTTGGCCTAACTTCTTTTTTTTAACTTAAAAGTTATTATTAAGCTCTTATGAAAAGTAATAGCTTTTGAAATTAAGCTAAAGTTATTTGGTAAACTATTTAACAAAATAAAATATATAAGCTCTAATTTCGATTAAAATTACCATCAAGGGTAGTCATGCTATCTTCAATCACTTAATAAGCTATAACGTAACGCTTCAAGTTTATATATAATTTCATGTCTTAAACTTAAAGAAATCAATAAAGAAACAGAATAACTCTCAAACTTTATAGTAGCAATAGTATTAGATTTTTGTTGATTTAACAAACAATCGGACCATGATGCTTCAATTCTTAAAAAAGAAGGGAAAAGAGGAATCGATGTATTTAATATTAAAATCCTTTTTAGTGAAAAAGAAAAAAAAACCTTTAAATGGTATCTGAATGCAATTATGAATTTTATATATTTTTTTCTCTTACTTTTTGTAAGAAAAAAAATTTAAAATTTTGATATTCTATCGTTGGGTATTTTTTTAATAGTTTTTATAGAAAAAAGTAGAGAAAAGGAAGATCGTAATTTATGTCGATTGAGAGAGGATTATATTTTGGAAAAATTGATATATTTTTGAAAGAAGAAAAGAGAAAACTACTCCTTGGAGCTTTTCTTTAAGCTCTTTCATTAAAAATTTTATTCTTTAAGCTCTTTCGCCAAATCCAACTCACTGAAATTAACTTTTGATATTACACTGTCTTATTCACCTGTCATCAATAAACTAATATTATTTTATTACAAAAATATTATTTTAATTGTACGTTAACTTCCTCACTTCCACAAAACTTTTATCACCAATAATAACTGCAATTCATCTTTCTTGGCACTTAATGTCTTAATTTAATTAACATCCCAAAGGGCGGGGTGTTACACAGCCATTGCATATTGATAAATTTGCATGTAATAATGAGGCCCCCCTATGAAACTTACTAGGAGAATAATTCATTTTCTGATAGTCTACCCATTTGTATTATGTTTTGACAAAGCATTGATAACTCCTTGCAAAACTTCAGTTCTGTATTTGTAACACCCCTAATTTTTTATGTAAATTAAATTAATGGATGATATGTTATGTATGCCAAGTGTTTGGGATATATATGTAGATAGATGGACATTTACGCAAATTTTGAGGAAATATGTGATAAATCCAAAAGTTTGAGGTTTTGATGTATGTTTGATGTTATGTTTGTGGACATATGTGTATGAGATTAAGTTAAATGAATGATTTGAAGTGTGATATTAATAAGAAATGATTTTGGGGTGTTAAACCTAGATTTTTGGAAGCTTTGGAAGCTTAAAACTGCCTACAGAAAAAAATGTATCAATATATTCCCCCATGTCTCAATACATTCTTAGCAGGAAGAACAATATGGGGTTTTCTAGAGAATTCTATCGATATATTTAAGGATGTATCGATAGATTTAGAAATGGATGAACATGTGTCAATACATTGTTCCAATGTATCGATACATTACTGAGGAAAGCAAATATAAAGAAGGGTTTTGAGCAATTTTCACCCTATTCTCTTTCAACTCTTTCTTTCTTTTTCTCTCTCTAGAAAACTCTAAACCCTAACCCTAAAATTGTTTTTTAGAGCCATTTAAGGCTATTTGGAGCTTGGGAAACCATCATGGAAGTAAAATTTAATTTTTTTTACTCATTCTGTTTCAATTTAATTGGTTAATAACTTCAAAATCTGATTTTCTCTAGATTTGGTAACTTTCCTTCTTTGGTTTGGATTGGAGAATTTAGAGCTAACACTCACGCAATCCATCTTTTAAGGCTTGGGTTTAGCTCGTTAATGAAGAATTTGAGCTTAAATAGTTGGATTGCTAAGATTTGGTTAATTATGGAAAAGTTAGCATTTTTAAAAAGTTAGGGATAATTAATATTTTCATGTTCTGATGTCTTCTAAAGGGGAAATGAAGTAATTGGACACGTTGGTGAGCTAGAGGATGATTGGAGGCTAAAGTTAAGCTTGGTGGTGGGATTACCTCCAATTTGTCACTATGAGTGGGTTTAAATAAAATGCATGTAACACATGACAAATGATAGATGCGTTGCCATGGTATTAGAATGAAATATGTATGCCTAGATGAATGAACCTAAGCTAGAGAACAATATATGTGTATATGTATATATACGAATCATGTGTGATTGTGTGCTGTGATGTAAGCGCATGGGTGGCCTATGCTGTATGTGTCTAGACTAAGATGTCTAGATGCTATGATGAACCCTTAGGAGTCAATTACCCTAGGTGAATGATAAGTTAAGATGATTTGATTAAATGATGCCTTGTAGATTTAGAAACATATAGAACCTAACCGAGCTTAAAAATGACTAAAGCTTGATAAATGTGAATTGAGGTTTGATGAGGAACATGCGGATGATAAAGGCATGATGGCTTTATTGTTTGATTTGTGATTTGGTTTGAGGGATGAATTATGGACATTGATCTGATTTGTGGTGGAGTGGAGCTCCATCCCCTTGTGACTATGTATATACTTGTAAGGATGGTGGTAAGTAGGGATGATGGCACTAATCCTGCCTGTGATTCCCACCTGTAGTGTTTTGATGCCATCTGTTGTGATTACTCCTAGTGATGCTGTCAAGAGATTACTCTAATTGATGATTTGATTCTTCGCCAGTTGTTTTGACACTAAGTGTGATTTGCTCTTCACCCGTTGCTTTAACATATGTGTGATCTGTTTTTCCACTAGCGGCTTTGCCCTGAATGAGATTTGATTCTTTGCTAGTTGGCCACTGAGTGTGATTTGACTATGTTCAGGAGAGGACCACTCATTGATTTGCTTTGCATATGACGTGAGATTGCCATGGAGAGGCTTAAATAAATATGATATGAATATAATGTGATATTCCAACGACTAGAGTGAGGCATGGAGAATGATCTGAATAAATTTGATCGGCTTTGAGGGTAAGCCTAATGATATGTGTGATAATCTTTGGAGACATTGAGGATGATAACATGCCCTCACATTGGAAGTCTTGTGGATAATGATATGCCTTATGTTTGGAGATGTTTGTTGGATTATGTGGTTGCACTAAGAGTGCAATATTTATTATGTGATTATATATATATGTATGATTTTGTTTATCAGCACCACTCAATGAGTATTATAGTACTCACCCATTTGTGTACCATGTGCAAATAAATAGGTGACAAAGTTATGTGGTAAAGGTTGTTCCATGACAGATCGATTTTGGCATTCGGTAGGTCTCTTTTTTAATGTTTTCACTCCACTGAGTCTGTCACAAGCTTCCCCATAGGGTTGGCTGTGGTTATGTATGTAGGCATGTTGTGCCATATGAACTTATGTAAGGGTTGTTATGAGTGAACCCGCCTTGAATGGTCAATGTATGGCCCTAGAAATATTCGTTTGAATTAAATGGTAGGGATAATGTAATATATTTGGTTTTATTGTGAATATTTGATTATGGAATCCTTTGTCTTTGAGTTATATGGTTGTGAAATCTGAGGCTTTCTTGGGTCTAGTGGGCTTGCCTATTACGCTCATGCGCCAATCATAGACCCCCGAGTTTGGGTTGTGATAGTATTTTTTCTAGTTTCTCAAATTATAATCCAATCACATTCCTTTAATACTTGTGAATGCATCAATTATATACAAGTGAAATAACTTTCTGCCCATGAATAATGTCGATCCTTGATTCAAATGAAACATCAACATATAGACATAAAAGTCTCTAGTAGTCATTGTATCTCATTTTGTTTGACTTATGTGATCCCATTTCCTGTATGAAACACCAAGACTAAACCCATCTTCTCCATAACGAAACAATAGCGGATATTGTCTGGGCATAAAGGTTGGATGCAAATAACTTATCTTGTGTAAACCATGACATCTATGTTCCAAAAATCTTTGCAGATCTTCCTCCTCATATGACCCAGTAAAAGACAAGGACTTTAGCTTAATGAAATCTACCAAAGTAACCTCAATAGCCCCTTTCTATCATTCACTCAAAGTCACATAGTCTAGATCTTGTGAACTAGAATCAACCCATTCCTTAAATTGTGCTTGACCTTTATCATGAAATTCAACGAAGGCATTAGCCAAACTTTACAGTCCAATTGTCAAATCCTCAAGGGTGACACCTCCTCCTATAAGGTAGTCATCTTTAGTTCCCATATTCTCATCACTGACATGCATGTAACTAGGTTTCGTATGTGAAGCGAGCCTAGTTGATAACTCTATTATATAGAGTTATTTTGAGTCATTTTGGGAGCTTAAGT
>NW_018397265.1:1379026-1379518 GCF_002168275.2 Theobroma umbraticum
GAATCTATTCAGAAAGGTGATCAGACTGAAAAACTAAAAGAGGAAGCTATTGTACCTCCACCAATCGCAATGCATCTACTGGCAGGGGGAGAAAAACCATGGCTACGAAGACCAAGTTTTCAAAAAGAAGAATGTCATCTAGGATAGCTGAAAAAGCTAAACCTCCTCCAATCAAATCTACTGTCCAAGATCCTCTCATAATCTTGAATACATCCTCTTCTGACTCTTCCTCCCAAGAATCCTCTCCTATAACATCCCCTGAACCTCTCAATTTCTTCTATGGAACCAGTGAATTTGCCCCTTCTAACTCCTTTTAAGCTTGTTTCTAATTTGATGTTGACAAAAAGGGGAAGAAATTTAGGACAAGGCAGAAGTTCTTAGAAATTTAGGGGCATTTTACGAAGCTGATTTTGATGATGCTAATTTTGATGGTGCTAAACTATGTATGACAACATTTTTATTACTAATGGATATTGTGTTGCTGATATATGA
>NW_018397265.1:1379528-1380020 GCF_002168275.2 Theobroma umbraticum
TATTTTCTATACTTTTGTGTTTAATGTAAATGTTAGTGATTATTGATGTTGTTATGAATATGGATTGGTAGTAATATGCTGGTGACAGACTGTTATGACAGACTGTTATAATGAGAATGGTAATCTATCACCCATCATCAATGATCTGGAAGCTTGAATAAAGTTACTGTATTAAAATGTATGATTTTGTACTTGTTATTTCTTCTAAGATATAGATAAGAATATGCTAACATGTTAAGCTGGATAAAAAATAAAAATAACTTGAAAAGACCATATATATACTAAGGGGCAGCACATACTTAAGGGGAGAAATCGAAATCTAGTGCAAAACAAAAATAACAAATAGACATTGTGTATTTAATTAAGGAATGTTTTGTCATCATCAAAAAGGTAGAGATTGTTGGCTCTATTAGTTTTTGATGATAATAAAACATTTTCATTTATCTATGTCTAACCTTTCTACTTGAGTGTGCGGGACAAATATATTTAATA
>NW_018397265.1:1380072-1380522 GCF_002168275.2 Theobroma umbraticum
CCTCTAAGTTGAATAATCAAGGGAGTTAGTTGGATAAAACTCAAAAGAGAAGCTAGCGAATTCAATCAAATCATGAAATAGAGAGCACTTAGTCAACCAAGAGACAGAGTTAGTCGACCAAGAGCTTACTGTTAGAAACTGGGTTCAGAGACAAAAACGACTAAATCGATCAAGAAAGTTTGTCAGTCAACTCATAGGGTACTGCCAGAAATGCTCAAAGACATAGCCTACTACTAGAAACTAAGTTCAGAGACAGAGATGACTTAGTCGACTAAGTATTCTGTCTAGTAGTTTAAACTAAACACCAAAAGACAAAATAACGGCCAGAATTGCTCCCAAACTATTTCCAACAGTCAAAATCTGTCTAGCTACCATCAGAGTTGATTTTTCAAGTATAAAAGCCCTCCCAACAGCCAAGAATCAGTTTTGAAGGCTTCCAAGATCAAAAAG
>NW_018397265.1:1380686-1380805 GCF_002168275.2 Theobroma umbraticum
TTAGAGTGTGTGAGACACTCGAAGGGGATGAACCAAGCTTGGGTTAGCTTGATTGAGTGTATAGGTTCTGACTAAGCCTAGAAAAGTTTGTTTTTGGGTTTTGGTTAATCTCAGGAAAA
>NW_018397265.1:1380815-1381202 GCF_002168275.2 Theobroma umbraticum
AAGGTTGTGGCTGAGCCTATGAAAAGCTATTGTAAAACCTTGGTGAAAGCTTGGGAATTTTACCATTTATCATGATTTGATTTGGAAAATCCTTGGTTGAACAATCAAGGTAGTGAATATAGGTCTTTGACCGAACCACTATAAATATTTGTGTATTGTTTTCCTTGTTTTATTTTTCATTTCATTCTTTGTTAGATTATTCCATATCTTACATTTAACTTCCTATCTTTGAACTTTAACTTGCCCTCAATTGGAGGTTAAATTTAGTATGAGCCACAAAATGCTATTCTCCCTCCTCTAGCACATTTATTTGGGACTAACAAAAACAAGCTAGTGTCTCAAGTCTAGAGAGTATTTATACAATTGACACATGAGAAGTATTGCATA
>NW_018397265.1:1381212-1383138 GCF_002168275.2 Theobroma umbraticum
TGAAATAGCAAATGCACTTCTCAGGGAGGGTCATGTTCAGTGAACTTGCTTTCCTAAGCAAGCACCTACATTTTAGTTTCAAGTATCTTTATACTTCAACCTATGAGATCGGTTGCTTACTTCTCAAGCAAAGAACATAGAATGTACCAGTCTCTAAGCATCATTGATGCCCAGTCTCAATGATACATTGACCAGGAACATTTTTGAGATTACGCTTTGATGCATAAGAATCTCATTATTGTAAACCATTACAATTTCCTTGCAAGGCATATTAATCTCATGGACTTCATCCAATTAGACTTTATAACTTGTTATAATTGATGTCTTATTGATGAAGGAAAACCTTTAATCATTCAATATGAATAATGTTGTTGCATGATTCGAATCGAGCCTTAACCAATTGCAATTAGCTAGAGGGCTCATCACAACACTTATTCTTTTCAATTGGTCCTCTCATCAACCTTTTAATTCCAATTTCTTACTATTTTTCTTCCTTTACACTTGTACAAATAAAATATCAAATTTACGCTTAACCAAGGGGTCACCATAATATTTAAATATATACTCACCCTCTCTTACTTTATTTAATGAAGACACGCAGGCCCCATTTACATCATTTTTCTTCAAAATTCTTTCTTACTTCTTCTCCTCCACTTAGATTAGTCATATAATTCTCATTCGTGACTAATTTCAACAATAGATAAAATAATAATATTTTAATATTATTTTATTAATAAAATATTATTTATTCTAAAATTCTCTACTTGTGTCCTCGGACCTTAAAGTGTCTCACTTTGTCCCGATTCGCTTCCAAATTGCCTTTTAACTTCGTTAACTCATCATCGATAAAATATTATTTGATTATTGTTTTTTCGTGTGTGAAATATTTTATTTCAAAATATTTCTTCCACTCGTTACTGCTCTTTGACACTTAAATTAGCGTCAACTGACACTTTGGCTTATCGATAAGGTCTTATTGGCTTATATACGAGGGCACAGTGTGTTACAAGTTGCACTAGTAGTGCATTATATATATGTATATATTTGTCAATACACATGCCGATATATGTTCACCCTTTACTGAATAGGCCATTTTTGTACCAAGTGTAGATAAATAGGTCACAAGACTGTGAGGCAAAGGTCAGCTATTCACAGACCAATTTTGGCATGCGATAGGTTCTCATCTGATAAATCCACTCTGTGGAGTCTGTAATGAGTTTCTGCTCTGTATTTGGCTTAGTGATGTACGTAGGCACGATGTGCCGTTTGAATTTGTATTAGGGGTAGTTAACTACAAAACCATTTTGACAACCAATGTATGGCCTTATAAATGTTATGTATAAATTATGTGCTAGGGATAATGTTTTGTATTTGAATTTGAACTTCATTTATGAATATTTGGTTATGATATCCCTTGGCTATGAGTGTATGATTTTGAACTTTAAGGCTTGGTCTTGTTTCGTGGGCTTTGCCCACCAATCTGGTGCATCAGTCATGGACCCTCGGGTTTAGGTAATGACAAAATTGGTGTCAGAGCACTTAGGTTTAGTTTGTCTTTGGACATCTTATGTTTGTCAACAGAGTGTCGAGATTAGTGTAGAGTCTTGTTCATGGTTTTTGATTGCAGCACGAATTATAAACAGGAGGCTGCACAAACTCCCAAGACTTTAGTAAGCTTAGCTTTGAATTTCAAAATTTGAATTTGAAACCATGAAATTTTGGATTTTGAACATGGTGTTGCTTTGTCCTAGTTTAGGACGCCACCTGAGTTAAGAGTTACCTTAAAGGCGTAGGGAGAGCAAGATGTCTCGAATGAGCCTATGGAACAACCATGAGTGTCCATGTCAACAAGCTGTGGCAAGAATAAAGTGACTAGTGTCAGTTAAAATTCTACCACGCAAGTATACGTATCGAATAGATAGTATA
>NW_018397265.1:1383238-1383337 GCF_002168275.2 Theobroma umbraticum
ATGAGATTAATATGCCTTGCAAGGAAACTGTAATGGGTTATAGTTATGAGATCCCTATACATCAAGGAATAATCTCTAAATGTTCTTGGTCAATGTATC
>NW_018397265.1:1383347-1388915 GCF_002168275.2 Theobroma umbraticum
GACATCAATGATACCTAGAGACTAGTACATGCAATGTTCCTTAATTTGAAAGTAAGCAGCTAATATCATAGATTGAAATATAAAGATACTTGGAACTAGAATGTAGGTGCTTGCCTAAGAGCAAGTTCACTAAACATGACTCGCCATAAGAAATGCATTTGGTATTTCACTCAAGTGTCTATGCAATACTTCTTATGTATCAGTTATGTAAATACTCCTTAGACTTGAGATACCAGGTTGTCTTATGTGGAGTGCTATGTTTTGATTTCATCTTTACGAGTACCTAATCGAGGATGCCAAAACAGGATGCTTTTGGGTACAACATAAAGTGTGTGAAGGAAAATGAGTGGTCAAGATAGGAATCATCACCCCAAGTTACTCAAGGGACATATCCTAAAAATTTTTGGGTTGATATTAGCTTATTGAAGTCCTTGGCCAAGGTGAGTTAGGGATTGTACAAAGAGTTTTACAGGTCTTTATAAAGCTAATGACCAAACTTAAAGAACAAATATGGAGATCAATAAGACTAGACACTGTACCATGCTCTTATCATCTCTGGGATATATAATGAGGGAATGAATTACATTGAAAGATTGATCATTGAAAGATTGAGTTAAACCATCTTGACTTTTTTAACATTTGGGTGGCCATGATGGATTGGTAGATCCCAATCTTGGTCTATGAACTTTAGGTAGTTGATTTGATTAATGATAAATTTAAGTAATTTAAATTTATCTAATTCTAAGTTTGACTTAAGAATTATGTATTAAGTTTATTACCAATATGTTAGAAAGCCTAATGGGTCACACGCCTAAAATGAATGTTGAAAATAAAATGGGAGAGGTGATTAAGTTGGACATAATCAAATTAGAATTATGAGCTTCTCAAGTACTTGATTAAAATTGCTTAATTAAGTTGTTAGGCTTAATTAATTAAATTATTTAATTAAGTCATTAGACCTAATTGATTAAATTAAACAATTAAGTTAATTATGCTTCTTAAGGACTTGATTAAATTGCTTAATCAAATTATTGGATTAATTGGTAATTACATAATAGCTTGTAATTGGATTAAATTAATCCATGGTATAAATACCTTACTATATCCTTCAACCAAAAATAAGAGAGTGACTGAAAAATTAGAAGAGTGGCACACTAGGAATTCCTTTGGCCTTGCTGCCCCTTGGGTTAAGGAAAAATACTTTTTCATTTACTTGATTTCTTTTGTATGTTCGGCCTTAAATTTTTGTGTAGATTATGAGTTTATGAAACTCATCTTTGCTAGCACATTGTTAAGGCATAGCACTCCTAATCCTTAAAGAAGGATTTTCTAATTCATTGGCATGGATTACCATTAAAGGCTGCATAAAGATTCTTTGGATAGCTCTGGTTTGCAACAACCAGGTTGAGGTGTCATGACCTAAATTTGGGGATCTGTGACCAGTGCATGAGCCCAGCAGGCAAGCCCACTAGATCTTAGCAACCCTCAGAGTTCATAATCGTATAACACATAGCCAAGGGATTAAATAGTCAAATGCTCATAACAAATTCAAATAAAATACAATATCCCTAGCTCAAGTTCTATGCAGATAGTTATAAGGCCAAACATAGGTCATTCAAAATGGGTTCATACATAATAGAGTGATATGTTGGGAGGGAGACCTACAAGATGCCAATTATGTGTCCATCCAATTGACGACACTTGCCACTTTACGCCATAGCTTCTCTTATTTGCACATGGTACAACAAAGGGTGAGTCATCTAATACTCAATGAGGGGATGCTATCACAACATAATATTCTACATATAAAATATATTTTGGCCTATCTGGCCAGAATACATTCATATTCAAAAATCCTCAATTCAAGGTACGAGGATCATCCTAATATCTTACATGCACATCTCATCATGTTAAATCTTGTTGAATTACATCTTGACGATGTATTTTATTCACAATTCACAAGTTTCGTGTTCTCACATCAAATCATATTAAATCAAGGCTTACTTTTAAAGGCCATTATTATCAAAATAGGCTTCATAGGCACACCTTACTTGTCGAGCAAAACCTCAAATATCATTCACATATAAATTGCTTATCTTGAAGCTTTTCATCAGATATCATTTACAGTGGTTACCACATATTCATATTCAAATCAAATCATGCCATTTCCGTTGCATGTTATCATAATCAATGGAATCAAATGAGTGGTCCTACCCTGGACACAATCAAATCATGCATGGTGGCCAATCGGTGGAGAATCAAATCACGCTCAGGGAAAAGTCGTTTGATGGAGAAATAGTTCACACACATGCAGAATCAATAGACGGAGAACAGATCACGCATAGTGTTGGAGTAGCTAAAGGAGAACAAATCATTGACCAAAGTAAACTCCTTACGTCAGCATCATCTAGAGTATTCTCATACAGGTGGCATCACAAACATCATCTGAAGTAATCTCCCATTGGATGGTATTGTACATTCGAGGCGAGAGTCGCAAGTAGGATATCAACCACTATCCTTGCTTACCACTATCCTTGAGGCACGAACATAGTCACAGGGTATCATACTCCACTCATCCACAAATCAAATCAATCTCCAAAAATGATCCTTTGGATGAAACACATAACCATAAATCAAGCCATCATGCTTGTGACATTCCATATGTCCACATCAATTCACATTCAGATTGATTGAGCTTTTGTCATCTCTAAGCTCGCTATAATTCTAAGTGCCTTTAAATCTCTAAAGCATCATCAAACAATACATAATTAATCTCTAGGACTTCATGCCCATAACCCCACATGAGTATTCATCATATTCAGTCATATAAATCATGGCTTAATAGCCTTACACTTATCCTCAAATCAGCCATGAATATGTGGGCGTTTATACACACACCATGTTCATAATAATCATGGCCCTTCGGCCTTACACATCTAATATCACTCAATCATTGTGCCATTAACCCAAACACATATCGAGCCATAAACCTACTTGGCAGCCCATTCATCATAATCTGGCATAGTCCTTAATCCATAATTCCTATCACACCATGTGTAAGCCTCTTGCTCTAGGTCCTACATACGATGGGTTCCATCACAATGCCACCTTATGGCTCACCACAAGTCACACAAGCCTAAATTCCTTTCGTAGATAATCAATTAGCTTAGGCATCCTCATCTAGGCAAACAATTAGTTTTGTTCTCTAGTCTAGGCACCTACCTTTAGGCAAACATACATATACACACATATAGGTATATACATACACATTAATTCTCTAGTGTAGGCATTCTCATCTAAGCATACCTCATACACACATATATAGTTTTCTAGCCTAGATTCATCCATCTGGGCATGCATCTTTTATCATAGTACCATGGCAATGCATACATTATGCAAAATGTATCATATGCATTTAATTAAATCCCATCCCATTGACAATTAGAGGTAGATTGTAATCAAATTGAACCTTTAGCCTTTAGCCATCCTTCAGCTCACAAATGCATCAATAGCCTTCATTCTCCCTTTAAACACATCAAAGCATCAAAATCATAATTATTTCCTAGCTTTTCAAAAATATCCTAAATTTTCAAAATACCTAAATTCAATATATAAGCTCAATCTTCCAATAAATGAGCTAAACCCTTACCTTAGAAGCTAGGTTGCCTAAATCTAGGCTCTAAATCTCCAATAAACTCATAGGGAGAGAGTTTGACTAAATCTGAAAATATTTAGATCCAAGGTTATTAACCGATTAAATTGAAAATCAATCGACAAAAATGTTCAATCTTACCTTCGGATCATTTCCCAAGCTTGGATCTAGCTCAAATGGGCTCCAAATGACATTTGGGAGCTTAGGGTTCGACGATGGTGGAGAGAGAATGAGAGAAAAAGCTAAGAGAAGGAAATAGGCAGAATGGGCCAAACCTCTTTTTATTTTTCCTTTTTCACTCTGGTGTATCGATACTTTTAGTAATATATCGATACATCTGCCTTAATTTTGAATGAATGTATATATACATTAAGACAATGTATTAATACATTTCGGGCAAAATTGTCTAGGGTGCTCTCTACTTCAAATGTATTGATACAAATGTATCGATACATTGGAGAAATGTATCAATACATGTTCATCTTTCAAAGAATATAGTGATACATTTGCTAATGAATCAATACATTGTAGCGATCGCTCTTAGAATGCTACCGGCATCCGAGTTTTACGGGAGAACCCACCAAGTCTCGAACAAGCCTTAATTGAAGCTTTAGTTATTACTTCATATTCATGCCATCAATCTATGAAATTACTTTGATCCGTATAACTCTTTGTAGTAAGATTTAAACAAAAGTTGTAATAAGTCATCTTAACCTTTATTCACAATAAATTGTAAGAATACATTAGAGTCCAAAATTTCCAATTTGTGCATTTGCATTGAGACTAGTGTTTATTTACAAAAGCAAAATACATTATGGACGATTTGACCTCTAGCAGCGGAGCGACTTGGAATAAAGTGCTATGAGATGCTTTTACCTATCCGTAATGGACAATAAGTGCTAATGAATGCACGCTAGGCTGATCACTATCTGTAAAAGGGGAAATAAAGAGGGTGGGTCTCATAGACTTAGTGATATCAGCTCTGTGAGTAGGGCGTAGATGGGAAACAAGCTTAAAATAGACCATTTGAATAATGAAACCAGAATATAAAATGATAGCCTTATAAAAATCAAGTCACAAGTAAGGTATTTGTGCCTTGTAAAAATGATGCTATAAAATCATAATGGAATACTTTCCTTGGCAAAACAATGTCGAAAACAAGCATAGCAAAATAAATTTCATTCATCGAAAACATCTCTTTTTGTCAAAAATAGAAATAATTGTATAAAAGTACGCACGCTCCCAAAATGAGTGGCATGCCAAAATCAACGTGTACATCCACATAAATCAACTCATGATCACATATAAGCACTGAAAGCTTTCATTGAAATAAGGGAACTGCAGAAAACATTAACTCTCTACCATGCAAAAGAGAACGAGTCAAAAACCTCTCAAGGCTATCGAGTAGGTAGTCGTCATAATAATCAACCTGTGGACCCACTTCCACAACATAACAATTCGAGAGGTCCTCCTTCATCGGATTACCACAGCCATGTCAGTCTTGACGATGTTGGCTGACATCGGAGAAATCATGTGGTCGTAACCACGTATATCAACTTGTGGCCTAGCCACATATATCAACCCGTGGCCTTGCCACGTATATATCATATACCGTGGCCCCAACAACATCTAACAGCCCGTTGGCGACCCAAAGGTTCTTTAGTTAAAGCTCACTTGTGCACAAAAGTCACACTATTTTGATGTGGCATTCGACCTTTTATTAATCTAATTCTGTATGCAATTTGGCAAGGAAGAGATTCTAGGAGGGTGAGGCATAAGTAAATTTGTTAATTTTATTTTCATTGCATTTTTATTTGTTTATGATGCATGATTAGCCCTTACCCAATAGTGGTATCAGAGCCCCTTTTATGCCATTTGAGTGCTTGTTCATGTTCAATGGATGCTTGATTAACAAA
>NW_018397265.1:1389015-1389230 GCF_002168275.2 Theobroma umbraticum
TATTGCTAGAATAGAAGCAATAAGGTTATTACTTGCATTTGCATGTTTCATGAAATTCAAACTTTTTCAAATAGATGTGACAAGTGCTTTTTTAAATGGTTTTATTCAAGAAGAAGTTTATGTTGAACAACCTCCTGGATTTGAGGATTTTAAGAAACCAAATTATGTTTTCAAACTACATAAGGCATTATATGGATTAAAACAAGCTCCAAGAG
>NW_018397265.1:1389244-1389357 GCF_002168275.2 Theobroma umbraticum
CTCTCAAAATTTTTAGTTGAAAAAGGGTATGTTAGAGGAAGCATTGATACAACATTGTTTCTCAAGAAATGCTTGAATGATTTAATTATAGTTCAAATTTATGTGGATGATAT
>NW_018397265.1:1389625-1391743 GCF_002168275.2 Theobroma umbraticum
AAGCTGAAATCAATCAGCACACCAATGAGCCCCTCCATCAAACTTGATGCAGATTAGAAAGGAAAAAATGTTGATAAAAAACTTTATAGAGGTATGATTGGATCTTTACTTTATTTAACTGCTAGTAGACCTGATATTCAATTTAGTGTATGCTTGTGTGCTCGGTTTCAATCTCAACCCAAAGGGTCACACTTTACTGCAGGAAAAAGAATCTTCAAGTACTTTTTAGACACACAAAGTTTAGGATTATGGTATCCTAAAGGAACATCTTTTACTCTTATTGGATATTCAGATGCAAATTTTACTGAAAGTGGACTAGATAGAAAAAGCATTAGTGGCACATGTCAGTTTTTAGGGGATATGCTTATGTCATGGTCAAGTAAGAAACAAAACTCAGTTGCACTCTCCACAGCTGAAGCTGAATATATATCCTTAGGCAGTTGCTGTGCTCAGATTTTATAGATTAAACAACAATTAGAAGACTTTGGATTGACTATGCATAATGTACCAAAACTTTGTGACAACACAAGTGCAATTAATATCTCAAAAAATCCAGTTCAGCACTTAAGAACTAAGCACATTGAGATTAGACACCATTTTGTTAGAGACCATGTGCTTAAAGGAGACATTAAGATTGATTTTGTCAACACCTTGCATCAATTAACTGATATATTTACCAAACCCTTAAATAATGATAGATTCTGTGAAATTAGGAGGAATCTAGGAATGACTAGTGTTCAAGAGCTGTAAGAAAATTTTTTAAGCATCTCCTTGGGAAGACAGTATACATTGAGTTGATCAAGAGCTTCACTTAATCAACTAAGAGCATTCTGTCTCTGGTAGTAAAAGACATAGACAGTAATGGGCAAGACTTAATCTGACAACAAGGCCCAAGGAAAATAAAACTTACAAAAAATAAAAAGGAGAAAAAAAGGTAAAGAGAAGGTAGAGGAAAATTGAACCAAAATTGAAATAGGAGGGAAACTCAAAATTTTGAAATAAATAAATTTCCTACATTTAAAAAGGGTTTGACATTTTCTTTGAGAAAAATCTCCTCTTTAACTCACTCTCTTCTCATTCTCTGTCCTCTGAAACCGTCCCCCCCAAAAACAAAAAACCTATTCCTCCTAAATGTCTCAAACCCTAAAATTTGAAACTTCCAAAATCAATAGAAAAATCTTCCATGCCCAAGGATACTCTGGAAAAGAAGAAAGGGAAACAACCCATGGGAGAAAACTCACAGTTCAAAACTCAAAAAAAGAGAAATGAAGTTGAACCGGTGACGGTGACTGTGAAGAAACAGAGAACAGAGACGAAGAAAGGTAAAGGAAAATCTGCAACAAAAGGTAAAGCTTATTCTCTAAAGTTCAGAAATAAAGCTCATGAAGATAGGTTCGGAAAAATTGAAAATGCACCCATCTTTTACTGAAAATTCATTGACTGGGACAATTTCAACGAAGTTCCAAAAATTAAGGAAAGATTATTAGAACACTTTGAAGAAATGAAATTAAAGGATTTAGTATGTTTAAAAACAGACTTATAATGCCAGTTTAGTGAAAGAATTCTATGCTGGAATAGCACAGAGTAAAGATGAATTAGATGACCATGAGGAGTTTGTGGATAACTGTCTTAATGTCTACTTGAATGGAAAGGAATTTGTGATTTCTGCTGCTGATGTAGGGGAATTATTAAGTATAGAATACAAAAAGGGAAATTTTGAAATTCCCGAAGATTATGATCCTTCTCTCTTATGGGAGATGATCATCGGAAAAACAGAGAGATTCTCTTCTAAAAGCTATGTGAGTTTTATTAAAAGCCCTCAAATACGGATATTGCATTACTTCATAGCCTCTATAGTCCATGGGAGAGGAGGAAGCTTCAGCTATGTAAGTCTCCAAGACCTGTGGATGATGCAATTTGCTTTTAATGCACTTGCTTTTAATTTAAGGAGGTTCATGATTGAAAGAATGAGAGGGACATGTAGAGTTGATAAAATCCATCTGCCTTATGGAAATGTGATTACCTCTTTGATCAAGATAAAGGGAATCTAGAGCTCACGATACTAAATAGATCAAGTAAAAAGCAGGGACCAAGCCATCTATCTAGGAAGTTTGTCCA
>NW_018397265.1:1391843-1392040 GCF_002168275.2 Theobroma umbraticum
ATTAACCTCAAGATCTTCTAGAAATATGACATACATATTTTTTATTCTTTTTCCCATGAATGAAACTCTATTAGTACTAATATCTATCGCTTCACATTTATATGAATCAAAGCATACTTTAAATCCTTTATCACACAGTTGGTTGATACTCAATAAATTGTGCTTTAAGCCTTTAACAAGTAATACATGGCTAATTT
>NW_018397265.1:1392059-1394880 GCF_002168275.2 Theobroma umbraticum
AATAGTTCCTATACCATGAATTCTACCTTTTGAGTCATCTCCAAATGATATTGTAACTCCTTTTTTCTTATCCAACTGTGCAAATAGCATTTCATTTTCAGTTATGTGTCTTGAACAGCCACTATCCATGAACCACGGTTGCTTCTCTTTCAGTTGAGCTTTTGAGCATGAGTCTTTTTTATTAGGCTCAACTTGCAAGATAGATTTTCAGTTTTTCTTAACCGGTACCCAGACCTTGATGGGTCTTTGAAGGTTAGCTACTACATAAGACCCTTTTGGAACCCAAATCCTTTTTGTTTTTGCATGCATCTATTTCTATGACAATAGTAGGATAGGTGACCAAGTTTATCACAAATATAACACTTAGGAGAAACATTAGCAGGGTTGTTTTTGAAATATGAGTTTCTTTATGGTGTTTCATTTCTTGCATTCTTAGTGCAGTATTTTCATCAATGACTTTTTGCAAAACTTCAGTCTTATCTTCTAATTTCAATCTCAAAATTCCATAATCTATTTTTGAGTGTTCAAGTTCAGTTTGCAGTAAATTTCATTGTTCTAGAACAGATCAAAAATCATGATTTATCTTTTCTAAATCATTCTCAAGAGATGAGGTCTTTCTTTTCAAAGCTTTGTATTTTAATGCGAGTTTTTCAAACTCATCACAAAGACATTTATATCCATCTCGAAGTTCATCCATAGAAGTCTCTTGCTATTAGATATAGATTTGCTTTTTCTTCCACTTTCTCTTTTTCAGTATCAGAACTTGAAACATCACTACCTGACCAGGTTGCAGCCACCATTGCCTTTTTTGATTTTTTGTTTTTCTTGGAAGTTTGTTCCTTCAGCAAAGGACATTCGGACCTGAAGTGTCCAAGCTTCTTGCATTCAAAACATATAAGCTCCTTCTTGTTGGACTCATTTTTATTTTTAGTTCTCCATCAAGAACCTTGATCTCTTGTGTACCCACTCTTAGCCAATCTTCTGTCTTTTTGTCCCATAAGTTTTCTAAATCTTTTTGCCACCATAGCCAATTCTTCATCATCATCACAGGATAAATTTTCCAATTCTTCTTCCAGAATGCTTGATTTTAAAGCAATGCTTTTCTTCTTTTCTTTTGCTTCTCTCTTATCCTCTTCTTCTTCTTCTTTAAGTTCTAGCTCATGAGTAAGAAGAAGTCCACAAATTTCATCAAGGGTGATGGTAGTCACTTTTAGTTTCCAATTTTTTGGTAGGCTTTTAAGTAGTCTTTTAACAATTTCATGTTTAGGAATTGGTTTACCTAGCTGACTGAGTTTATTTGTGATGTTTGTGAACCTATCAAGCATGCCGGTGATGTCTTCACCGGGTTCCATTTTAAACATTTCATAATTGTGTGTTAGGAGAGCTATTTTGGACTCCTTAACTTGAGAAGTCACTTCATGGATAATCCTAAGTTTGTCTCACACTTCTTTAGCTGTGGTACAGCTTGACACTTTGTTGAACTCAGTGGGAGTTAAGGCACAATGTAAAGTGTTTATTGTCTTGAAGTTTGTCTAAACCTTTTTGGTTTCAGCTTTAGTCCATTTAGGCCTTGTCTTAGGGATCATTTCATTTGTCATTACATTTATAGTTGAAAGAATGAAGGGTTCATTAGTTATAACATCCCACATTTCATAATCTATTGTCCTTATATAGATTGACATTCTAGTACTCCAATAGGGGCAGTTTGATCCATCAAACAAAGGTAGTCTGTTTATGAATTGTCCCTTAGCAACTATAAATTTTTGAAGAGCCATTTGGATCTCCCTTAAAATGTTAAGCCTTAAGAATGAGGGATCTAACTCTGATACTACTAGTTGGTTCCAAATAAATGTGCTAGAGGGGGGGTAATAGCACTTTTTGACTCTTAATAAATTTGACCTCCAATTGAGGGCAAGTTAAAGTTCAAAGATGGTAAGTCAAATGTAAGATATGGAATAATCTAACAAAGAATGAAATAAAAAATAAAACAGGGAAGACAATACACAAAGATTTATAATGGTTCGGTCAAAGACCTACATCCACTACTTTGATTGTTTAACCAAGGATTTTCCAAATCAAATCACTATAAATGATAAAATTCTCAAGCTTTCACTAAGCTTTTACAATGGCTTTTCACAGGCTCAACCACAACCTTCAACAATGGTTTTTCCTAGGATCAACCAAAACCCAAAAACTAACTTTTCTAGGCTTAGTTAGAAGCTATGCACTCAATCAAGGTAACTCAAGCTTGATTAATCCCCTTAGAGTATCTCACACACTCTAAGTAATCAAGGAGAAGAGAAATAAAGAGGTACCTATGATCACTAACCTGATTTGATGGTACAAGATGAAGTTCTTAACTTTGTTACAAAGATTAGAGTGAAGTGTAGAAAGTATGCAGAGTGTTTTTGAGGTTTTTGAGCTCTTTTTGATCTTAAAAGCCTTCAAAACTGATTCTTGGCTGTTGGGAGGGCTTTTTATACTTGAAAAATCAACTCTGATGGTAGCTAGACACATTCTGACCGTTGAAAATAGTTTGGGAGCAATTCTAGCCATTATTTTGTCTTTTAGCGTTCAATTCAAACTACTAGACAGAATGCTCTTAGTTGACTAATCAATATCACTTAGTCGACTAAGTCGTCTCTGTCTCTGAACTTAGTTTCTGACAATAAGCTCTGTCTTTGAGCATTTCTGGCAGTACCCTCTGAGTTGACTAACAAACTTTCTTGGTCGATTGAGTCATTTCTGTCTCAAAACCCAGTTTCTTACAGTAAGCTCTTAGTCGACTAACTCTGTCTCTTGGTCGACTAAGTGCTCTCTG
>NW_018397265.1:1394980-1395097 GCF_002168275.2 Theobroma umbraticum
CTACTTAAGCTCCCAAAATGAGTCAAAATAACTCTATATAATAGAATTATCAAGGAGCAAACATTTCATCATAGTCAATGCCCTCTTCTTGGTTATATCCTTGTGCCACTAACCTTG
>NW_018397265.1:1395141-1395309 GCF_002168275.2 Theobroma umbraticum
GGTTTCTCTTAAATTGATCAAGCTCTTCTTGCATAGCTAATATCCAACTTTCTTCTTTTTTAAACTCTTAGGCTCAATTTGAGAGAAAAAAGCAAAGAATTCACACGTCTCTCTTCTTCCTCTTCTAGTTTTGACACCTTGTGAGAGATCACCTAAAATCTGTTCTTG
>NW_018397265.1:1395319-1395501 GCF_002168275.2 Theobroma umbraticum
TTCAAGTACTTCTAGTTCTTTGGAAGATCAATGTGTTGATTTTCAGTTCTTTACGAAGTTTCTAAGGGTGGAGGTTCTACTTCTCTTCCATGTGGATTATCTTGATAGTTTTTTCTTATTTTCTAAGTTCATTTCTTCCATTTGTCTTTCTAAGTCCTCTGCATCAATTTCATCAGCAAGAG
>NW_018397265.1:1395570-1395714 GCF_002168275.2 Theobroma umbraticum
TCCTAGAGAATGTTTTCCATTATTTAGTACAAAACATTTGCAGCCAAAGCTCCTGCAGTGAAAAATATTTGGTTTTCTACCTTTATACAGTTCATATGGTGTTTTTGATATCATGGCCCTTATTGATACTCTATTGAGAATATA
>NW_018397265.1:1396021-1396227 GCF_002168275.2 Theobroma umbraticum
TTTTGAACTTTCTTACAATGATTCACAAAAGCAAGTAGTGCATCATTTTTATGATTAAGGAAGTAGACCCAAGTATACCTAGAGTAATCATCAACAATCACAAAGCCATATGATTTACCTCCTAGCCTAGTTGTATTTATTGGACCAAATAAATCGATATGCAACAACTCAAGAGGTCTAGATGTTGAAATAATCTTTTTGGTTTT
>NW_018397265.1:1396237-1396363 GCF_002168275.2 Theobroma umbraticum
CTGACTTGTTTACCTAGTTGACTTGCATCACAAATCTAATCATTTTCATATCTAAGTTCAGGTAGTCCTATAACCAGATTTTTTCTCATCAATTTTGAGATAGTATGCATGCTCACATGTCTAAGT
>NW_018397265.1:1396463-1396684 GCF_002168275.2 Theobroma umbraticum
GATTAATATGCAATTACAAAATAGTTTTGTAATTAGGGTTTAAAATTAATCCAATGTATAAATACCTAGCTATAGCCTCCAAACAAAAAATAGAGAGAAAAGGCGAAAAAAGAAAGGAACGGCATTTCAGAAACTCTTTTTCTTGCCGTTCCTTGTGTGAAGAAAAACAATTTTCAATCATTTGATTCCTTTTCAGCCCCATAATTTTGTGTGGATTATGA
>NW_018397265.1:1396694-1396793 GCF_002168275.2 Theobroma umbraticum
CTTATCTTTGCTAGCACATTGTTAAGGCATAGCACTCCCGATCCTTAAAGAAAGATTTTCTAATTCATTAGTGTGGATCACCGTTAGAGGCTGCACAAG
>NW_018397265.1:1396803-1396934 GCF_002168275.2 Theobroma umbraticum
ATAGCTTTGGTTTGCAACAACCGGGCTGAGGTGGTTGAGCTTTTTGAAGGCAAATCGGTGGTTTGACAAAGGATTCATCAACCTTTGTTATTAAGGCAAATTTGATAGGATCATACATATATATTTTATTT
>NW_018397265.1:1396944-1397320 GCF_002168275.2 Theobroma umbraticum
TTCGTACTCAATTCGGCATGAAATAGATTCTAGGAAGGTGAGACATAATTTATTCTTAAATTTATTTGCACTACACTTATTTGTATTTGATGCATGATCAGCCCTCCCTCAACAATAATAAGTTGAGGGGTGGAATTGTAAATAATGAAAAGTTAAGGGGTGAAGCTGTAATTATCAAAGTTGAAGGTTCAATTTACAAATTATGAAAAGTTTGAAAGACCAAATTATAAAAGATAAAAAGTTTGGAGGGTCAAATGGTGAATAAGAAAAAGTTGGAGGACCTATGTGCAATTTCTCCATTTTAAACGAAGTGAATATTTAATGAATATTTTTGTAATATGGAAAGAAAGATGAAATTCAAGTAGGATGCAAGTAA
>NW_018397265.1:1397330-1414139 GCF_002168275.2 Theobroma umbraticum
CAAGGGAAACCATGGTTTGGAAAAGATAGGCCATGGTATTTAAAGAAAAAGGTGTAGTCATTACACTTGATTTAATTAATAAGAAAAAGAAAGAATAAATTTTGCTGCATGAAATCCTATTGGTTTTGAAGGTGGAAAAGTTACATGAAAGACCATTGGGCACAAATAAGGTGAAAATGAATTAAAGAATGAAAGGATAATGAAGGATGTATATTTAACCAAAATAATGAAAAGAATATTGGTGCATGAAAAACCATTGAGTGGCAATGTGGTCCAATAAGAAACTAAAGAAACAAAACTAAGAAATAACAAAAAGAAAAGGGAAAAAGGCAATAAAGGCTTTAGGAAGTTGGGCAAACCGTGCCTTTGAGAGAAAAAGAAAGGAAAGAAACGGCTTTGTAAGTTCCACTCACATGGGTAGAGAGAAAAGAAAAGAAATGAGAGATTTAAGGGGAGGCTCAGTTTTGAAGAAAACCTAAGGCAACCACGAAGATTTCCTTCCCTTTACTTTGTTGAGATTTGGTATTTCACCATCCAAAAGGAGATTTGACTTGGAAGAGGATGTGTGGCATGGTTTTGTGATTCAAGTAAGAACAAGGTAAGAGAATGGCTTTAGTTTGTATGTATCCTTGGAAATTCGGATTGGTAATGTTGGGTTGTGTTTGTGGCAGCAAAGATTTCTAAGGTTTGAAGAATATGGATGCATGCATGCCATTGATCCTTGGTCAAATGACGGATTTAAGATAAAATGGAAAAAAGGTAAGTTGTTCCTAACCTTTGAATTCCTAAGTGGTGGAAAAATGTGGGTGTTAATTGATAGATTTGTGTGTGGCAGCCTTGATGATTAAACCTATAGAGATGCGTTGAGATGCATGCAACGTCCAAGCTACTTTAAAAGGTAAGCATGAAATGTGAATGTATTATGATACCTTAATATTGGCTAGGAGAAATGCATGAGCTAGTTAGAAATGTTAAGGTTGTTTGTTATATTGTTTGGAAGAAATAAGGATGAATAATGTGGATGGAAGACTGGGAAACAAAGCATTGAAAGTTAGATAGACAAATTATGCATGTAAAGGATATGAATTCCTTTAGTAAAAATATGTCAATATGCATATGAATATGCAAAGGCTAATTGAGAAAGAATGGTGATTTTAGCATGATTTGAGTTATTAAGATGATGATTAATGTTTGAATGAGAAAGTGAATGGAATAGGATATAAAAGTCTTAAGTAAATGTGGGCAACAAATGTAAGACAAATGAATTGTAATGTCACTAAAAGTATTTTCAAACTAATTGCTGTCAGGAGATTGACTAAGTAAAAGATAATTGCTGAGGACATAACTCAAGGAGAAAATGAGTGACCGACAAATCATCTTGATGAATTGAGGGCATAAGGAGTTTAAATTGACGAAGTAATATCTCGCCAAGAAAGGTGAGTAGGGGGTGTCGATTTCAAAAGTTCCATAAACTATATATTGATATATGTTTAATAAATGTTGTCGGTTTTCTTCAAATGCAATTATGGATAGCATGAGTAGTTAGCCTCGGTAGATGATTTTTCAATGGATTTGTAATCAATTATATTGTATTTTTTTGTGGAAAGCATGAGCTGGTAGAAACGGTAAGCAATTGTGGATGCAAATGGATTTGGAAGTTGTTTATGTATACTATATATATATACATTTATGTAAAGTATTTTAGAAACCAGGAAACAAGCCCATTTGCAATGTTTTGCATCAAATTTGTGCCTTGTGTCTTTATGTGATGTGCATAGTTAAATGCACTTGTTAAATAGTTTAAATGAAAACTTTTGAGAACCGGCTTTAGTCCAATCTTTACGCAAATGTGAAAAGCAATTTGAAAGGTTACCGAACCTTGTTTTCAAATAATTTAAAACAAAAGTCTTGGAAACTTAGATTTGGTTTTGAAAATGGTTTTGAGAAACAGAGAGCATCAAGAGTAGGCCAAATGTCACATCAAGGTAGTGTGACCCTTGTGAACGAATAAGCTCTACCTAGAGAACCTTTGGGTCGCTGATGGGCTATCAGACTGTGGCTAGGCCATAGTCTTTGACTATATGCGGCAAGGCCACAATATGTTATACGTGGAAAGGTCACGAGATGATATACGTGGTTTCGACCACATGATTTCTCCAATGTCGGCCAACAATGTCAAGACTGCTATAGTTGTGGGAATCCAGTGAAGGGGGACCTCCTAAATTGTTGTTACTAAAAGAGGGTCCACGGGTTGATATCTATGATTACCTGCTCGAGAGCCTTAAGAGTTTTTAGACTCACACTCTTTTGCATGGTGGAGAGTTAATGTTTTCCTACAGCTCCCCTATTTGATTAAAAGCTTTCAGTGCTTTATATATTGATCATGAGTTGATATATGTGGATATACATGATTATTTTTACATGCCACACCTTTTGGGAGCATGATGCTTTTATACGGCTATTGTATTTTTGAACGAAATAAATGATTTCGATGATTGAAATTTATTTTAGTACGCTTTGTTTCTAGCATAATTTTGCCAAGGTAATTATTGCATTAAGATTTTACAGCATTATTTTTACAAGGCACAAACACCTTACTTGTTATTTGGTTTTATGAGGTTACCATTTTATACTCTAATTTTATCCTTCAAATTATCTACTCTAAGCTTGTTTCCCATCTAAGTCCTACTTACGGAACCAATGATCACTGAGTCTATAAGACTCACTCCCTTATTTCCCTTTCGCAGATAGTGATCAGTGTAACGTGCATTCATCGACATGTATTGACCACTGTGGATAGGTAAAGGCCTCTCATAGCACCTTATTCTGAGTCGCTCTACTGCTAGAGGTCAAGTCATTCATAGTCTGTATTGTTTGTAAATAGTGTTAATGGAAATGTACTTTTGGAGATTAAAAAAAATAAAACCTTGATGTATTTTTACAATTATGAGGAATAAAAGTTAAGTCGATTTATAACGACTTTTGTTCAAATCATATTACAAAGAGTTATACGATTCAATGTAATTACATAAGTTGGTGGAATGAATATAAGGTAATAACAAAAGTTTCAATTAAGGCTTGTTTGAGACTTGGTACATTCTCTCACAAGACTCAGATGCTAGTGGCGATCGAGCAGTGAACGTTACATGACCAATATTCCAACAAACACCACAAGGTTAGAGGCATATCCATCATCCCACAAAGGTTTCCATAATCAACATACAAATCATGAGGCTTATCCTTTAAGCCATTCAAGTCATTCTCCATAGCACACTCTAGTCGCTAAATATCATATCAAATCAATATCAGAATTATCTAAGCCTATTCAAGGTTACGTCACATCACTCACAATTCAAATCATAATCAAAGAGTGGTCCTTCCCTAGACATTATCAAATCATGCACGGTGCCCAATTGATAGAGTCAAATCACACTCAAAGGTAAAGCCACTGGTGGAAACTAAATCATACTCATGTCGAAGCAACACGCAAAGAATTAGGGTCATCATCTGGAGTAATCTCCCAACGAATGGCATCTCTTGGAGTACTCTCAAACTAGTGACATCAAAGCACTACAGATGGGAATCACAAGTGGGTTTAGTACCACCATCCATGCTTACCACCATTGTTGCAAGCACACACATAGTTACAAGGTGTCAGACTCCACTCAATCCTCAAATCAAATCAACATTCAGAATTTGTCTATTGGATGGAACACAAATCCACACTTAAGACCATCATGCCTTTGACATCCCATGCGTCCACATCAAATCATGAATCTCATTTAGTGAGCTCCAACCATCCATAAGCTCAATATAATTCTAAGTGCCATTTTTTTTCTCTAAGGCATCAAATACTCACAATCCATCTATGAGGCTAATCATCTAAAGCGACCTATTCCTATAAATTCTTCATATCCTCTAAACTTCCTAGTTTAGGCTCACTCCACATAGGCCATAGGTGGCTTGCTTTAAGGCACACAACACAATACATGATCAGATATATTTTCAGGCTCACTCCACATAGGCCATAGGTGGCTTGCTTTAAGGCACACAACACAATACATGATCACATATATTTTCATTCTCTAGCCTAGGCACATTAGTCTAGGTAATTATATATATTCGTAGATAATCTCTATTCTAGTACCATGGTAGCGTCTCTAATAGGCATCATGCATCACATGCATTTAATTTAAATTAACCAGCTCATAGTGATTGATAACTCTATTATATAGAGTTATTTTGACTCATTTTGGAACTTAAGTAGCAGATCTTGAGATTTTAGGTTCGAATTTTAGCATTTTAGGTTGTTTTTTAGTTTGACTTTGATTACTTGTTAAGTGATTAATTAAGTTATTTTAGTTAAATTTTAGGTTATTTATTTTAAATTACTTTAAGAGTAGTTATTGCTAATTTCTCTTATGGCTTTTGTAGGAAATTGATGAAAAAGACTCATTTGATGAAA
Organism: Theobroma umbraticum; assembly: GCF_002168275.2. Taxonomy (NCBI): domain Eukaryota; kingdom Viridiplantae; phylum Streptophyta; class Magnoliopsida; order Malvales; family Malvaceae; genus Theobroma; species Theobroma umbraticum. The sequence goes on from NW_018397265.1 coordinate 1,401,796, forward strand.
ATCAGTGCAAGTATGGTGATAGCTTCATTCGTATATGTTCAGTATTTTGACCATATCCTTTCATAGAAACTCCAAATGAGGTGATTCTTAGACCAATCGAATTATAAGAAGAAGGGATACAATGTTTATGTTCACCAATTTGCCCAGTTCTGATTGGATAGTGGTCAAAATATTTGTCAAAGTCGGACCACTGCAGCAATATGTAAAGATTGAACATGATGCGGTATTTGGAGCAAATCTTTCAATCCAGAAGTCCAATTGATGTGATTCTTAATCCATTGGAAAGTTAAGCGATAGGGATAAAACTTTTATGTTTACCCATTTCCTAACATATCAGGATGAAACTCACGTTTGAAGTTGATAGACTGCACAGCGCTGGGAGAACAAGGCTGAGCGTTGATGAAAGGAAGCACACATACAAAATTCCAGAGAGCTCAGTGCTGCAGCGCTGGCGGACAGAAGTAGCGACGCAGCGCACCGACTTTCCTAAAAATAAGGGAAGTTAACAGGATTTCGGAAATTAGGTTATTTGGAGCCTATTTAAGGAGCCTTTTTCAGAGATTTTGGAGAAGAGGCAGCAAGCAACTATTCTGGAGATTTGGAGTCAAGAACAAAGCAAGGAAACAAGAGAATTGGAGAGAGAATCAAGATCACAAATCTCTTACTATTAGTTTTCTCTCTTACCTTTGTGTTTTTCTTATTTTCTTTGACTTGGATTCATGGCTAAATTTCTTTGGATATTGTTATTTAGATACTATGAACTAAATTATTTTTTAGGATTGCAATTGAACTCACATGTAATCTAATTTTTAATCTCTTTCTTGCTTATTTTCAATAGGATTTGAATTGTTTATTCCAATTGTTTTCTTAATGCTTTTAATTGCTTGGCCACCAATTAAATTGATCTAGAAACCTAAACAAACTTGGGAAAGGGAGTTTAGTGTAGACTAAAATTGGGATAGCATATGATCATATTAATTGATTTGCGTATAGGATAGGGATATACCTATAGGCCATATGTAGCCAGATTAGAGCCTGAACTGAATGAGTCTATTTTAATTTCAATTCACATAGGGATATAGTGTTTTAGTTAAAATAGATATTTTTATAAGATGAGTCGGGAGACCCTTATAAATAATTTAGGACTCTAGGTTAGCAATTCAACCCATTGAAATAAGTTAAGAAAGAGAGGTAAGATTTAGATGAAGTGTGAGGGATATTGTAATCCTAGGCTTGGTTGATTTTCTGTTTGCCCAATTATCTTATTGCTTTAATTTGTAATCAAATTAGTTTTAGTTGCGTAATTCTTAGTTCAATTAGAATTAAGATTTTAATTGTTTGAATAAAACTAAATTGTTTTAATTTTAGTACTTAGTAAAATTTTAGATCAATTCCCTATGGGATCGATACTCTGCTTGCTAATATACTATCTATTCGATACATATACTTGCGTAGTAGAATTTTAACTGACAGTGATAGTTGAGGCACTCCATAGCCAAGCTTCAATCTTTAGCTTCCAACTATCTTTTAGCTTAGAAATGAGTCCAAATTGCTCAATCTTTGTTTGAACACATCAAAACATCACAAAGCTAATTATATCCTAACTTTCAAAATCAAACTTTTCAAAAATAACCAAATTCAATATTTAAGCTTAATCCTTCAACAAATGAGCTAAATCCTTACCTTAGATGCTAGTTAGCCCAAATCCCAACAACTCAAAAGAGAAAATCTCTCCAAAGTTGGATCCAATCAAATCTAAGTTATTAATTGATTAAATTGAAAATTAATTAGTAAAAAGTCATAGTTTTACCTCTAGAGACACTTCCGAATCTCCAATCTCTTCCAAATAGCTCTAAAAATCCATTTAGAAGGTTAAGGTTTCAGGTTTAGAGAAAGAGAAGGTATCGTTTTGTTGAAAATGGCTCAAATGGCCCAAAACTCCATTTTTAGTTTTATGTTAACATGGTTATCTATTAATAGATGGGAGGCATCTATCGATATATCTCTCCAAAAATTTTAAGCGTTGACGTTTAACTTTTTAGGCAATGACCTTTAACTATTGATAGATTTCTTGAATCTATCCGTAGATTGTGCCCTAGCCCTCTTTTTGTTTTTCCGTTTTCACCATCTTTCGATGGATTCCATAGATCTATCAATAGTTTATGGGCCTTTTTGCTTTGCAGAGTTCTCGAGTGGTCATGTATCGATAGTTAAAAGAATCTATCAATAAATGTTCATCTAACTTGTTTTCCCAAGCCTTCTATTTTGTATATATTGATAGATACAGAACAGCTATCGATAAATCATGCCTAGAATGCACATTTTTCATTTCTTCAAGCCTCCCATTTCAATCCCGTGGCTTTTAATTCACCTTCCTTCAATCAAAACACTTCAATTCATTCATAGTAATAAAAGTTCTTCACACATAGATTTAAATATACAATTAAATCATCAAATTCCAAGATTTATCAAATATCTTTATAGAAGTTTTGCCTAAGTATCACTAGGCATAAGTCCATATACTTAGTCATATAAATCGATCATAAAAAATCCTTGAATGCATTGAAAGTTCAAATCTATCCTCCATAATTACATTGAAAAATTGAGGGTGTTCCAGAATGGAAATGAATTAGGAGCTTAAAGGAGTGAGTTTAGGAACTTAAAAAAGTGGAAATCTGAATTCTAGATATGATCTATCAATAGATGTTTTACATTTATCGATAGATACAAGATAAAAGGATTGGGAAGGTAATTTAGATAAACATCTATCGATAGATTCACTTTACCCATTGTTAGATGTCCACCTAGTAACCAAATGAAATGATTTGGACTGAATCTATTGATAGATCCACAGAGTTTATCGATAGATCATCATACAAGTTTAATGAAAAACCAATTCAGAAACATCTATCAGTAAATTTGTAGAATTTATCAATAGAAAGCTAAACGAAGAAGATGAAAAAGAGTTCGATACATCATCTACCAATAAACCTGATAAATCTATTAATAGATAAAGGTCAACATCCAAAAGGTTTAGTGGGATCTATCAATAAATGCCTTCTGCCTAAAAATGTAAAAATAAAAAGGTGGTTTAGGCCATTTGCCCATTTTAAACATAAACAAAACTCTCCCCACTCTTAACCTTTTTGGAATCCTAGAGCCCAAGTGAGATTTGGGGCTCATTTGGAGTAGACCATGGCTTGGGAAACCATTATTGAGGTAAGGTTACACTTTTTACCGTTTGATGTTTTATTTAATCGGTTAATAATTTAAAAATCTATTTGCTTTAGTTTTGGGTGATTTTTCCCTCGAATTTGCTAGAAGTTTGGAGTTAAGAGTTAGAAATCTATTTAATTGGTTGTGAAAGAGTGCCTTCAACTGTCACTATGAGTGGGTTTAGTGTTAAGATGCATTGTTTAATGCCATGCCATGCTACTTAAATGATGTATGTGTGCCTAGATAAGTACGCATAGGCTAATAAACTATGTATATATACATGTTATATATGATATATTTGTGTGCCTCTATGCAAACCACATAGTGGCATATATTTGAGCCTAAAGTAGGAGGTCTAAAGAATATGATGAATGTCTAGGAGTGGTTTTCTCAAGACAATTGACCTTTTAGAGGATTTGAGTATTGGATGCCTTGGAGAGTTAAGGGCACTTAGAATAATATTGAGCTTATTAATGTTCTAAGCTCATTAAGTGTAATTTATGATGTGAATGGTTTATATGTGATATTAATAGCATGATGGTCTTATTTATGGATTTGTACTGCATCCAACAATTAGAATTCTAAACATTGATTTGATTTGAGATTGAGTGGAGTCTTATTCTCTATGACTATGTTCTGTGCCTATAAGGATGGTAGTAAGTAGGGACGATGGTATTAGTCTCGCTTGTGATTCCCACCTTCATTGCTTTGATGCCATCCATCGAGTATCTCTGGATGATGACTTTGAGTGTGCACCAGTTGCTTTGGCATGAGCGTGATCTATTCCCTACTATATGTTTTGACTTCAAGTGTGATTTAACCCTCTGCCTATTGCTTCGATACACGAGTGATTTGATGCTCCATTAATGGCTTTGATGTGAGCATGATTTGATTCTATCTATTGACCATTGAGTGTGATTTGATTATGTCCAGGGTGGACCACTCTATGATTATGATTAGAATTATGAGTGATATGTTTTAGCCTCGAGTAGGTAGAGACTAGTTCAGATCCGATGTGATGCTTTGGCAACGAAGGTGTGCCTATAGAGATTAAATTTGTAATGGCTTCGAGGGTCGGACTAATTTGTTAGGTACTATCTATGGAGACATAGTGACATGAATATGATTTATGAGATTTGTGGAATGCCCATTAGGGATGACTGATATGCCTCGAATGTTGGAGATGTTTGTTAGAACAATTTGTTTGCATTGATAATGCAATATATATATATGTATGTGTTTATCGACGTTAATGTATTTAATATAGCTTCAACCCTTATTGAGTATTAGATGACTCACCCATTGGTTGTACCATGTATAGATAAATAGGCCACAGAGCTTGTGTGGCTAACTTCATCTCTAGACTAGCAAATTATGACACTCAATAAGCATTCTTCATCTGATATGTCCACTTAGCTAAGTCTAATTATGGATCATTTCACTTTTATTTTGGTTCTCAAAATATGTAGGCAATGCATTATCATTGTTTTGATTAAGGGTTGAATGGTATGAACTTGTTTTGACAGCCAATGTATGACTTTATGAATATTATTAAATGTTGGCATAAGGATTACGTGCCAAGGATCAATTTATATGTATTTGAATTTAAAGTAATATGAACATATTTGATATGGAAACCCTTGATTGTATGTTATGTGTTTGGATTGGATTTGAGTTTCTAAGGCTTGCTCTAGCTTCACAAGCCTTGCTTGTAAGGCTCATGCGCCGGTCACGACTCCTCAATTTGGGTCATGACAATGAGGTTTGAACATTTCATTCAATCTATTGATTTGAATTTATGGGATATTATTGTTGAAAAACTTCACATTCCTAACAAGTTTGTGGATGGTGAGAAAGTTACAAAAACAAAAGCTAAATGGGATGACAAAGATAGAAAGTTGACTTTACCAAATCACCAAGCTATTATTGCTATCTTATGTCCTCTTAGTGGGAGTGAGTTTATAAGGTAGCAATGTGCCCTTCCGCAAAGAAATTTGGGACACATTACAAAATTACTATGAAAGCACAAGTCAAGTGAAAGAGTTGAAAATTTGTATCTTGATTCTTGATTATGAGCGTTTCAAGATGAAAGATGGAAAGTTTATGAAGGATATATATGAGAGATTTACAAAGATCATAGAAGAGCTAAAAGCTTTAGGAAAAGAGCTTCCCAAAGCACAATTGGTGAAAAAAATTCTTCATTGTTTACTTAAGTCTTGGAAACTTAAGGTAATAGCCGTAGAATAAGCTAAGGACTTGGAGCAAGCTTAAACTAGATGAATTGTTAGGATCTTTTCTTACCTATTAGATGATTCTTAGACATGAAGAAGAAAGGGATGAAACACTCAAAAAAGATACATAGAGAAAATGCATTGCTCTTAAAGATAAAAAAGAAAGTGATGAAAAGATGTTTGAAAATGATGATGAGGAAAAAGAAGATGAAAAATAGGTAGCCTTGTTGACTAAAAGATTCAATAGATTTTTGAGAAACAAACAAGGTGATAGAAGACCTTTTAGTAAAGATAGACATAGGAAAAACATTAGAAGAAATATTCCAAAGGATGGACATGAGAAAAACTACATTATTTGCTATGAGTGTGGTAAACTCAATCATACCAAATATGAGTTCCAGAATATTAAGACAAGCCATCTTAAAGATTACAAGAAGAAAGCAATGATGGCTACATGGAGTGATAGTGACAAATCACAAAATAATGAAGAAAAGATGATTGGAAATCTATGCCACATGGCATTGGATGATCCTATGGATGAATCAATCAAAATCAAGTCCACAACAAAAAAAACTCACAATACCTTGATCAAGAATGTGTAAAACACACAATAATTATCATGTAGAAATGTGAAAATCTTGAAGAAGACGCAACAGCATGGTTCATGAAAATAACCATAGTGACAAAACTAAAAAAGCTGAGGAAGTCACTTTCATGGACATAGATTCTACATCACTGAATCCTAGCATAGAAAAGTCAAAATGGAATCTCTAAACTTTAATGGTGAAAATTACTCCCAATGGAGAAACCAAATGAAACTATTCATTCAAGCAAATAATTATGAAGTCTAGAGGATGATTGAAGAAGGACTAATCAAGTTGACAAATGAAATGATTGATTCGAATTCAAATGATTTAAAGATGCTAGAACTTAATGCCAAATCCATTTACATACTTTTTGCTACTCTCAAAGATAGAGAATACAAAGAAATCTTAGTGTGCAATAGTGCTAAAGAAGTATGGAAAAGGTTAGAAACTTGTATGGTGATAAAAAGTTGGAAGAAAATGATTATGAAAGTAAGGGATCAATAAGTGATGATGAGTCAAGTATATGTCAATTCTCAAAGCAAGGCTATAAGGCAAACTCTTCATCTTGCAACCTATATTCACCCTCAAATCAAGAGTAAGAAGTAAGATTCTTATCTGATGGTATCTTTACTTACACTTTTGAAGAATTTGAGAAGGCTTTTGATGAATTACCATGCAAGGATCAGAAAATAAAGTTGAAAAATAAAGGAAAGATATCAAGTCTTAATGTTGAAAATGAATTCTTGACAAATGCAAGAATTCAGCTATAAGATGAAAATAAGAAATTAAAGATCGAATTTAGATAATGCCAAAAGAGTCTTAATGATATAAGAAGGGAAAATGAAAAGTTAAGAAATGCTCCTTAAAATTACAAAAAAAAAAGAGTTGATTAAATGGATTTGAAGATTGAAATTAATAAATTTTCATTTTTATTTAAAATAAAAATGTATCTCATTTTTTGAACTATCAAAAGGATCCAAAGAAATTTGGATACCAATGATCAAGTAAGAATTTTTTTTCTTGTAGGTGATTCAAGGCACAATAACTCAATTTTGTGTCCCTAAAAGCTCAAGAATCAACATCACATTAAAAAAATAATAATGTCAATACTTTAGATATAGAATGCATATCAATACTTTAAATAATATCCAACTTTTTCTCTTTAATTACAAAAATTGAAAATTGAAATCTAGATTCATTACCTTGATACTCATTATTATCTCAACATATCATTAAATGCACACTGGACAAGTTAAATAAGATATCCCAATTAAAGCATCAGTTTCTTTTTACTTCAGAGTGTGAAACAAGAAGTCAAGTGCCTTCTCAATATGGGTAAGAATATCCCAATTCTTCTCCCTTATTGCAAATCCATCCATCAAGAATCCTGGCAATCATGACATCAAGGAATGGAAACCCTGCAAAAAGTCAAAGAGGGGAGTTTTCATCAAAACCTACTTCCTACTTTGGGGGCAACTTTAATAGTCATGAACAAAGACAGAAGCACTTGAACTTGTTCTCCTTTCTTCTCCTGGCAAGAGCATTGATTTTGAATACCTTAGAACATTAGAGTTTCCACACATAGAAAACCTTAAATAATAAAGCTAGACGAACCTTCTAGAAATGGATAGACTTGTTTATGAACACTTAATAAAGGTTTTATATTCTAATGCCACCACAATTCTCAAGAATGATGAAGGAAATGAATACACATCTGAAACTATGTTCATTACATCAGTCATGGGAAAGGAAATAGGCATATCTCCACTAGCAATTTATCATTTCCTAGGTATTCCTAATTTTGGAATAGATCTGATAAGTGTGTCAAGTGGACTTTTTGAGCATGACTTACAGTATGATTTCTTTATGTTTCTTCCATCCATTATTTTAGAACAGATTAGTCCAAACCATCTTAGCTTTCATGATAGAATTATGCACTTGATCTTATCTTGGTTCTTAAGGCCAAGTGGAAAAGACTATTGGTATAATGCATCATATGTGAAGGGTAAGGATTTGTTATTCATGAATCACATCAAACAAAATAAACAAATCAACTTGGGTCACTTTATTCTTCAAGATATGATGAAAGTGATTGCAATAAAAAGCAGAAGATTAGTTCATGGTATGGTGATAAGCCAACTAATTGATGCAATTGGAGCTAATACTAGATCAGATTTACCAATTAGATACCAAGCTTAGAAGACTATTAAAGAAGAGATTAAAGAGTTTTAGTATCTACTGACTAATGGTAAATGGTACCCTAAGAATGTGACACTCACACAAGTTCTTGAACAAAAAAGAGATAGAAATAGGTGGTAATGTGGAATATAATGATATTCTAGGTGCTCTAACTCTAACCATCATGAATACATTAGTTACAGAAATGGAAAATTACTTAGAAAAAAATATCAGTAAGCTACTTAGAGAACAAGAAGAGCATAATAAGAGAATTAATCAGTTCAAGAAAGATGTCAGTTGACAAAACCATTGACTTCACTAGTTGATTCCTAAATTAATTCCCTAAAAACATATCTTTATCTTCACCTCTCATTCTAAAATTGTGAAATTGGGATACATTTTATGGGTTGTATATAAAACACCTAGAGATTTATTTGCTTGGATACCTTTTACTTTTGCATACATATATTCATTATAACTTATTATGTGGCGCCCTACTCTCGAGTAGATGTATGGTGCCTTAATTCTTCTATGGCACCGTAGCCTTGCTTCACTAGTATCATGGCACCATGCTCCTTGGTTTTCATACGGCAGCTTGGCCCTTAAAGGCATTGCAACCTCCTTCTCTCCAAGGATTATCACCATACTTGCACGGATTATTAGCAAATTAAGATTTTTTTCATCTAATTTCCTACAAAAGTAATAAAAGATATCAGCAATAACTAAACTTAAAGTAATTTAAGCAATTTAATATAAAATTAAACTAAACTACTCAACATGCATTGAACTTAACTAAGAAAAACAACTATAATACTTAATTTTGAACCTAAAATCTTAATGACTTAACTACTTAAGCACCCAAAATGTGACAAAATACCCCTATAAAATTGAGTTATCACACCCTCAAACTTAAGATTTTGCTAGTCCTTGAGCAAAACTCAAAATAAAAGGGAATAACATAAATGAAGAAAAAAACTTAACAAGAAATAGGTTGCACCAACTCAATGATCACTTTCAATTTCCTAATAAGCTATCCCATATTCTTAACTTGAAGCAAAACATAAATATTATTCAAGTTCACATTTCAATTCAAATGCAAGCTCATCCTCGAATGAATTCTTATGTGTGTGTGTGTGTGCGAAATCTCCTACAATGAGCATTATGCCATCCGGATAAATTTATGCTCATGCAAAATTCAAATTAGTACTAGTGTTTCATATGTTTGGTTTTCATCTCTCTCTCCACTAACGTAGACTAACATTTAATGAACAATCCTTATGACTTTAGTTAACTTGTAACGTATGACTATGGTCAATGTAGAATATGGGATATAATGTGGCTCAAATCGCCCTAAGCACATAATCATTTTAGGACTTATAAAGAGCTTTTTAGTTTCATTTTTCAAACACATCATTTCTTTGCCTTCAAACTTCTCTTTTTCTTATATATATATATATATATCACAATTTTACACCCCAAAACTTTCTCCTCATCTTCATCGTTATCTCTAACTTGAGGAAGAACTAATAGGGCGGGAAAAGTGTCCATATCCAATGCCATGTGGAGTGCACAAGCTTTGAACATTTGCTCAAGTGCGTGGTTCCACTCTATTTGGCAAGGAAATTGCTACGTGCTCTGCATTTCTAAGCATTGCATCCTTTGAGGTAGAGTCAAAGTCTATTGTCAATGTCTATGTAGTTTTTGTGGTGCAAACGAAGAACTACCCTTAACAACAGAGTGCTCATGATCATGGAACTAACAAATAATCCCAACGTTAAGAGGAACATTGGAATGTAATAGTTCGTCACTACTATCTTATACAACTTCAGCTTGTTGACATAAAGGAATGATCAATAAAGGATATCGAAGTCCATCACTGGGTGAACAGGCTGTGACTATGCTATTATTGAAGAACAATTGCCCTATATCAATATACTTGCCTAATAAAATGGCATAAAGTAACATTGCCCTGTCTTTCGTTACATCACTTAAATGCTTCATGAGAAGCATCTTTGCTACCAAAAAATGATACCACACTTTGTAATCAATGTCCATGGCACTTGCCTTAAAAGTTACTAGAACTTCCTTAGACACCTTCCACTTGGTAGCCAAATTACACAGTAACCCAAGAACGTTATCCAAATCCACATTCCCATTCAGATATTAGCCATATTCAGCATTTTGAATATCAATTGTATTGAAGAAGTGATTAACTGTGCAATTATCAAAAGATATGTGATGGCCTCGAACTAAAGTTCACCCATTCACATGCTTAGTTACGTTGGCATAAAATTCTTTGACTACCAGCATAATTACTACCTTTGGTTGAGCATAGAACTTAGCCTACTACTTCTCATTACTAATGTCGTGAATGTCTCTATAAAGGCCAAGGCAAACATCAATACCTTTCTCTGGAATAGGAAATTTTTGTAAAAGAGACTCAGTATGGCATTAATTAGCTTTGGCATAAACAAATTTGCTTTGATCGAACGCACTTGCACTTCCACTACCACAAGCTCTCGTTGGGGCCACTTTACTTTCAATGATTTTTAGCAATTCAAACCCAATTTCCAAAAAATATATGCAACAATTAACTCAAGTCTAACCACAATGAATCCCACCAAGTTGAATATCATAATATCCATAAACTTAACATTAAGTGCAAAAAATTTTCACTATTCATAATTCTTACTCATCAAATCTTCAAACTTGTAACGACTGCTCCTCGATCATTACCGGAGTCCAAGTCTTGCAGGAGAACCTGTCAAGTCCCAAACAAGCCTTAATCAAAACTTTAGTTATTACTTCATATTCATACCATCAATCTATGAAATTACTTTGAATCATATAACTCTATGTAATGAGATTTAAACATCAGTTGTAATAAGGCATCTTAACCTTTATTCACCATAATTGTAAGGATACATTATTGTCTATAATATCCAACTACACATTTACCTTGACACTATTTACAAATAAATTATGCTATGAATGACTTGGCCTCTAGCAGTAGAACAACTTGAAATAAGGGGCTATGAAATGCCTTTACCGATCTGTGGTGGACAATAAATGTCGATGAATGCACACTAAGACAATCATTATCTACAAGAGGGAGATAAAGGGGGTAAGTCTCACAAACTCAGTGATCATCAACTCTGTGAGCAAAGTGTAGATGGGAAACAAGCTTAGAGAAGATCATTTGAATAATAAAACCATAATATAAATGATAATCTTATATAACCAAATCACTAGTAGGGTATTTGTGCCTTGTAAAAATAATGCTGTAAAATCATAATGCAATACTTTCCTTAGCAAAACAATGTTGAAAACAAGCGAAGCAAAATAAATTTTAATCATCGAAATCATCTATTTCGTTCAAAAATACAAATAACCGTATAGAAGTGCACATGCACCTAAAATGTGTCGCATGTAAAAATCAATGTGTACATCCACATAAATCAGCTCACAATCACATATAAGCACTTAAAGCTTTCATTCAAAGAGTACAAGTATAAAACTCTCAAGGCTCTCGAGTAGGTAATCATAAATAATTAATCTGTGGACCCTCTTTCTAGTAATAACAATCTGAGAGGCCCCCTTCCATAGATTCCCTCAGTCATGGCAGTCTCGATGCTGTTGGCTAACATCGAAGAAATCAAGTGGTCGCAACCACATATATCAACTTGTGATTTAGCCACATATATCATCCCATCGCCTTGCCAAGTATAATCACAGACCTTGGCCTAGCCACGTCTAATAGCCCGTCGGTGACCCAAAGGTTCTCTAGCTAGAGCTCACTTATGCATAAGAGACAATTAGCCTACTCTCAATGCTCTAGGTTTTTCAAAACCATTTTAAAAATCAAATAAGATTTCCAAGTCTTTTTCTTTAAATCATTTGAAAAAAAGGTTCAATAACCTTTCAAATTGTTTTTCACATTAAAATGCATGGTATAAACATTTGCATAAAGATCAGACTAAAATCGGCTCTCAAAAATTTGTATTTAAACCATTTAACAAGTGCATTTAACTATGCATGTCACACAAAGATACAAGGCACGATTTTGATGCAAAACATTGCAAAAGGCTTGTTTCCCAGTTTCCAAAACACTTTACATATATATATATATATA
>NW_018397265.1:1414149-1414669 GCF_002168275.2 Theobroma umbraticum
ACAAACAACTTCCAAATCACTTTGCATCCACAATTGCCTATGGTTTCTACCAGCTTATGCTTTCCATAAAAACTATGTATAAGTTGTTCCAAAATCAAATATTCAAATCACTTATCATTTTTTAGCAACTCATGCTTTCCATAAAGACATTGAATAATACTACATATATTTTTCGATATAGTAAGAATCTTTTAAAATTGACACCTCCTACTCACTTTACAATGGTGGGATATTACTTCGCCACTAATATTTCCTTGAATGCTTACTTTATGCTTGCAGCAATAATGGTTGCCGTGTCAACTTCTTAATATCACTTTAATCCAATACCGTTAATAAGCTTTGCTACCAATATATTCTACATTTGCTATTCGCATTTAATTCTATATTCTCGTCTTTTACTCTTAAAAATAGCTGTTTACACTTAATCCTTGGTGTAAACTTTGAATTACATAAACCCATCAATTTTTTATGACTTTAAATCCCCATATCAATCTTTCCAATAACATTTATCATGTTCAAA
>NW_018397265.1:1414679-1414895 GCF_002168275.2 Theobroma umbraticum
CATACCATTAATCACATATATGGCAGCACCTATAAATCCAATTCCACAAAGTAATTTCTAAGCTTATATGCACAATTGCTTGCATTTAACATGCTGCCACTAAGCACAATATCAATTTCCATTCATGTTACACCAATATTCATAACGTTTTAAATCTTTCAAAACAACATATGTCCACAAATTTCATTTTTCAAGCTTTCAACTAGCATAATTGTT
>NW_018397265.1:1414905-1415222 GCF_002168275.2 Theobroma umbraticum
ACTCAAGGCATCACACAATCATTTAACATTGCATGCCTTACCTTTGTGATGGCTTGGATCTTGCATGCAACCTTAATATTCTTCCAAAGCTCCAATCACCAAGCTGCCAACATTATGCACAATTATTTTCTTAAAGGTCTAACCAACCGTAGGCCTTAAAACACAATACCATGCATGCCGTTTCTCTTTCACTTTGAATCCATCATGCATCCCAGAGTTTGATAGCTTGCATGTCACTAAATCCCCTCCAATCAAGGTAATCTTTGCTGCCCCAAAACATTCCTTACAGTTACTAACCCATTTTCAAAGAACATTCA
>NW_018397265.1:1415232-1415598 GCF_002168275.2 Theobroma umbraticum
ACAATCCTTACCTTGTTTCTCTTGTATCTTGAAATCAAGCTTTACACCTCTACCAACACTCCACGGTTTCTCTCTTGAATGCTGAAGACTCTTTGGGTGGTAAAATGTCAAGACTCTACAAGATAAAGGAAGGAAACCTCATGGGTTTTTTGGATCTTCTCCCAAAATCGAGCCTTTCTTTGATTTATCTCTTTTCTTCTCTTTTCTTCCTCTTGGCTGGAGCTTGTCAAAGTGCTCTCTTCTTTCTTTTCTTCCCTCAATGGCTAGCCTTCTCTCAAGCCTCACCAAGGCAAATTCCTTTTTCTCTTTTACTCTTGAATCTTGGTATTTATATGGCCACCTATTTAACCAATCACAATACATGCA
>NW_018397265.1:1415608-1417508 GCF_002168275.2 Theobroma umbraticum
TTTTATTTTCATTTGGCCATTTTGCTAACTAATGGGTTTTCATGCACCAATTTACTTCTTTCCACATTGGTAAAAAATCCTCTTTTACTTATCCATATCCACTCTTTAATTTATTTTCACTTAATCCTGACTTATTTGTGTCCAATGGTCTTTCATGCAATTTTCCCACCTTAATTTCCATTTGGCTTCCTCTTTGGCCAATGCCATTACATGCAACAATATTTTCTTTTCTTTTAGTCTAATTGTCACCAAGTGTCCATCATGCATAAATCCTCCACATATTCTTTTAAGTTAAAAATTCGCATTTATGTGTTATTTTATTCATCTTGTCTTATGCCTTTTTGTTTGTCACATGGTAAGGGTCCCACATGTTCCCCACTACAAGTACATCCTTGCATGTATATCTTTGCATGCAATAGAATTTGTGACATGCATACTCCATCCTTCCACATAATCTAATTTTCCTTAGTTAGTCAATTTTCATTTAACTTAAAATTGTGAAATTACACATAAGTCCTCAATTCTCTCCTTATTTACCATTCGACCTTCCAAACTTTTCATCCTTTTTAATTTGGTCCTTCAAATATTTCATAAATTACAATTTGATCCTTTAACTTGTTCATAATTACAACTTCACCCTTTTAGTTTTCATTATTTGGAATTCCATCCCTGATTCCTTTAATTCCAATTTCTTCTTATTTTTCTTCCTTTACACTTGTACAAATAAAATATCAAACTCTTACTTCACCAAGGTGTTAGCATAATATTTAAATATATACTTACCCTCTCTTGCTTTATATAATAAAGTTACTCGAGTCCCACTTATGTCTTTTTTCTTCTAAATTCTTTCTTACTTCTTCTCCCAACTTACATTAGTTATATAGTCCTCCTTCGTGACTAATTTCAACAACAAATAAAATATTAATAATTTTATATTATTTTATTCTAAAATTCTCCACTGGTCTTCTTAGGTCTCAAAGTGTCCCACTTTCTCCCGGTTCACTTCCAAATCACCGTTTTAACTTGATAATTCATCATTGATAAAATATTATTATTTCATTATTATTTCCTCGCATGCAAAATTTTTTATTTGAAGATGTAACTTCCACCCATCTCCACTCTTTCGCACTTAATTTAGCTTTAATTGATCTCATCCTATCGATAAGGTCGTATTAGCTTTTATACAATCGCATAAGGTGTTACAAATCTATTCAATCAAAATCAAGAAATTCTCAAGCACAACTATGACATTCACAATTTGAGCACAAACCCATCAATATCAACCATTATCCTTTTCCTCAATGTCATAGTTCACCAAAGATGAAAATTCTTCAAAGAAAGTTGAACACTTACTTGAATTTTCTACACTTGAGTTATTGTTTGATAAGTTGAAAATGATTTGGATCCTTCAAAGTTGTGATTTGACACAAAAAATTTGAAGTTAGGTGAGTGTTTTTGAGTGAGTGGGTGTTAGAGAGAGAAAATTTACACTTTAGAGAGAGGAAAGAGACCTGATTTTGAAGAAAAAGGCTAAAAATTGAAGGGTATAGTTTATAAAGGAGGGAGGGGCTCGACTGGGCATCGTAGCGTCTACCCTTGGGTGCCTCAACACGATGTATGCATAAGGGGCATGGTAGAGCGTCATGGCCTTAGGCAAAAGGCATCGTAATGCCCTTATCTCAAGAATCTCTATAGGGGCTTCCACGTGTGGGCACCATGTTGGGAGTCCACCTCATGCTCAAATATGAAAATAATTAATAAATTAAAATAATATAACACAGTGGAATAATAAATTATTATTTAATTAGAGAAATAGTCGAATCCTACAAGATCAAGGTTTGTGTTTTTCATATAATTTTTTAATTAATTATGAACATTCATAAGTTTAAAAGTTACATAC
>NW_018397265.1:1417518-1418053 GCF_002168275.2 Theobroma umbraticum
ATATCGTAATCAAGAGCCAATTAAATCAAAATCTTTGCTACTTCACCTTTACAATGTGCCAAATCTTCAGCTACCCAAGTGTTTGGTCTCTAACAATAATCCACACAGTGACCGAATAAGACTTTCTCAAAGGTAGGATTTTACTTGTGCTAGCAAGTTTTATTTCTAAACAAAAAGACCAAAAGTTTATGCCGAATGTTATCGCTGTAAGACAAAGAAAGTTATTTTTCTTTTCTTATTTTATGAAAGGGTTGGGAAGTGGTTTGAGGCTTACAATTTTAGTTTGATAACATAATATATTTATATAGTTAAAGTAAGTTGTAACCCTAAATAAAATAGTTGTATTTTAATTTCATTAAGCCTTGATGAACTTAATTAATTTCCTATTTTATTTTGGTCTTTTCAATTAAGTCCAACTTAATCAATTATTCTTATTTAATCTCAATCAAGTTACTTAATATGTGTGACCTATTAAGCATTTAACATGTTGGCAATAAATATAAATCCTAGACAAATATCAATTTGATAATTGATT
>NW_018397265.1:1418063-1436615 GCF_002168275.2 Theobroma umbraticum
GATCATGAGCGACATCTAGCAATACATCGTGACCACTCAAATGTTCAAGAGACAATTAAAGAATTTGACAAAGCCCTTCAGTGATAAGCCTCTTAGTGCAATATAGTCTTTTCATCAAATATCCCGGATATGTCATAAAGCATGACTCAGCGTCTACTTATAACATTCCATATTAGTTCTCATAATTCATGACCAACTTTATGAATTTAGGAAACTAACTTTCCTCAAATTCATCATGCTTTGGGCAAAGACTTTGTACAAGTTAATTAAGAATTGAGAACAAGTGAGATACATCCCCTCATATCACTTGAGGTGATGAATCCTCTCTTGACCACTCATTCACCTTCGCATGCTTCATGGCATACCCAAAAACAACTTGTTTAGGTATCTGGTCTCTTCCAGACCCGTAGAGATGAAATCAAAGTATGTCATTCCCCGTACAAGATGGCTTGGTGTCTCAAGTTTAAGGACTAGTTGCATGACTATCACATGAGAACATATTCCATAGACTCTTGAGTGAAATACCAAATGGAGTTCTCATAGTAAGTCAAGTTCAGTGAACTTATTTTTTAACAGGCACCTGCATGTTATCCTCAAGTATCCCATATACTTCAATATCTGAGATCGGTTACTTACTTCCTAAATAAGAAGGCTTAACATGTACTAGTCTTTGACCATTGTAAATGCCCTATCTTGACAATACAATACGAAGAACATGGCTTTAATGCATAGTGATCTCATAATTGTAACAACTTTACAATTCTTTTGCAAGGCCCTTATTTTCCATGGGCTTCATCCAATTAGTACTGAATAACTCTTTATTATTGCACTAATATGAAGGAAAACCTCTATCACATATAGTCATGTGGTTAAGTATGCATTAAATAACAATATATATTCCTTGACCAATCTAATTGGCTCAAGGGCATATAACATCACACCACGACCTTCGTGCTAGGGGGTCGCGACCCCAATCTAATCCCTTTATATATATATATATAATATTAATAAGACCTACAAAAGAGAAAATAACAAAAATCAGCAAATAAAAATATAGTTAAAAATAAAAATGTAAGTAACAATAAAAATAAAATAACTCTAACTACTAAGAAAATAAACTATTTAGAAAACTTGGGTTGCCTCCCAAGAAACGCTTGCTTTATATTCATCAACTTGACTGTTTTATGGTTCATTCAAGGTCAACTAGAGTGATTAAGGATTGTTGGTGATCAAAGTCACCTCACTAATGCTACTTGTGTTGTTGCCCATTCACCTTGAACTTCTCATTTGTCTTATCATCAACTACTTCTATTGTGCTAAAAGGGAAAATTTTTGTTACAATAAAAGGTCCTAACCACTTCAATTTAAGTTTGCTTGGAAATAGCTTTAAATGAAAGTTAAATAATAACACATGCCATCCTAGCTCAAATTGGCTCTCAATAATCTTCTTGTCATCCCATCTCTTAGTCTTTTCTTTGTAGATTTTGGCATTCTCATAAGCATTGAGTCTAAACTCATCCATTTCATTCAGTTGAAATAGACATTTCTCACTAGCAGCTTCAATATCAAAATTAAATTTCTTGATGGCCCAATAAGCATTGTGTTCCATCTCCATTAGAAGATGACATGCTTTTCCAAAAACCAATCTTTGTGGAGACATACTAATTGAAGTTTTGTAAGCAGCTCGATATGCCCATAGTGTATCATCCAATCTCTTAGCCAAATCCTTTCTTGATAGGGGCACAATCTTATCCAAAATCTGCTTAATTTCTCTGTTGGAGACTTCAACTTGTCCACTAGTTTGTGGATGATAAGTAGTTGTAATCTTGTGTTTGACCCCATGCTTAACAAGTATTGCTTCCAACTACTTGTTGCAAAAGTAACGACTTTCATCACTTACAATCGCTCTTAGTATGCCAAATCAAATAAGGATGTTCTTTTGTAAGAATTTCAAAACCACCTTGGAATCATTCGTAGGCAATGCTAAAGCTTCCACCCACTTTGAAATATAGTCAACAACCACCAAAATTTAACGATTGTTGAAAGAAGAAATAAATGGATTCATGAAGTCTATACCCCATACATCAAATATCTCTATTTCAAGGATGTTATTGAAAAGCATCTCATCTCTTCTTCAAATGTTGCCCACTTTTTGACACCTATCACATTTTTAAAAAAAATTGTGAGCATCCTTGGATAAAGTTAGCCAATACAAACCTAATTGAAGGACTTTGGTTGTAATTCCATTTCCTCCAAAGTGTCTACCATAGTTTGAAGAATGACAATGTGTAAGTTTGCTTTCAACTTCTTCCTCCAGAATGCACTTTTTCATAATTCTATCCATACAATGCTTAAACAAGAAAGGCTCATCCCACACATAAGACTTAACATCATCAAGAAATTTCTTTCTTTGATGAAATTTTAAATCAAGAGGTAGTAAGTAACTTACAATGTAATTGACATAGCCAACATACCATGGTAATTTCTTTTGATCAACATGCAACAATTATTCATCAAGGAAAATGTCATTGATCAACATTCAGTCACTATTTTGTTTGTCATTTTCTAACATTGATAAATGGTTTGCTACTTCATTTTCTATGCCTTCTCCATTTCTAGTCATCAAATCAAATTCTTATAGCAAGAGTATCCATTTTATCAAATGTGGTTTGGCATCTTTCTTGGTAAGTAAATACTTAATTGCTGAATGATTTGTTTACACAATTACCTTAATGCCAACCAAGTAAGAACAAAAGTTATCAAATGCAAACACAACAGCCAATAATTCCTTCTTTATGGTAGTGTAATGCATCCGAGTCTCTATCAATGTCTTGCTAGCATAATAAATAGAATGAAAAATCTTATCTCTCATTTCTCCTAACACTACACCCATTGCATAGACACTGTATCACACATGAGTTCAAAAGGGAGATTCTAATTAGGGACTACAATGATAAGTGCAGAAACCAACTTTTTCTTCAATTCTAAAAATACAGCAAGACAAGCATCATCAAATTTGAAAAGAACATCTTTCTTCAAAAGATTGCATAGTGGTTTAGCAATTTTGGAGAAGTCCTTAATGAATCATCTGTAGAACCCAACATGTCCAAGAAAACTTCTAATGCCTTTTACTGATGTTGGCAGTGGAAGGTTTTCAATTGTTTCAATCCTGGCTTTGTCCACCTTTAAGGCTCTATTAGAAACTTTATGACTAAGAACAATGCCTTCTTATACCATGAAATGACATTTTTCCTAGTTCAACTAAGTTCATGTCCTTACATCTTTTAAGGACCTTCGCAAGAAGAAAAGGCAATCATCAAAACTATCACCAAACACAAAAAACTCATATAAATACCTCGAGACATTGTTACACCATGGCTAAAAAGATTGCCGTCATGCATCTTTGAAAAGTAGTAAAGGCATTACAAAGTCCAAATGGCATCCTTGGAAAGGCAAAAATGCCATATGGGTATGTAAAAGTAGTTTTTTCTTGATCTTTAGGAGCTATTGCTACTAATTGTAACTAGAATATCCATTTAAGAAACAATAAAAATCCTTACCAACCAATCAATCAAGCATCAGATCAATAAATGGCAAAGGAAAATGATCTTTCCTTGTGACTTTGTTGAACTTATAGTAATCCATGCACACTCTTCATGTAGTCACTATTCTTGCAAGAATGAGCTGATTGCTGGAATTAGCCACCACAGTCATCCCACCTTTCTTTGGTAAACACTAGACCGGATTTACCCATGAACAACCTGAAATTAGATAAATAATGTTAGCATCCAACCATTTAGTGATCTACTTTTTTACCACCTCATTCATGATATGATTAAGCCTTCTTTGATGCTCAATGGTGGCTCTATGGTATCCCCCAAAAGGATTTTTCAGGCATATGGAAGGATTAATTCCCTTAATGTCAGCAATGATCCACCTTAATGCCTTTTTATGCTCCCTTAACACTCGTAAAAACTTTTCTTCCTACACATTAGTAAGAAAAAGATGAAACAATAACAAGAAAAGTAGATGAAGTTTCAAGAAAAGAACACCTCAAATGAATAGGCAATGGCTTAAGTTCCACTATAAGAGTTTCTTCAATGGATGGCTTAGCTAGCAAAAATGAAAGGGAAGAAAGATCCAAAGACTCAAATTAAGCTCTTAAAATCCAAGATGGAGCATCCAACATATTTATATACTTAAGCAACTCATCATCATCCCTCTCAGAATTAGCAACTCAAGATGCCTCAAGTGGATATTTGGGATTGTTTTCAATAAATACCTCACTATTGACATTATTTACAACACTTGCTGCAAAACATTCATTAAAATCATTAGGAAATCTCAAAGCTGTATAAATATTGAACATTACATTTTGGTATTGAACTTTTAAGGTAAGCTTTCCCTTCTCAACATCAATGAGTGCTCTAGCAATGTGCAAGAATGGTCTCCTAAGTATGATTGAAACATCTCGATTTTCCTTCATATCTCTTGGATATCAAACACCCCATATTCTTGTATAGAAGCTAATAAAACCTAATCGATAAGAAAAAGGGTCAATTGACGTAATGGTAAACGTCAAAGAGCGGCAATGTGTTAAAAAAACATTTTGGAATAAAATAATATTTTATTAATAAAATAATATTAAAATATTAATATTTTATCTGCTACTGAGATTAGTCATGAAGGATGAATATATGACTAATCTAAGTGAGGGAAAAGAAGTGAGAAAGAATTTTGAAGAAACACAAGGTTAGTGGGGCTCGAATGTCTTTATTAAATAGGGCAAGAACAGGTAAGTATATATTTAAATATTATGGTGACACCTTGATGAGGTGTAAATTTTATATTTTATTTGTACACATGTAAAGGAAGGAAGATAAAAGGAAATTGGAATTTAAGAAGTGTTGGAAGGACCAAATTGTGAAGGATAAAAAGTTTTGAGGGTCACATGGTAAATAAGGAAAATTTTGAGGACTCATTTTCAATTTCAATATTGAAGTTAAATGGGAATTTATTAACCGAGAAAAGTTAGATTATGTGGAATATGAGATGTACATGTGAAACTTACTACTACATGTAAACAATTACATGCAAAAAAGAGGAGTTAATGGGGGACATGTGGGACCCCCACCATGTGAAGAAAAAGGAAAAAAAATAAAGTTAAGCTCATTTGCATGTAATGTGATTAGTAAATTAGGTGGCCAAATGAAGAAAGTGAAATGTGGGTTGCATGTGACTTAAATGGTTGAATAAATGACCAAATAAAATGTAAAGTGAAAGCCATTTTCAAGACTTTTGCTTGGAGAGGTTCGCCCATAACAAAGTAAGAAGAGAAATGAGAGATTCAGCTAGGAAGCAAAGGAAGAAAGGAAGAAAGAAAGAAAGGAGAGAGGAAGAAAGGAAGAAAGGGAGAGAAAAGAAAGAAGAAAAGAGAAAGAAAAAGTTCTGCCTAATGAGCCTGAGATAAGGAAGATTAAAAGATTTGTCATTTTGCTTGAAATGCATGCTATATAAATCAATTGTGAGATTTTGTTTGTGGTAGCAAGGATCTACAAAGATTCAAAGGACTCGAGGCATGCATGTAGGTAGATCTTGGAATGCATGATGGTTTTTTGAGCTAAATAAGCAATGGGTAAGTGTTTTAGTCTTGAAATCATAAGTAGAAAGGAAAAATGAGATGTATGTTGATTGTTTATGTTTGTGGCAGCAATAATGACCATAGATGTGAGGAAGTTGTGAATCATATTTGAAAATTCATGCTTGAGCCGAGAGGTAAGCATGCAAAGTGACTACATTGTGTTGTATAAGTTTTGGTTGGTTGAAGTATATGGATTGTATGATAAATGCTTGTGAGTAATGTTGATAAATATAAGATTTAGTTAAGGATTATTGGTTAACATGCTGCAATGTATGAGTATGTTTAATGTACTAGACTTGAATGGTTGCTAGGAAGTGTAAAAGTAAAAAAAATGTGTCGTGGTGGTATGTCGGAGGAGGTAACGAGTGACTGGCAAGTAGAATTAGGTAGATATGCACTTGAATCAATAGGACGTAGCGTCTCGTTATTGTGAGGTGAGTAGGGGGTGTCTATTTTAAAATTCCCATAACTATGTAAATACATATATGTTGATTTACTTTAAAAGCAAATTTGTGGAAAGCATGAGCTGGTAGAACTGCTAGGAAATTGTGGATGCCATGACTTTCAAAATGGCTTTGAATAAATATGTATATATATATATATATATATATATACTATATATGTAAAGGATTTTAAAACTGGGAAACAAGCTTTTTAATATGCTTTATGTCAAAATGTACCTCATAGTTTGTGTGATGTGCATTCATCATTGAAAGACATATCCACCATGCAGATTGGTATTTTAACCTCATGCAAAGGGTTTATGTTTTAAAGTCTTATAAGGGATTTTCTCATGTTACTAAGTTGAATATTTCGAAAATGGTTTTAAAATAAGCTTTTGAGAACCCAACTTGATTTTTAAATGATTTTACCAAACCAAGAAATTCGAGAGTAGGCCAAATGTCACATTGAGATTGCGTGACCTTTGTGCACAAGGGAGCTCTAGCTAAAGAACCTTTGGGCCACTAACAGACTGTTAGACGTGGCTGAGGCCATGGTTTGTGATATATACGTGGCAAGGCCACGAATTGATATATGTGGCTAGATCACAAGTGATATACATGGTTGCGACTGCTTGATTTCTCAGATGGCGGCCAACATCGTTGACACTACCATGGTTGTGAGGATCCGGTGGAGAAGAGCTCTTCGATGTTATTACGTGGAAGTGGGTCCACGAGTTCTTTATTTCTATTACCTATTTAAGAGTGATATCTCTTTGGCTTTTTAATACGTGTTCTTTCGCATGGTGAGAACTATAAGATTTTCTGTAGCTCCCCTATTTATACTATGATGTTGGATTTAACTCCTCGCATATGAGGTGATTTGCAAAATTATGTATAAGCTTTGATAACTCTTGATTTTATGGGAGCATGTGTGTTGATGATGGACAGGTTTGAGTAAAGTTGTCGAATGAATTCAAAGATGACAAATCTTGTACTTATATTGATTGGCTTTAAATAAGTTGCTAAATGATTTTGATGGTAGAGATCTTTACTTGAATTGATTTAATATATGATTCAAATGATTATCTTGCAATAACTTTCTGATTTTACATATAAGGCACAAACCCCCCTTTTGAGCTAAATTATTTACATATATTCTTATATTTTTTTAATATTCAAATCTTCTGCCTTTAGCTTGTTTCCCATCGACGCCTTACTTATAGAGTTGATGATCACTCAGTCTATGAGACTCACCCCCTTATTTCCTTTTGTAGATAAGTAATCGGTTCAAGTGCATCGCTTAGCACATCGATATTAGCTGCAATGTAGGTAATGGCATCTTTTAGACTTCCACTCTAACCCTCTCCCCTGCATAAAGATCGTGTTGTGTCAAATAGTCAGACTTATAAAGATTAATAGTCTATCAAAAATGAATTTGCTAAAACTAGAGGTTGCGTAATGATTACCACTTGTGATGTTAAAATTACTTTAGAGTTATTAAACTTGATTATTGGTAGATGGATGCTATGTTTTAAATATTATGTTTATTTGGTTTAAGTAAACAGTAATATCAGTGTTGCCAGTTAGTTTTAAATTATTCAAAATCTCAATTAAGACTTGTTTAAGACTTGACGGGTTCACTTGCAAATCTCAAATGCTGATAACGTTAGAGAAAAGAGGTCGTTACAGGCTTGGTATTAGAGCACTAGGTTTAGTCGAGTCCTAGGAATTCTTTTGTCAAGTAGCGGAGTAGTGGGCTCGACGTAGAGTCTTGCTTATAGTCAATGATTGCGACACCGATTATAGGCAAGAGGCTATGCAAACTTCTTAATATATCTTAGAAAGCCACATTGTTTAATTATAAGAGACAATTAAATAATGAGAATTGATTGTTGATGTCCAGGTTTGAGATATCGCCTCTTTGAGGGCTGTGAGTGAGACAGACGCACCTAGAAAAAGACTGATGAGCGATTATGGATTTCTATCTCCCGAGGTCGAGGTCATCCTAGAACAAAGGGAAGGAGGAGTTCCCAACGTTCGAGTGAGGGTAGTTTGAGTGATCGAAAGAGTGCTAGCACGGACGACATTAAGGCTGGTGGACCAAGTTTAAATAGTGCTCCTTTGGATGAATTAGCTGCTAGATTGTGAAATTTGGCCCAATAGTTTACAAAATGTACTAGGTAGTGTGCTAGTGCAGTTGAAGAGTATATGGGTTTAAGTTCACAAGATCCAGATTATGACCCAATAATAAATATGATAGAGGAGGAAGGGACAGAGGAGGGAGATGAGAATGATCTGAATGATGACGAAGGGGATGATTCAGTTTCATTATCTATATTTATGAAGCTAAAAACTCCATCATTTATTGGTTCCACGGTGTAGAGGACTCGCATAGATTCTTGGGTACTATAGAAAGGATATGTCGTGCTTTAGAAGTTTCAAGCACAATGTCAGTTACACTAGCTAGTTTTGATCTTAAGGATGTAGCACAACAATGGATTACATCCTACATGTGGGGTAGAACTAGTGATGCCGGTCCACTTAGTTGGAAGGAATTTGATAAAGCCTTTATGGATAGATTTATGCCTCGTAATGTGTGAGCGACCAAGGTTAGGGAGTTTGATGCCTTGAAACAAACACCTGGGACAACGTTGTTTGAGTATAATGTGTAGTTTACTCAATTGTCTAGATACGCCTTATACCTTGTATCTACTAAAGAAATGAGAATGAATCGGTTTGGGGCTGGATTGTCTGAGTATCTATTTAGAGTTGTTGCTTTGTAGAGGTTTGATTCATACTCCGATGCAATGGATTGTGCTTGATTAATAGAGGGCCGTAGTATAGAGGCTAAAACACTTCGTGAAAGTATCGAGAGGATTAAGATTGAAGGGTAGACTAGTCAAAGAAACACTAGTCGAGAAACAACTTTTGAAATGTCAAGTCCTCCTAGTCAAAAGGATATTGTTCAAAATAGAGGGCAAGTGTCAACCTGGTTTCAAAGGTTAAGGAGAAACCCCCAGTTTAGCAGCCCACCTCATCATGGGAATTTTTCTAGAAGAAGTAATCGTCAAGGACCTAATAATGAAATGACTAACCTTAACAGTTAACAGATGGGCTAGAGAAGTCCTTATTGTGCACGTTGTTGTAGTATGCATGTGGGGCCATGTGCTTAGTCATATGATGTATGTTATAATTGTGGTCAAGTGGGACATATGTGAAAAGACTACCTATATGGTGAGAGATTGCAAAGAACTAGTTGTGGGTTTGTTCAACTAGCATCCGTAGTAGCATCTATAGTTTCACCTCCAACTAGGCGAGGTCTACCTGATAAAGGCAAAGGTATAGCTTCCACTTCTCGATCTCGACCTACTGAGTCAACACTGTAAGGTACTTCCGGAAGAGAACAAGCGAAAGTATTTGCCATGGGTCCGCAAGATGTGCCTACTTCTAATGATGTGGTGATAGGTACTCTTTTAATTTGTGGTTTTGAAGCATTAGTATTATTTGATCCTAGAGCTACACATTCTTTTGTTTTCTCAAATTTTACATCAAAATTGAATAGACCTTGTGAAATAATGGTAGACCTATTGGTAACGACCACTCCCTTGGAATAAATTTATATCACAGAGTTTATTTATAAGTTTTGTGTAGTTCAAATTAACCACCAGGAGACATTGGTGGGTTTGGTGTTATTAATGACATTAGGATTTGATGCAATATTAGGAATAGATTGGTTGTATGATTGTTACGCCAATGTCGATTGTCACTACAAATACGTAGAATTTAAGTTTTCCAGAGAAGTTCCCTTTATCATCTATGGACATCGGAGCCCATGTAATAGGAGAATATTTGCAGGAGTCACAAGAGTGGAAATGGAACAAAATTATTTACCGTGCGTAGTAGCCAAGGAAGATGTGTTAATGGAGGAAGAAGTTTCGGATATTAAGATGGTGCTAATAGTTAACGAATTTAAAGATGTGTTTCCGGAGGAATTGCCAGGGTTGCCCCTAGAAAGGGAAGTTAAGTTTTGTATTAATTTGATTCCTGGCACAAAACCAATATTCAAAGTTCCTTACAGAATGGCGCCGGCGGAAATGCAAGTATTGTGAGAGCAATTGCAAGAGTTATGGGAAAAGGGATTTATTCGTCCAATTACGACACCCTAGGGAGCTCCAATACTATTTGCAAAGAAAAAGGATGGAAGTTTGAGGTTATGTGTGGATTATTCAAGGTTGAATAATGTGACTATTAAGAATAAATACCCACTTTCTAAGATCGATAATTTATTCGATCAATTGCATGGAGCGTGATATTTGTCAAAAATTTATTTATGCTCTAAATATCATCAGTTAAGAATTCGAGAAGAGGATATACCAAGGACCGCATTCCATACAAGGCATTGGCATTTTCAGTTTTTGGTAATGTCTGTTGGTTTAACTGACGCTTTCGTCGCTTTTGTGGACTTAATGAATATAATGTTTTGGGCTTATTTAGATAGATTTATGATGGTGTTTATTGATAATATCCTGCTGTATTCTCAGAGTCTCGAAGAACATGCACAACATTTATGAATGGTGTTGCAGACACTTCGAGAACATGAATTGTATGCAAAGTTCTCTAAGTGCGCTTTTTAGTTAGAGAGAGTTAGCTTTCTCAGGCATATGATATAAAAGGAAAGGATTAGTGTGGATTCACAAAAGGTTGCATCGATTCAAAATTGGCTAAGATCGAGTACGGTTACCGATGTTTAAAGTTTTCTTGGATTTGTCGAGTATTATTATATATTTGTGCAAGATTTCTCGAAATCTGCAACACCATTGACGAAGTTGAAGTGAAAAGGAGCTAAGTTTGAATGGACTGATGAATGTGAAGATAATTTCTTAAGACTACAAAGGTGTTTAATTTCAACACCAATCTTAAGTTTACCGAATGGTCCAGGAGGTTATGTTGTGTTTTGAGACGCATCAAGGGTTGGATTAGGATGTGTGTTGATGCAAAATGGTACAGTTATCATGTGCGCCTTAAGGCAGCTCAAAAGGCATGAGCAAAACTATCCTACTCATACCTTGGAAATGGCAGTGATAGCATTCACATTAAAGATTTGACGTCATTACCTATACGGAGAAAGCTTTGAAATATATATTGATCATAAGAGTTTACAGTATATATTTCAACAATGTGATCTCATTTTAAGGCAATGCCGATGGATGGAATTGCTGAAAGATTACAATTGTACCATCCAATATCACCTTGGTAAGGCAAATGTGGTAGTTGATGCTTCGAGTTAGAAGTCTCTAGGGAGTTTGGCACATTTGTCAGCCAAACGATGAAGTATAGTGCATGGATGGCAAAGCTTAGGCAGTATGGGGGTCAAGATCGATATTGGTGGGCTTAATACCCTTATTGCTCATTTTTTAGTACAACCAATGATCTTGGATCAAATTCGCAGTGCTTAGGCTCAAGATGAATTTGTAATAAAAATGTTGGGATATGAAGAACGAGATCAGAAATTGGTGTGTGGAGATGATAGGTTGTTGAAGTATGAATCTCGGACGTATGTACTGGATCGAGATAACTTGAGAGAAGATATTTTAGAGGAAGCTCACATTACCCTTTACACAGTGCATCCAGGAGCCACCAAGATGTATCATGATTTAAAGAAGGTTTATTTATGGCCAGGCATGAAGAAAGATGTAGCTGAATAAGTAGCCAAGTGCCTAACTTGTCAACAAGTTAAGGCTGAACATGGGAAATGCCCAGGTTTGCTACAACCCTTGTTGATTCCCAAATGGAAATGGGAACATGTTGCTATGGATTTCGTGACTGGATTGCCTCGTGTTAGAGGGGGTATGATTCGATTTGGGTAATAGTAGATCAGTTGACTAAATCTACTATTGCATGGAATTCTCGTGACCATAGTGTCTAATCGAGGGCCACAATTTACTAATAAGTTTTGGAAAAGTTTACATAAAGCTTTAGGCACTCGTTTAGACTTCAATATTGCATATTGTCCTCAAACAGATGGCTAGTCAGAGTGTGTGAATAAACGCTTGAGGACATCCTAAGGTCAATAGTGTTGGATTTGGGAACCACGTGCAATCAACAATTATCTTTGGCAGAATTCACGTAGAGTAATAGCTATCAAGCTAGCATTGGAATGGCTCCTTTTGATGCATTATATAGACGAAAGTGCAGATCACCTATTAGATGGTTTGAAGTGGGAGAAAGGAAATTGTTAGGTCTCGATCTGGTGCAACAAGCAACTGAAGTGGTGAGTTTGGTGAAGGAACATCTAAAGTCAACACAGAGTAGATAGAAGTCATATGCAAACAATAGGCATCATCATTTGGAGTTCTAGGTGGGAGATTTTGTATTCCTAAAGGTATCCTCACTAAAATGAAGTAAAAGATTCAGAAAGAAAAAGAAGTTGAGCTCCTGATATAGTGGACCTTTCAAGATCTTGGAACAAATTGGGCTAACAACATATCAACTAGTTTTGCCAATGGAACTAACTTGTGCGAATCCCACATTTCATGTGTTTAAGTTAAGAAAGTATGTTAAGGACCCAACAAATGTCATACGTTATGATTTGGATCTGTTGGATAAAGGATTAACTTTCGAAGAGCAACCATTAGCAATATTGGATCAACAAGTGAAACAACTATGCTCTAAAAAAGTTGCCTCAGTAAAAGTCTTGTGGCAAAACAGGTCAGTGGAGGAGACAACCTGGGAACTCAAAAAGGAAATGAGGAAGGAATACCCACATCTTTTTCAAGATTAAGGTATGTCCTACCAACCCACTCTATTTAAATTTGAGGATGAATTTGTTTTAGGTGGGGCAGATTGTAACACACCATATTTTAGTATAGAAGCCAATATGACCCAATCGAAAGATGAAGGATCAATTGATCTAAATGTAAGCACCAAATAGCGATAATGGGTGGAAGGAATATTTTAGAATAAAATGATATTTTATCTGTTATTGAAATTAGTCATGAAGGAGTATTATATAACTAATCTAAGTAGGGTAGAAGAAGTAAAAAAGAATTTTAAAGAAAAATGATGTCAAAGGGGCCCGTATGTCTTTATTAAATAGAGTAAGAGCGGGTAAGCACATATTTAAATATTATGGTTATACCTTGATGAGGTGCAAATTTTATATTTTATTTCTGCACATGTAAAGGAAAGAAGATAGAAGGAAATTGAAATTTAAATAGTGTTGGAAGGACCAAATTGTGAAGGATGAAAAGTTTGAAGGGTCGCATGGTAAATAAGAAAAAGTTTGAGGACTCATTTGTAATTTCAATATTTGAAGTTAAATCGAAATTTATTAACCAAGGAAAGTTCGATTATGTGGAATGTGAGATGTACATGTGAAACTGACTATTACATGCAAACAATTACATGCAGAAAGGAGAAGTTAGTGAGGGACATGTGGGACCCCCACCATGTGAAGAAAAAGGAAAAAGCATAAAGTTAAGTTTATTTGCATATAATGTGATTGATGCATTAAGTGGCCAAATGAGGAAAGTGAAATGTGGGTTGCATGTGACTTGAATGGTTGAATAAAGGCCAAATAAAATGTAAAGTGAAAGCCATTTTCAAGGCTTTTGCCTTGAGAGGTTTGCCCATAACAAGGTAAGAAAAGAAAAGAGAGATTCAGCTAGGAAGCAAAGGAGGAAAGGAAGAAAGAATTGTAATGAGACCAAAAGTCTAGCTAATGTGTGTCGTTAGGGTAGAGAAGGAACCATTTCAATGCATAGTTTGCCATGGAGTAGTAATTCATTTAGTCCACCTTTAGATAAGAGCAAATTAGCAAAGCTTCAAATTTAGGCTCTAAATAGGGGGGTCTTTTGTGTAACCATTATGGAAAAGCACATGGTGGACTGTGCCATCAAGTAGTTGGGTTATGCTTTGGGTGTGGTCAATTTGGACACTTGATGAGAGTTTGCCTAAGGTCTAGACAATCATCAGATGTTAACTATAGATATATGCAATCAATTGAGACAACAACGCCTAAGGTGACACTACCTGCGAGCAATGTCTAAGGTGATAAAGGCAAGGGCATGGCCACATCATCTTGGCGTAGATCAGCACAACTAGTAATGCAATTAGGGGCCAAGCAAGGGTTTGCTCTAACACTGCAAAATGCTCAAACTTTGATTGTAGTAGTAGTCACAAGTACACTTTGTATTTATGGTACCGAAGCATTAGTATTGTTTGATCCTAGATTGACACATTCATTTGTGTCACTGCACTTTGTGTCAAAGTTAGATCAACTTTTTTGTAATATGGAAAAGCTTTTGATTGTGATAACTCCTTTAAAGGAAGCGTTTATGGTGAAATATATGTATAAATCCAGTGTGGTCGGCATTAAGTATTAGATATTTGAAAATATAGTGCTCCATAAAGTAAGAATATTCTTATCTTCAATTCCATTTATTTTATTTGTAATGAAAGTACATTTTGATAATAAGACGAAGAGTTGGTTTTATTTAAGAATTTATTATCCAGTTATAAAGGTGCCAAGCTTCTAATGAGGAATTAAAATTCATTTGTATAAAGAGGCATCCATAAGAGATATGTATTTTTATAAAATCTAAAATTATTAACAATTGAATAATAAAGTTGGTCACTTTATTATGTTAAGTTTGCAGCGTTCAGATTACTTCCAACAAAAAGAATGTGATTCATTTCAAAGGAATGATGAGTCTCAAATCATCGGAGTAGTTGACTCCAAGTAATGACATTATAAATTGAATAGGAATCAAGTGAGACCTAAGTTAAAGTTAGGTCATTTTCATAAATCTTAATCTCACACTTATGCATTCGCTTATGATAAAACCATAATCTTGATGGATAATATATTCATGTTTTATCTCATTATAATCTTTGATATACCATGGGCACAATCATCTTAATGCATTGATCTAGACTCTGTATGTTGGGATTGTAATTCAAGTGAGCATCTGAGAACATATATCCAACTATTCAAGTTCATAGTATTAACATCATTTCTAGTGATTTCAAGAAGATTAGTGATTTAATCTAGGCCTAGTAGATTAATGAATTAGTTACTCATCATATCTTAATTCTCAAAAGTTTAAATCTCCAGTATTAGATCACAATTGGATGAAATCTGAGACTAAGGGAAAAATTGACATAAAGAGTTAAATGGTAAATTCACCTTTTGTCATTAGATGTCTATGAGGGTTCACAATATAAGGTTTGCAATTGGACAAACCAATATTAAATTTTACATATTGGACATTTCTCATAATTGTAGTTAACTCAGGAGTGCAACTAATGAATCTATGGTGAAGTGACTCTATGGTTAATAAACAAGAATTATTTTTAATGAGATTAAGAGATAATTCTATATTTATTGGAGCTTGAAATATGTACATCCAATGCGGTTTCCTGTTTAGCTTCGTAGAATTCAACTCATTTAAGATGAAATGCATGTTTAATTATTTATGCAAATTAATGTTCAAATTTGGTAACTAAGTGTTGTCTTAATTAAGACAAGATGCATATAATGTCTTAATTGTAAACATCAGTATATGTAGGTTGATTAAGACAAGAGTTGTCTTAATCATATTATTTTTAGTAACTCAAAATTATCTTAATATAGAAATATTTTTTTATAAAAAAATGTATTAACATAATTATTGACTTATGAATAAAAATAATAATAAAGGATATTTATTAAAATTGTTAATTCTTTATTTATAATTAATTATAATTATGAGATAATTATATTACTCCATGTGTGATTAGGATTTCCTTATATTATTATTAATTCTTTTTAATTAAAGATGGATAATAATAAAATAGAAAAATCTTAATTTGATATGACTAGCAATTATAATTAAATAAATATAAGTGGCAAATATTAATTTAATTTTACTAAATTAAATTAAAAGGAGCTTTAAGAGAGAAATGTCTCTTTTATTTTTATGAGGTAAAAAATTACATACACATTATGAATATGTGATTTTGACCAAAACCTTAGCGACCTTCTTTTGAGATAAAAAAACTCCACCTCTGTCTCTAGGTTTTCTTCTTATTTTAGCAATTTTCTACAAGCCTCACACAAAAAATGCCATAAAAGAAATTGAGAGAAAACTATCTGATTACCATCTTGAAAAGAATTCCACACCTAGCCCACTTTAGGCTCGTGATTGAAAGATTCTTGAAGAATAAGTGGTAATTCAAATTGGTCAAGAATTCCAACATTTGGTGTGGTGGTGAATTTACTACAATTCACTAGGAGAGAAGAATCAATATTCCTATCATGGAGTAAGTAATATATATTATATTTTGTTCTTTTATTTTGAGTGATTATTATTTGATTTGCATAATGTATGATAGTGAATTTCTACTTTTATAAATTGGATAAATTGCTTCCACAACTAGAAATTTTTTCAAATCTATAGGTTACACAATGACAAGCATACACTATGATCCAAATCCAACATTAAGGACAAGGACACCCTGGCACACTTGGTGTTGTTATTGACTTTAGACTTTGATGTAATCTTAGGAATAGACTGGTTAGCATCTTGTTTTGCTAAACTGGATTGCCAATATAAATTGGTGAAGTTTAAGCTTCCAAGAGAACCCTTGTTAATGATTTATACGCATAACAGTCCAATGTCTACATAAGTTATGTCAACTTTGACCGCTACTAGAATGCCATGGGAAGAAGGCCAAGGATATTGAGTGATGACAGGAGATGTCCCAATGGATGAAGGGAGTTTTGATACTACGCTAATAGTTGGGGAGTATTTTATTGTATTTTGGGATGAATTACCTAGATTGCCTCCCGATCGGATATGGAATTTTACATTAACTTTGTTCTAGATGCGAGACCTATTTCTGTACATTAATATTGTATGGCACTGACTAAGATAAAAAGCTCTAGGGGCAATTAAATCACTTATTAAAAAAGGTTTCATTCACTTGAGTGTTTCACCTTGGGAAGCTCCAGTGCTGTTATGAAAAAAAAAATGAACGGTAGCTTTCGATTATGCATTAACAACCAACAACATAGTAAAGTGATGATTAAGAATAAATATCCACTCTTGAAGATAGATGATTTTTTTGATCAGTTGCAGGGTGATGTGTGCTTTTCAATTATTGATTTATGTTTAGGGTATCACTAGTTGAGAATTCATGAGAGTGATATACCCAAGACGACATCTCACACATGTTAAAGGAATTACGAATTTTTAATGATGTCATTCCGACTCACTAATACCCTTACAAACTTTATGGATTTGATGAATCGAGTTTTTTTAGCATATTTGGATAGGTTAATGGCCATATTTATAGAGGACATTTTAGCCTATTCTAATAGTCTACAAGAGCATGCGCAACACTTGAGAATTGTGCTACAGAAGCTTAAAGAGCATTGGTTGTATGCTAAGTTCCCAAAGTGTGAATTCTAATTGAATAAAGTTAGTTTTTTGTGGCACATTGTGCCTAAACAAGGGGTGCAAGTTGATCCTTATAAGATAAAAGTTGTGGATAATTGGCCAAGGCCAACATTCGTAACGAAGATTAGAAGTTTTTTGGTTTTAGTCGAATATTACAAACATTTCGTTCAAGATTTCTCCAAGGTCACATCCTTTTTGATAAGATTGATTTTGAAACAAGTTAAATTTGATTAGATGGATGTTGTAACACCCCGTATCCTCATTTAAAGATTGACGAGATTATATTGATGAGAATGAAGGCTATTTGATGTAAGTTTGAGTGTTAGAAAACGACGATAGGTAGAAAGAATATTTTTGAATAACATAATATTTTATGAATAAAATAATATTAAAATATTAATATTTTATTTATCAGTGG
Source organism: Theobroma umbraticum (assembly GCF_002168275.2). Classification (NCBI taxonomy): domain Eukaryota; kingdom Viridiplantae; phylum Streptophyta; class Magnoliopsida; order Malvales; family Malvaceae; genus Theobroma; species Theobroma umbraticum. The sequence continues at coordinate 1,436,007 of NW_018397265.1, forward strand.
AATTAGTTAAAATAGAGAGTTATATGATTAATCCAAGTGGGAGAGGGGAAGAAAAGAGGAAAATTTGGAAGAAAACAATGAGGTTAGAGGGAACCCGTGTACTTTGATGAAATAGAGCACTATCGGGTAAGTATATATTTAAATATTATGGTGACATGCGAATGAGGTGCGAATTTCATATTATGTTTACACACATGTCAAGGAAGGAAGTAGAAGAAAAATTAAAATTTTAAAAATGATGGAAGGACTCAATAAAAAGAATGAGAACTTAGGAGGGCTAAATGGTGATTTTACTATTTAGCTTGGTCAAAGCTTACAAAGGATGCTTGACTTTTCTTTCTCTCATTCTTTTTCACATGGCCGGTCATCCATGTTTGTTGGAAAAATGGGTACATGTAGGGAATGAAAGGATGGGAAAAGAATTAAAGGAAAAAAGACAAAGAAACCTACATATGTTGACTAACCAAATCATCTTGAATTTTCTTCCTACTTCCATCCTTTGGTCGGTCAAAAAGGGAAAGACCTTTTCTATTTTTTTTTCTTCTTATCATTTTTAACACTAGAACTTTCTCTTTCCTTTATCATTAAGTATTTTCTCCTTTCTTTCTT
>NW_018397265.1:1436629-1437220 GCF_002168275.2 Theobroma umbraticum
TTCTCCTTGTGAAGGATTTCTTCCTCCAAACCATAGCCATCACCATAACCAGCCAACTTCAAGCTCTTTTCTCCATTTCTTCCCTTGTTTCTTCCCTTTTGTCCTTCCTTCACATGAAGTTCTTTCCTTTTCCTCCCATATCTGAATGAGGTGGATTGGTGAGTTCATTCAAATTTAAGGTAAGGAAGTAGGAATTTTAGTGGTTGAAAGTGTGCTTTTAATTGATTTTTAAGTTAGTTAGTTGGTGGCAGCAAAGAAAATTAGGTGTGAGATCTTGTGCCTGGAGTTGGAAAATATCCTAGGAGTTGTGAATGCCAAGTGTTTGAAATGGGTTTGACTATACGTATATATATACGAGTTATATACGTAAAGGATTTAAAAATCGAAAAGCAAGCTGTTCAGTGTATTTATGTCAAAAACATGCCTTGCGTATTGTGTGAAGTGCATTCATGCATAAATTCTTATTCACCATGCAGATTAGGCAATTACCCTATGCAAAAAGGTTTACATGGCAAAGTGATACAAAAAGAGGCTTTCGAGTGTTAGCATGATCGGTATTTTGAAAATGGTTTGAAACGATCTTTTGAAAAC
>NW_018397265.1:1437230-1437821 GCF_002168275.2 Theobroma umbraticum
TTTTTTTTAAATGGTTTTATTGAACCAGGAGATTCGAGAGTAGGCCAGTTGTCACTCCGGTTAATTGACCCTTGTGCACAAGTGAGCTCCAGCTAGAGAACTTTTAGGTCGTCGATGGGCTGTTAGACATGGTTGGGGCCAAGGTCTGTTATTTACGTGGCAAGGCCACAAGTGAGTATATGCGGTTGCGACTGCTTGATTTTCTCTGATGTCGGCCAACATCGTTGAGATAGCCATGGCATATGGGGATCCGGTGGAGCAGAGCTCCCGAATGTTATGATGTGGAAGTGGGTCCACGTGTTATCATTTTTGTTCCTACTCGAGAGTGACATTCCTTTTGGTTTTCACGTAAGAAATTTTTATACGATGAAGAATAATAGGTTTTCTACTGCTCTCCTTACTTATGTGATGACATTGATCTAATTCTTTATGCATGAAATGCACTATGAATTTGCACGTAAGCTTTGTAACATATTGGATTTTATGGGAGCTTGCATGATGACAATTCACTACTTTAACTCGTTGTTGAATGATTAATTAGTTTAAACTTACTTATTTGCATACAAGGCACAAATCTTCCTTTTGACTAAA
>NW_018397265.1:1437831-1438085 GCF_002168275.2 Theobroma umbraticum
ATATATTCTTCTATTTTTAAATCTTTAAATCTTCTACCTTTAGCTTGTTTCCCATCTACACCCTCCTCACGGGGTCGATGATCACTGAGTCTATGAGACTTACCCCACTTTACTTTCTTTTGAAGATAAGTAATCAGCTTTAGGACTTTGTTAGCATTATGAGGGTGACTACACCCTAGGTACGACATCTCTAGACTTCCACTCCGGGTCACTCCGCTGCCTCGAGGTCGTTTGTGTATTAAATAATCCGGGTT
>NW_018397265.1:1438351-1448580 GCF_002168275.2 Theobroma umbraticum
AACACCAGTAACAATCGAGGGGATGGGGTCGTTACAGAAGTTTGCAAGGGGAATTTTCAAAAACTCAAGGGTTTTCTCACTTTTGCACCCATGTTACGCCTTTCATGTGGATCTAGAGGCTATGCTATGTATTACGATGCTTCACAGATTAGTTTGGGCTGCATGTTGATGCAACACTGGAAAGTTATAGCTTATGCTTCTTGTCAACTCAAGAGACATGAACAGAACTATCCAAGCATGATCTAGAGATGGCAGCGATCGTATTTTCCTTAAAGATATGCCGACATTATCTGTATGGTGATACATGTGAAATATATACCAACCACAAGAGTTTGAAGTACATATTTCAGTAGAGAGATTTGAATTTAAGGCAACATAAGTGGTTAGAGTTGTTGAAAGATTATGACTTCACCATACTTACCATCCTAGCAAGGAGAATGTATGGCGAATGCCTTGAGTCGAAAATCAATAGGGAGTTTAGCACATGGGGTTGTAGAAAGACAAACTTTGGTGCAAAGTTTATATGATCTTGGTAATATGGGCATTCATCTTAAGGTTAATGATTCAAACACCTTAGTGGCACATTTCAGAATTCAACTAGTGATTTTAGATTGGATTAGAGATGCCTTGAATCGAGATGAGTTTTTGGTTAAAATTTTGAAAACATGAGCGAAGATAATGTTCGAGACTTTGTTTACTACACTACTGGTTTACTTAGATGCTGATTAAGAGTTTACGTGCCAAATTTAAATGGTTTGAGAAAAAAAATACTAGATGAGGGTCACGTTGTAGCCTATGCGATACACCCAAGAGCCATTAAGATGTAGCATGATTTAAAGTTTGTTTACTAATGACCACGGTTGAAAAGAGACAAAGTTGAGTATGTCTCTAAGTGTTTAGTTTGTTAGCAAGTGAAAGTCAAACATCAAAAGCCTTCAAGACTATTGTAATCGTTATCGACACCCAAGTGGAAATGGAAGCATGCAACAATAGACTTTATGAATAGTTTACCTTGATCTAGCGGAGGTTATGATGCCATCTAGGTAATAATTGATCAGCTAATAGAGTCAGCTCACTTTTTGTTGATCAAAGCCAAATTTGGAGCTGCTTGGTACGCTCAAATTTATATGGATGAGATTGTGAGACTACATGGTGTTTCGGTAAAGATAGTGTTCGATAGGGAACTATAGTTCACTGGTTAGTTTTGGAAGAAATTGCAAAAGGACATAAGCACAAGCCTGAATTTTAATATGGCTTTTAATCCACAAATGGACGGTCAATTCAAGTGCACAATTTAGACATTTGAGGATAAGTTGCGAGCAATCATATTTGACTTTGGAGTTTCATAGAATCACTATTTACCTTTTGTTAGGTTTGCTTGTAACAATAGCTATCAAGCCACCATTGGATGGCACCATTTGAGGCATTGTACGAGAAAAGATATAGATCACCCATCACATGGCTTAAATTTTGTAACACCCCAAGTTTTTATGTAAACTAAGAATGATTTATGAAATATGTGGAGTCTTGGGGACTTTGATGATAAGATATATATGCTTAGTGTTTAAGAGTGTACTTATTGACACTTAGGCAAATTTGAGGAAATATGTGATAAATCTCATAATTTGAGGTTTTGATAAGTTTGATGTTATGTTTGTGGATTTTTGTGCATAAGATTAATTTAAATGAATGATTTCAGGTATAATATCAACCAAGAATAAAATTGGAATGTTAAACTTGGACTTTTGTTGTTTTTGGGGAAGCTTAGAATTACCTATTGAGGTGAAAGTATCAATACATACCCAATGTATTGATACATTCATGGCATGATGAACAACAAAGGCCCGAGGAAGAATATTTTATCGATACATTGGAAAATGTATCGATAGATTTGGCCAAAGATGAACATGTGTCGATACATTTGAAGCAAAAATCACTCAAAGGAGAAGTATCAACCCCAATGTATAAATATGTTTCCCCAATGTATTAATACATTTATTCAAAATTAAGTTAAATGTATTGATACATTGCCAAAATGTATCGAGACATCAGAGAGGAAAAGCAAATACAAGAAAGGATTTCCAGCCATTTCACTTAACTCTTTCTCTCAACTCTCTCTCTCCCTCTCTCTTTCTAAAAAGTATAAAACCCTAACCTTCCGAATTAAATATTTGAGCCATTTGAAGCTATTTGGAGCTTGGGAAACCATTTTTTAGGTAAGATTTAACATTTTGTATCAATTATTTTCCAATGTAATCAGATAATAACTTTGATTCTAACTTTTCTCCAAATTTGGTAATTTTCCTTGTTTGGCTTAGATTGGGGAATTTAAGCTAAGACTCTTGCAATCTGACTTCCAAGGTATGGGTTTAGCTCATTATTGAAGGATTTGAGCTTAAATAGCTGGATTGCTAAGATCTAGTTAATTGTGTGAAAAGTTAGCATTTTTCGAAAGCTAGGAATAACTAATCTTCTAATGTTCTGATGTGTTTAAAAGGGGAAACGTAGTTAAATCAACTCATTGGCAAGCTAGACGATGATCGGAGGCAAAGGATCGAAGCTCGGTAGGGAGTGCCTCCTATTGTCACTATGAGTGGGATTTAAGTTAAATGCATGAAATGCATAACACACTATAAGTGTGATGCCATGGTATTAGAATAAAATATGTATACCTAGACGAATGAACCTAGGTTAGAGAACGATATATGTGTATATATATATATATGTGAATTATGTGTGATTGCACTATGATGTGAGCCACATGGGTGGCCTATGCTGTGTATGCCTAGACTAGGACATCTAGAGGCTATGATGAACCCTTAGGAGCACATTACCCTAGGTGAATGATATGTTGAGATGATTTGATTGAATGATGCCTTGGGACTTAAAGGCTTTTAGAACTTAACCTAGCTTAAGACAATTAAAGTTCGACAATTGTGATTTATGGAGTGAAGAAGAAAGATGTGAATGATAAAGGCATGATGGCCTTGTTTATGGACTTGTGTTTCATTCGGGGGAATGAATTTTGGATGTTGATTTGATTTGTGGTTGAGTGGATCTCTGCCCCCCAATGACTATTTGTGTGCCTACAAGGATGGTGGTAAGTAAAGACGGTGGCACTAATCCATTTGTTGAGATTACTCTTGGTGATGCTGATGCCAAGAGTTTACTCCAATTGATGATTTGTTCTCCATCTGCTGCTATGACGTTGTGAATGATCTATTTTCTGCGTGTTGTTTCGACACTCATATGATCTGTTTCTCTGTCAGTGGCTTCACCCTGAGTGTCATTTGATTCCCCTCTAGTTGACCACTGTGCGTGATCTGACTATGTCCAAGGGAAGACCACTCATTGATTTGATTTGTATATGATGTGAGATAGCCATGGAGAGGATAGATAAATGAGATATGATTCTGATGTGATACTCCAGCGACTAAAGTGTGCCTATGGTGAATGATTTGAATAACTTTGATTGGCTTCGAGGGTAAGTCTAACAATATGTGTGATGACCTTTAGAGATATTAAGGATGATGATATGCCCTTATATTGGAGATTTAGGGATAATGATATGCTCTGTATTTGAAGTTTTTTCTAAAACATGCAGTTGCAAGAAAGTTGCATATTATATATATATGTATTTTATATATACATATATGATTTTTTTTATCTGCACCACTCACTGAGTATTGTAGTACTCATCCATTTGTATACCATGTGCAGATAAATAGGCAATAGAGCTTTATGGTAAAGGTCATCCAATGATAGATCGATTTTGGCATTCAGTAGGTTCTCCCTTTTGCTCACTCCGTTGAGTCAATTAAAGCCTTCCATTGTGGACAATATGTGTAGGCAATGAGTGCCATGTTATATGGTGTATTAAGGGTTAATATGTATGAACCCGTTTGGATGGCCAACTTATGGCCCTATTACTATTTGTATGGAAATAAAGCTAGGGATATTGTATTTTATTAGAATTTATTATGAATATTTGATGATTGAATCCTTTGGTTTATGTTTGTTTGAATATAAACTCTAAGGCTTACTCGGGTTTAATGGACCTACTTGTTGGGCTTATGCGCCAGTCATGGTCCCTGGCTTGGGTTGTGACAAGGTTGGTGAAAGGAAACTCTTGACACTAGAGATGGTTAAAGCAATCAAGAGAGGTGTTCAAATGATTTGAGAAAGAAAGTTATCAACTCAAAGTCGATGAAAATCCTACTCCGACAATAGGCAAAAGCCATTGGAATTTGATATTGGAGATTATGTGTTATTAAAGGTTTTACCGATCAAGGAAGTTAAGAGATTCGGGAAGAAAGGGAAATTGGGCCCAAGATACTTCAGACTTCTTGAAGTTTTGGAGCATGTAGGCACAATTGTTTATCACTTGGCATTAACACCAAATTTTTTTGATTTTCTATGTATCTATGCTGAGGATATACAATCATGATCCTTTGCATGTGATCCAATATGATGAGGTCTAATTGCAAGATAGACTTACCTATGAATAGTAACCCTAACCATATTAAATTGGCAAGTAAAATGACTTCACTCCAAGGACATTACTATGATGAAAATATTATGGCAAAGCCATTCAATTAAAGAAGCAACATGGGAACTTGAAGAAGAAATGTAAGAAAAATATCCCTATCTTTCTCAAGTTTAAGATATGACTTAGTTTGTGATATTCGATTTGAATTGGGGGATGAATTTCTATAAGGAAGGGACAATGTAACACCCCCAACTTTGATATGGACCATGTGTGGTGTTAGCTAAACTATTTGAGGAGTTATTTTGAACTTTTGGTGTAAATGCTTAAAAAACCTAGATTATGCCTATGTGTAAGGAAAATAACTTTGAAATTTAAAGGTGTACTTAAGGATTTTTTATTCTTAAAATGAAAATGCATTGGGGACTTTGAGGAATGAATTTGAAGGCCTTGAGATGTGAAAATTTAAATTTTGAACATGATCTAATGTTAAATGTTCTATCTATCGACAGATGAAAGTTAGATGAAAAGTTGTAACAAAATGAAGAACATCTATGGATAGATTAACACAACTATCGATAGATGTATGCTAGTGAGTGAAAGGGGAAGCAAGCTAATAGCATTATCAATAGATTCACGTAACTATTGATAAATGACTGCTCGTGAATGATTCAAAGCAATTGGGACACAATCTATCAATAGATACATGAAAACTATCAATGGATTGCAACACGAGAATAATGAAAAGGTGTCTAGTCCACCATCTTTCGATAGACTTGACAAATCTAACAATAGATAAAGGGTAAAATGTAGAAAAACATGAAAGATCTATCGATAAATGCCTTACATATATTGATAGAAGCATGGGAATTTGTAAAAATAGAAGGCCTTTGGGCATTTTGCCTATTTGAAAACAAAACAAAACACTCCCATGCTCAGCCCCCTTCAAAGGCCAAGTCTCCCACTGAATTTTAGAGCTTGTTTGAAGTAGATTAGAGCTTGGAAAATTGTTTTCGAGATAAAATCAATAAAGGTATTGAATGTTAAGAATTTAAAGTCTAACCTTGAGAATTATTTGCTCCAGCGTAGATGTTACTTCCCTTGTGAATGCTAGGAATTTGAAGTCTAAGTTGAGGAATCTAGCACTAAAGGTATTGAACCTAAAATTTGAAACCTAGGCTTGTAACTATGATTAGTTGGAATCAAAGCTAGTTTGAAATGTTGGAATTTGGTTGGAAGCTGAGAAATGACTATTTAAGTTATGTGTATGTGTGTACTAAGGGGAAATGAAGCTGCTAAAGCATTATAGAATTGGAAACTGTTATTGAGTAGGTTAAATTTATTGATGACAAGGAAAGTTTTGGTTAGGTTATGGAGGAGGCTTCACTTGTCACTATGAGTGGGGTTTATTGTTTGAATATTAATGCATGTGATGCATAATGCATGTTAATCCGCTACCATGGTACTAGATTAGTATATTAAAGCCTAGATAGTTATGCCTACACTAGTAAATTGTTGACATATTGTTAGAAAGATAAGTTTAAAGTAAAACTACCAAGAGGGGGGTGAATTAGTTGTTAAGTAAAAATTCACCTTTTTTGAAAATCTTTGGATATGAAGAAAAAATATGACAAAATAAAACAGCAAAACAGAGTATGAAATGAATGAGTAAAAAGCAGAATAATAAAAGTAGTCAGCAAGATTTTTATAGAGGTTCAATCTACATTTTCTCCCTCAATAGCATAAGGAGCTTGAATCCACTATGAGCCTACCTTTTCAACAAGGTCAGGCATAACCTTTACAACATGCCTTTTGCAGGATTAAGCATAACCTCTACAACATGCCTTTTGAAAGATCAGGCATAACCTCTATCAAGACACTACCTTTTTCATGTTCAAGCACAAACTTTACACAAGATGCAGCCTTTTGAAAAATCAAGCAAAATCCCTCTACCTTTTGCTTGAAGGTATAACCAGTAAAACATTGGATTCTAATGAACCTTTAGAAAGGTTGATTAAGAAGTTTAGGATAAAAAAAGTGAGAGCTTTCTCAAGGAAATGAGCAATCAAAGAAGTTTAAGCTAAAAAAAGATCAGATGAAAGATAAAATTGTGATCTTTAAGCTCTACTTTTACTTAAAGATGGGAACTTTCTATTTCTAGCTTTTTCTCTTGTTTTTGTATTCTTTTCTTTCCAAAGATGATTCAAATTATTTCAAATTCCTCGAAAATCCTTGCTTTAATGTCCTCAAGGTAGGTACTTATAGCCTTTATGATTTTCCACCCATTGGAGTGAAATTTGAATCACTTCTCATACATTCCAGCAAACTTGCACAATTCAATCACATATGCATAATCAATTCTTTGTTGTTGAGTTGTTGATTCTTTGCAAAGTCTGTAGCTTTCGGTCTCTAAAGAATTGATTCTTTTGCCTCAAGGTGCCAGTTGTTCACTGTGGTTTGAAGCCAAATTTTGAATTTGAACTTGATTTTTATCGCTCAATTCTTGTCCAATTCTACCATCTCTTTCTTGGTCACCAAGTTTCTGAATTATACATTTAGTGCTCGAAGAATTGATATGTTCTCCTTATAGAATCAATTCTTTCTTCTTTGCATTTTAACCTTCCACATTTTGTCTCTCTAGAATCTATTCTATCTTTGAGGTGTCAGTTCTTCACAAATCCTGAAGCCTCTATCTTTCAAGAACTGACTTTTTCTTTTCTCAGAATCAATTTTTCACTGTTAATCTCTACTTAAGAACTGACTTCTCCTTCTCCAAGATCAATTCTTCAAATTGTCAAAGAAATTGATTTTGTTTTCTTTTCATTTAAGAATCAAGTCTTTTCTTTTGAGAATTTAATTCTTAGGCTAGCATTTTGAATTTTGAAAACAAGAGATCTTTGAGAAAATTAAGAGATATTTCTTTAAGTTCAAGAGTGTGATCATTTATATTCAAAACATATGAGAACCAACTTTGAGGTATCATATACATTTAATATATAAATTAAAATAATTTAGCAAATGGCACCTAAATCAGAAACTTAAATAAACTTCTTTTTCTTGTTCATAGTAGCTAAGTACTCTTTGCAGCTCTTTTTCCAATGCCCAAGTTAGCCATAATGATGCAAATATCATTCTTTTTGTCCTTTTTGACACCTCCCTTAGACTTCAATGCCTTTTCATTTTGGGATTTTACCTATTCCCCTTTTTAGGCTTTCTTCTTCTGTTGCTTTATATGAGCCTTTAAAAAATAAACAAGAAGTAATGATCCCTTATCTTTCTTGATGGACCTCTTTGTCATGTCTAACATATTCAGAAGTTTAGGAAGAGTGGGTTCCAATTGATTCATGTGGAAGTACAACACAAACTGACTGAAGTTATCAAGAAGAGATTGTTGAACTAAATCTATACTTAGCTCATGATCCATTACTAATCCTAATTGTTCAAGTCTTTTGATGAGTCCTATCATCTTCAACACCAGGGGTCTAATAAAACTACTTTCTATCATCTTGCATAGGAATAGTTCCTCTAAGATCTTATATCTCTTAGTTCGTCCCTCTTTATTGAACAGTTCTTTAAGGTGAAGAATCATGGATTGGACATCATGTGCTCATGCTAGTTTTGGAACTTACGAATCATATTGGCTAGCATCACACATGCTGCCTACTCATCATCATCCTTATGATGTTGACATGCTTCCCACTCCTCAACACTAGCATCATCAACAGGGACTAGTGGAATAGAAGTGTCAAGGACATATGATTTCTTCTCCTGTTTCGAGACAATCTTGATGTTTCAAAACTAATCAAGGAAGTTTGGGCTAGTGAGTTTATTTGCATCCAAGGTGCTTCCCAATGACGGATTATTAGCCATGTATATAAATTATGCCTAAATAGATAAAATAAAGCAATGAGTAAACATCATGCATAAACTATTTAAAATAAGCTTTTAAAATATTAAATAGTTCTCCCATAACTTTCTATAAGATGATAACCCTCCTTATCACTTCGAGAGATCTCTATTAAGATTCTCTTAATGGGCAAGGATCCCATCCATCTTGTCATGGCCTTGAGTGTGCTCAACAAACCATGATAGGTAGATTAGGTAGGTAACCGAGCTTACCAATTGTATCTCTATACAACTCCCAGATCATCTAGGTGACAACTCATTCCCTAAACATATCATATATGTTTCGCCTAGTCTTTGCCTCTAGTTTCCATAATAATCAAGTTTCTAAGCATTCAAATTTTATGAAATTAGTTGAGTAAGACTCACCAATACTCAAACATACTCATGTAAAAGTTTAGCCTTGAGTGTGTTCAACAAGCCTTCGATTAAAAGAGGAACTAGGTTATCTTGCTATATGATGGAAGGTACTTTTAATTATATGCAACATGTGACTCAATATTCACTAAGGGATTTTATTTTGTCCGTTTTATTAAGGTCTCATTTGATTAGCATGCATAGCATTTAATATATGGCACAAAATTCAATCTATCACATGTTGTTCTACTAGGATAGTTATGGATTTTTCTGCTTTAGTTTCCTTGAGCCATAAAAGGAAACTAGTTGGTCAAATCTTAGAGGATAACATACATTAAGCACTTCATGCCTTAACTCGTATCCACCTTTAGCTCTTCATGGCACCTTGGATCTCTATCTTCATATTTACAAAATTTCTTTTCTAATCTAATCCTATTTCTAATTACAATTGAATGTAAAAACCTCGAGTTGCACTCGAGGGGAGTTAAATGAGAAGAGAATTTTACAAACCCATAATGGAAGAGATAAAGTAGGGTTCGCAGACCTTATTTGAAAAGATATGCATAAATAGTAGTTTAATCGAACATCCACAATCATATTGGGTCTATAGTCCATAACCATGATCATACATCCACAATCTAGTTATGAACATATAAAGTAAACATGCTTAATATGATGATGATCTTGCATTTCATTTGAAATATGTCACTCAACCATTGAGGATCATAATTCAAATCATTTGGTGGTGAGGTTTGAAAAGATTTACTAATTATTAAAAAATAATTTTTTAAAATTACTTAGTAAAGGAATTGATCATATCAAGGCCTTTACCTATCTCAAATTGTATTTGAATTAATTCTATTAGTAAGTTCTTTCAAATTAAACTTCTTTAATTAGAAAACTAAACTATCTTAGGAAACTTCCTAATTTGATTATCTATCATAAACCATTTTAGAAGGTTTCTTGATCCTAATCATGTGTCCTAAATATTTTAGGAAGGTCTTTATCCACCTTTTAATCTTGTAATATCCATTCACTAATTGTCGAGTTCTAATCATTGCTAGAAGTTCTAATTTATTAGTAAATTTATCATAATTAAAATCTATCCTAATCAAATTATGATGTCATCTATTTAATTTGACTTTCATTTTAATTAAAATTATCTAATCTAATTAGATGTTGATAAATTTAAATCATAATCCCTTAATTTAGGGTGTCCTCATCAAATGAGAAAAACTTAATTTATTTGCAAATTTAATATCAATCAATTTAAAATTGATTGATTCCATCAAGGATTCAAACTCCTTGATTTTAGGCATGTATCGCTAACATTTAAGAGTCAATGATCAGCTAAGGAAAGAATCCTTCCTGATCATTGAGTGCCCAATTTCTCCAAAATATAGCCTCTTTTCATAAAATGGTTGCATCCATAGCAATAGGAGGTACAGCATCCTTGTGTGGTGGCACCATGCACAACCTTTGT
>NW_018397265.1:1448590-1449515 GCF_002168275.2 Theobroma umbraticum
ATTTCACATGTGAAGGACATTCCTTTAACTTAGTTAAGTGTCCAGCCACTCAAAAATTAATTCAAATTCAAACTTTTATCTTTTAATTGAACCTTTCAAATAAGGATAATATTCTGAAATTTCAAAATTAATTTTGCAAGATTATCTTTCCATTCAAAACCAATTTCCAAGTTATAATTGTTCACTAAACTATTTTCAAAATTGCAATAATTAATAGCTTAAATCAACTTGTTTGGCCATGAAAATTTCCAGAAATAATCCTCATTCAACATTTTAATAAAGATAATTTTTCTGAAATTTCTCAGGATTAATCTTCAAGAGTTTCTTGTCAATTAAAACCGAAATTCATTCCAAAATAGTGAGCTGGACAGATTTATATTTGCACCAATTTTCTTGATTGAAACCAACATGTTTGACCATGATATTTTCCAGAAATAATCCTTAAATAAACATTTCTACTAAGAATTTTATTTTGGAACTTTCCAGAATTAATTTCCAAGATTTTCTTGTTAATTAAAATTGAATATCATGTCATAACAATGAACTGGACTGCTTTCATCATGATTTTGCTGTCCACATATCCAACAATAAATGTGTAACAATTAAATATTTTATTTTCTAGAAATTAAGAACAAATAGAAGCAAATTCTACACCTAAAACTGTGTGTATGCTGCCTTCAAGACAGCTTCCAAAACCGTCCCTTATAGTGTTCTTTTTCTTGTGCTTCCTTTGCATAAAGTAAAATACACATTAGTTAAGTCTATATATGATTTAAACATGTTACAATAAGATTAAAGAGGCTACAAATGTTGCTGAACAAAATTAAAATGGAATTGGAAAAACAGATTTTTGAAAAAAATTGATTTTAACAAAATCGCACCAAATCAAAAATGGAAAACAGCTATTTGTTAATCAAGCATCCAT
>NW_018397265.1:1449615-1462579 GCF_002168275.2 Theobroma umbraticum
AAAATCTCAAAGATCTAGCTACTTAAGCTCCCAAAAAGAGTCAAAATAACTCTATATAATAGAGTTATCAATGGACTTCATCCAATTAGACATATAGCCCATTATAATTAACGTCTTATTGATGAAGGAAAACCTCTAATCATTAAACATGAATGATATTGTTGCATGATTAGAATTAAGCCTTCACCAATCTCAATTGGTTGCAGGGCTCATCCCAACAATAACTAATATAATAGTGGATTGTAATGAATCTCTAACTCAAAAGCTCAAAACAAGTTGATAAAGAAGTTTAGGATCAAAAAGGTGAAAGTGCTAGTGACTTTACACACACAAGTGTACGTGTTGCACAAGTAATATAAAGGAAAGAAAGTATCATATCCCACAAGGAATTGTGCCTAAATTCTTGCTACGTACTAAACTTATGGCATCTTAGTCTTATCTAATCAAACCAAATTTTGAAAATTAATTAAAGACAAACTAATTAACAATCATAAACTAAGGAATAAAGACTAAAATTTACTAGAAAAGCTATTGATTAAGATCCTAGGATCATGGTATCCCTCAACAATTAATTTGGAATTGACCTCTCTCTTTATACTTAGATCAATGGGTTGAAATGCTAGCTTAGAGTCCAAATTTATTTACAAGTCTCTATCGAGATTTTTGTACTAATACCTCCCATAATTAACTCACTATATGTCTATGTGAATCAATTAAGGAAGGTTCATTAAGATCATGCTCTAAATTTGGCTTCATTTGGTACTTAGGTATATTTTTATCATAAAGACTAATCAAATCACCTAATCTTTGAGTGAAATGAACACATATTATTCAAATCTTGGTCTATTCTAAACTCCCTTCATCAAGTTGCATTTAAAGACCGAAATCACTCTAATTGTTGATCAATCAATTAGAAGCAAGAAGCATAGATTTGAAATAAACAAGTCAATACCCATTAACAATAAGTAAACTAGAAGCAAAATTTCCAAATCACATGTTGAGATTAACCACAATCCTAAAAATACAATTTAAATCATAATATCTTTAGAAAAATCAATATCTCAAGAAAATAAACCATTTTTACAACCAAGGAATGAGAGAGAAAGACAAATCTAGTGAGAGCAACAAATTCCAACTACTTTCGAAAGCTCGATCTACCTTAATTTATCTCCTTTCTTCTTTTGTTTTGTGATTCCTTTCTCTCTAAAATGCTACTCTGACCAAACCTAAAAAGCTGCTCAAAAAGTCCTATTTATACCCCCTTAAAAGCCCTAAAAATAAAAAAATTGTAAGTTGCAGAAAATTTGAAGTCACATGTTGGCTCCTAGGCATTAGGATCTCTAGAAATACTATGGTGCTTTTGGGGCATCAGGGCATTGTGATGCTAGGTGGTTGATGCCTTGGCGACCTTCTCTCTAACCAATGTATGAGGATGCTCACTCATCCTTGGCACCACAGCCTTGGAGTTCTTCAGGCCGTGCGTTGGCCTTCAAGCTACCTTGTGTAGAATTGTAGTAGTATAGATACTTCCAACATGATTTTGACCATGATCTATTCTAAACTGGGCAAAGAAATAAACAAAAAAGTTGTAGCCTTTCCTCTTATCTTTCAACTAGTCTAAGAATCACATTGATTGGACATTTGTAGCCTGCATTATGCTGAAGATTCCGCAACATGTTCATCCTTGCATGCTTCATCATGCATTAAGCTTTATGCACTTGAGAACCTTCGAAAACAAAGAATTGAATTAGTGATGCCTCAAACTATGACTTTTAACATGAAATCAAAATAAAATTACTTGAATTAAAATGACTCAACATGCTTTAAACTAATTAAAGAAAGTAGTGAAAAGTACCTAAAACCGGACCTAAAACTCAAGGACTTATCTATTTTAGCACCCAAAAAATGGCAAGATAACTCTATATATGATAAGTCTATGATATAGAGTTATTTGAATTTAATTTTTATAGTAATTTAGCTAAGTTTTTATAGTAATGCATAGAAATTTATTACGTTTTATTTTATTATTTTAAGTTAGTTAATTAGGTGAGTCAATCTAATCTTAGTTGATCTTGTGTTTTAATTGATGGTTATGTGCCTATTATAAGTTGTTATTGATTGATTTGTGCCTTTGTAGGTGTTTATTGAAGAAGGATTTTTAATGGTAGAAGGAGAGAAATTTTGAGATGCAGACCTTCACTACATAAGTCTCGGTATTTTGACCATAACTTTCTTTACAGAAAAATAAATGAGATAATTCTTAAACCATTGGAAAGATAAGAGAAAAAGCTACAACTTTCATCTTTACTACTTTGTCAAATTATAGGGTAGGTATATACTTATAAGCCATATATTGCCAAGATTAGAGAATGAACTTAATGAATCTTTTTTCAGTTTAATTCGCATAGACATATAGTAAGTTAATTAGGAGAGATATTTTTATAAGAAACTTGATAGAGACTTGTAATTAATTTAAAACTCTATGTTAGCAACTTAATCCATTAAAGTAAGTTAAGAGAGAGATACAATATTCAAATAAAGTATTGAGAGATATCATAATCTTAAGTCAGGTAGTTAATTGAGTTTTTAAAACAAATTTGTAGACTAATTTTAGATTAGTTTTACTTTTAGTTTGTTAGATTTAATTTTTCTTTTTAATAATTTAAATTTGGTTGTTTAAATAAGTTGAGGATGTGTTAATTTTAGTAGTTAATAGTAGGAATTAATTCAATTCTTTATAGGATCGACACTCTATTTTTCACTATATTGCTTATTTAACAATACGTGCACTTGCGTGGATACTCTGACAACAAGTTTCTGGCACCATTGCCAGGGAATTATTTTAAATATTTTTTGTTAATATTAATACCAACCAATCTTAGTTTTAATTCAAACTTTCTTTTTCTTTAAATTTTAGGTACTTCTGGTCACACAATGGCTAATCAACAAGAAGAAAATAAATCCTTATGAAAATATGTTGTACCTCTCGCTCAAGGCCTTCATGCTAGCATCTGTAGACCTACCATCCTTTCCAATAATTTTGATATCAAGCTAGCAATCATTTAAGATGATTCAGACTTCTGTTCAATTTGGAGGATTGGCAAATGATGATCCTAAAGCACATATTGTGAATTTCTTGGAGAGTTGTGATCCTTTCAAAAATAATGGTGTTTCTAATGATGCCATCAAATTGAGGCTTTTCAGTTTTCACTAAGAGACAAGGTAAAGAGTTGGTTGAATTTGCTTCTAGCTAGTTCTATTAGTACTTGGGATGATTTAGCTCAAAAATTCTTAGCAAAATTTTTTTCACTAGCTAAGATAGTTAAAATGCAGAATGACATCACCTCCTTTATATAATTCGATTCTGAATTACTGTATGAGGCTTGAGAAAGGTATAAGGATTTGCTAAGGAGATGTCTTTACCATGGGTTACCTAAATAGCTACAAGTTTAGACTTTTTATAATGATTTATTAGGACCAATTAGAACCACCATTGGTGTTGTAGCTAGAAGTACACTTATGAAAAAATCCATTGATGAGCCTTATGATTTGTTAGAGAAAATGGCATCCAAGAATTATCAATGACCATTTGAGAGATTAAGTCCAAGAAAAATTGCTGGCATCCATGAGCTTGATGAAATTAATGCTTTGAATTCACAATTGACTGCTCTCACTAAGAAAATTGACAATTTGAGTGTTAATGTGATTCAGAGCTCTTTTTTTATTTCTGATTTATGTGGGGAAGTACATTCTAGTGATCAGTTTCCTATTTACACTAGAAAAGCCCATTATGTTAGAAATAGGCAACCACAAAATAAACCTTATTTTGACACAATAATTTAGGGTAAAGGAATCATCCTACTTGTTCTTGGAACAATAGCCATGCATCTGCATCAACATCAAAGCCAAACTTGCCTTCTAGATTTCCACCTAAAGCTTTTATGCCAAAGAAAAAGCCTTCAATGGAGGAGATGTTCATGCAATTAATGGCAAAGACTGATGCCTACATGACAAAGAATGATGCCATCATTCAAAGTTAAGCAGCATCAATCAGAAATCTAAAAACATAAGCAAGCCAACTTACTAGTGCTCTTAATAGTAAACCTCGAGGTATGTTACCTTGTGACACTAAACCCAATCCAATAAAAGAAGGTAAAGAGCATTGCAACACAATCACACTCAGAAGTGGAAAAGAGGTAAATGGTACAAATTTAAGTTCTGAAAAGTTGGAAGTTGAGAAAGATGTTGAAAAAGACGTTGTGGTTGAAAATTCTAGTGAAATATTAAGTGTAGAAAATTCAAAATTTAAGCTTTCACAACCACCCCCACCACCTTTTTCTTGATGATTTTAGAAAAAAAACTTGACAAACAATTCCAAAGATTTCTTAAGGTATTTAAAAAGCTACACATTAATATTCCTTTTGCTGAAGCTCTAAAACAAATGCCAAGTTATGTGAAATTTTTGAAAGATATCTTGACCAAAAAAGAGAAAATTGGAAGAGTTTGAGATAGTTACACTTACTGAGGAGTGCAGTGCTATAATCTAGAATAAGCTTCCACTAAAGCTGAAGGATCTAGGGAGTTTTGTATTCCTTGCACTATTGGTATTTTTAAAATTTCTAAAGCTTTGTGTGATGGGTGTTAGTGTTTCGATAATGCCTTTGCCTAGTGCAAGGAAAGTTGGACTTAATGAGATATAACCTACTACAATTTCTTTACAATTAGCAGACAAAACAATCAAGTACCTTGTTGAAATTATAAAGGATGTTTTGGTTAACGTTGGTCAATTGTACATTCCCGTGGACTTTATTGTGCTTGAGATGGAAAATGATGTTGAAATTCCTCTTATTTTAGGATGACCATTCTTAGCTATAGTAAGGGCAATCATAAATGTAAAAAATTTTCAAAATAACTCTCAAAGTTGGAAAGGAAAAAGTAATGATTAATTTGTTCAATGCAACTGAGTATCCCTATACAAATAATTGCTATAGAATGAATTCAATTGATGAGTTGGCTAAAGAGGAATTTGATGAGGATTATCCTTTAACAATAATCACAACAAATTTTAAGGTTTGACAACAAGTTTCTTTACTTTCCAATCCACGCTTTAAACTTTTCCATGGAAACGCAAATCAAGATGGTTAGGTCCTTTCAAAGTGGTTAAGGTATATCCTTGTGGTATCATGGAAATTGCTAGTGAGGTTGCTGGAACATTCATGGTTAATGAAACATACATCAAGCCTTATTATGGTGGTGAAAAAGTGCAAAAAAAAGAGGGGGGGGTATAGTCAAGCTAGTAACTATAGAGAAGCACTTCTTGAGAGGCAACCCAAGCTTTTGAAACTCATATTTTCTCTTTTTTGTTATTTTATATTTTTATTTAGATTTGTACTTTAATCTCTATTTATTTTCTTTTTGTTGTAAAAGTAAGATTGGTGGTAATAATGAAGGTAAGGAAGATAAGTAAAGCTTCACCAAAGTCCAACTATCAGGGGAGCATTCTTTACCTTTTCTTTATTTTTCTAACATTGAGGATAATGTTTAGATTAAGTTTGGGTGGTGAATTTATTTTTTCTGGTGATGAATATTCTATGGAAGTTTTAAATTTAATTTTATTTGCATGTTTATTTAGATTTTAAGTAATTAGGGTTAGTTGATCATTTAATTTTTATACTTTTTTGAATTATTCAGAATCTAGAGTAAAGCAATGCCGAATTTTCAATGATTTCCTTATTCAATGATGATAACTAGTTGTCTTGTATCTTTAGCTATAGGCTAAATAAGGCTTTTGCTTGGATTCATGGTAAATTCTTTTGTTTACTATCATTGTTAGGATGTGATTTTCACAATTTTGAGCACTATATCTTTTGCTTTGAATTAGCTTGAATATTTAGAAAAGGTTTATGTTGATATAAAATTCAAATTATGTCAAGAATTCTAGAATTTACTTGATTCTCTCTCGAGCCAAAATCATTGGCAATACTTAGTTAAGGCGATAATTTAAGCCATCTATTGACTGTTTGAGCCTTTCAAGCCAACTTTGTTATATTTTATCCCTAGAATATCCATTTGAGCCTAATTTCTCTTTTCTTTGTTTAACCATATATTAATAAAGAGCTTAGCCTTAAAAGAAAATTTTTAATTTTGCAACCCTCACTCCTAAGCATGTATGTTGTTTTAGAAAATATATATTGAGCTAAATGCATATGGTAGAAAGGTGATGTTGATGTGAAAAAATTCAAAAGTTATTAGTATTCACCCCACTACCTACAATACAAAGAAGTAAGTTTGGTGGTGTGAAATTATGATGAAAAAAAAATGAAAAGAGAAAAGTAGAATAAAGTGTTGAACAAAAGAAAAGTTCAAAGAGAAGAAAAAAGAGTTACTTGGAGAATGAAAATAGAGCTCTATATAGGCCCTAGACTGATTAGGTGCTTAAGGTAATATTGAGCCACAATGTATCCTTTATCCTACCTTGACTCTAGCAATACATTACAAGATTTATAAAGTCCTAATGATCCCTAATTTTGTGTTAGTCTACATTAGTGGAAAGAGAGATGAAAAGTAAACTTATGGAGATCTAATACTAATTTGAAATTTGCATTGGCATAAACTCATCTAGAGGGCATGATATTCTTAGTAAGAGATTTTACGCACACAAAAAAATCCATTCGAGAATATGCTTGCACCTAAACCCTAAACATGAATGTGAATGAAGTTTATATTTTGCCTTAAGTTAGAGATTCATAAACAATATAATAGAATTATCATAGAGCTTTTCTCAAAGATATGAGTGATCAAAAAAAGTTTAAGCTCAAGAAGGATTAGCTAAAAGATAAATAAGTGATCTTATAGCTTTACTCTTACTTAAAGATGGGAACCTTTTGCTCACAGCTTTTTCTCTTGTTTTTTTGCTCGTTTCTTCTTCAAAGATGATATAAATTCTTTCAAATTCTTCCAAAATCCTTGCTTTAACATCCTCAATGTAGGGGTTTATAGCCTCTATGATTTTCTACCCATTAAAGTGAAATTTGAATAACTTCTTGCACATTTCAACCAGTTTGCACAATTCTATCGCATATGTAGAATTGATTCTTTGCTATTGAATTGTTAGTTCTTCACAAAGTCTATAGCTTTCTATCTCTAGAGAATCGATTCTTTTGTTTTGAGCTGTCGATTCTTCTACAATTGGGTTTAAAGGTGACACCTTTGCAATCTTGGAGAATCGATTCTTTTGCCTCAAGGTGTAGGTTCTTCACTATGATCTAGCACCAAAATTTGAATTTAAGCTTGATTTTTTCCGTTTCACTCTTGTATAATTGTACCATCTTTTTCTTGATCACCAAGTTTCTGAATTGTACTTTCAATGATTCAATAACCGATATCTTCTCCATGTAGAATTGATTCTTTCTTCTTTACATTTCTACCTTCTACTTTCTATCTCTCTAGAAACGATTCTTTGTCATTGAGGTGTTGGTTCTTCACAAATCCTGAAACTTTTGTCTTTTGAGAACCGACTTCTTCTTGTCTTAAAATTGATTCTTCACTGTTGATCTCTGCTTAAGAACTGACTTCTCTTTCTTTAGAATTGATTTTTCCTGTTACCAAATAAATAGATTTTGCTTTCTTTTCATTTAAAAATCAAGTCTTTTCTTTTGAGAATTTAATCTTAGGCTAGCACTTTGAATTTTGAAAACAAGGGATCTTTACGCAAAATTAAAAGATATTTCTCTAAGTTTAAGAGCATGATCATTCATATTCAAAACATGTTTAAACAATCATAGCATTTCAATAAATTCAACTTCAACACTTCTTTGAGGATTTTTTTAATATTTAAAAATATCTTTCATTCATTTTCTAATCTTATTGAGTTCAATTAATTTTGTCATTTCAAAATAAGAATAAGGCTAACACATATGTTAATATCTATGTGTGCTATGATGTAAGCCACACGGTGGCATTATGTTTTGGATTGAATTGTATATGGGACCTAGATTATGAGGCCTATTTATGTTATGCTATAAATGACTAATTAGTAGATGTGCTACACTATGGGAACTAGGTTGCTAAATTGTAAATGAAATCATGGCATGTATTCAAAGATAATACTGTATGATGGATAGCCTAATGGAGGATTATTGTGTTTACATACATTGATATGTGTGAGTATATGATGAATTGATGTGGACTTGCTTATGCATGTGAGGCTATTGAGCCATGATTAATTGATGAAAACATGATGTATGAGCTGTTATTGGCATGATGGCCTAAAGATTAGATTATGATCCGTTCGATGAGTGAATTCTGAACGTTGATTTGATTAGGGTTGAATGGTGTCCTACCCATGTGACGGTGATGCAATTCTCTATCAGTCACTTCAATATCGTGTGAAATATGAACCTTCACCAGTTGCTTCAATAGAAGCATGATTTGAACCTCCTGTAGTTACTTCAGTACCATGCGTGATTTGGACCTCTACTAGTTGCTTCGGCACAGGCGTTTTATGAACCTCCACTAGTCACTTCAATGACATGCGTGATTTAAACCTCTGTCAGTCACTTTGATGTTGTGCGTAATTTGACTCTCTACCAACTGCTTTAACGCTAAGATTGATTTGACTCTTCGTCAACTAGCCACCATACATGATTTGACTAAGTTCAAGGAGGACCACTCATTGATTATGCTTTGATTATGATGATATGATTGTGAATAGCATGCTATTTAATTTGATTATGTGATTATTGATGCATAAATGAAATGTAATTAATATTGGATGGAAAAGCTTCAAGGTAAGCAAATTAAATTTGAATTCCGATGTTGTTCTCCATGCGCAAAAAGGTACTTGTGGAGCTTAGTTTGGTAACAGCTATAAAAGTAACCCTTAAATTAATATGCATGGTTTATAGACACATAAATGTGATGGGCTATGATAGTAGTTACACCATTCAAGAGGTGATCACGACAAGACTTAGTATAATGAGATGTGTGTGTAAAGATATTAGGATGATCCTTACACTATTAATCTATTGAAGATGTTTGGCAAATAGTCATGTTGTATTATGATTGGGTTATGTCTATATATATGTGTGTGTGTGTATATATATATATATATGTATATGTTATAATGCTTATGTTTAGCTCTCACTCACTAAGCATTAGATGACTCACTCCATTATTTATACCATGTGCAGATAAGTAGGCTACGGGATTTGTGTGGCTAGCATCGTCTCTAGACAGACAATTTTGGTGTTTAGTAGGCATTCTCTATTTGACATGTCCACCCCCACTGAATCTGACTCTTGAGTCATTTCTGTTTTTGGTTTTTAGTTTTATAATTATGTTATATTTTGAAAATGTAAGCACTATGTTTCCATTATTTGTTAAAGGGTTCTATAAGACGAACCTACTAATATTAGCCAATGTATGGCTTGTGAATATTATGTTTAAGTAATGTGTTTGAACTAAGAACCATGGGGCAATGTTTATAAACTTGAAGTTATGTTGTTAAATGAATATGCATTGGTTATGAAAATCTATGGATATGCGTATTACGCTTGAATTGATCAATACCTTTTAGGCGTATTGGTTATGAAACTTGGATATGAAACTTGTACACTAGTCACCACTCCTGGGTTTGGATCATGACACAACTTTTATAAACGTCACTACCTTTTTAGGATCAAGCACAACCTTTACAACGAACTGTCTTTTAAGAATCATGCACAACCTCTCTACCTTTTCAATGAAAGTATAACCAAACTTTATCCTTTCAAAAGGAGGTATAACCTTTAACACTACCTTTTGCGTAAAGGTATAACCAACAACAATAGATTCTAGAATGTGTATGGAGCTTAAAAACTTTATTGAGGCTAGCAAGCAATTTAAGTACAAAAAGATGAGAGATTTCTAAGTAGTAACCTTTAAATTTGAGAGAATTTATCATTGGGTTAAATTTTAAATTATTTTTTAAATGTTTAGGTTAGCTGGATCAAGTTTACCATATTTAAAGAATCAATTCTTCCATATCAAGAACTGACATTTGCTTTAATTTGCAACTTGATAGAATTTGCTTCTCTTGCTTAAGGTGTCAATTCTTCTATGTCAAGCTTAAAGTCTAAAATTTTTTATTTCTTGAGAATTAATTCTTTATTTTCTAGGTGTCGATTCTTCTCAGCTTAATTTAAAGGTTGCACTTTTTTTGGTTTTCTTGAGAATTGACTTTTTCTCTACCAAGTGTTGATCCTTCTTTGTAGTTAGGTGCCAAATTTTAAATTTGAAGTTTGTTTTTAATGCTCCATTCTTATTTGTTCATCCCATTTCTTTCTTCTTCTCCAAGTTTGTGACTTTTCTCTTTAGAGTTTCACGAATCGATATCTACTTCTCTGGGAATTGATTCTTTCTTTTCAGACTTATGCTTGTTGACTCGTTCTCTGCTTGGAACCGATAGTTGTTTTATGGAGAACCAATTCTTTCATGCTTGAACTTCTTCAGTTTACTCTCTATTTTTCCAAAATCGATTCTTCCTCTCTGAATTGTTAATTGTTGCCTATTCCAGTAGCTTCTGTACTTTCCAGAATTGACACTTTCTTTCCACAGAATAGATTCTTTCTATAAGAAGAAAATAGATTTTGCTTTTTGCATAATTGAGAATCAATTCTTTAGTTTCGAAAGATCAATTCTTCAAGCACGTAATTTTGAGTTTGAATGTCTAAAACATATTTCTTTGCATAATCAACTTCAAAACTCTTGAAGAATTTTTCAAGTTTAAAAACATTTTCTAAGCATTTTCAAAGCACATTTGATCAATCAATTTTATCATTTCAAAACTAGAATTAAGCTACCAACAAAAATTTCAAAACTTGATTTAACACTAAAAATAAAAATTTATTTAAATTTTTTTGAATAATTCAAAAGGTATTTTAAATATTATACATATTTTTAATTGTATCATTTTGATTTATGAGTTTCACTAAATTAGTATCATGTGATTCATAGTACTATTAATAGGATAGACATTACGTGATTCGTACTACTAAAGTAAGAGCTTATCAATAGTAAAGATATTAGTATATATAAAACTAAGGAAAAATTACAGGACAAGTAAATGCTTAAAATAGTCTTATTGTCATTAACAAAGCAACACTAGTGTTGGAATTTTAGTATATGGGTCACTTTATAAACAGCAGGTTCGCTCTATGGTAGGACCCCAGGTAGCCATCATTCTATCTCAATTTGTTGAGGAGTGTCTTCCTCCTCTCTGAACCCTTTTCCCGAAATTTCTTCCTCATCGATCGCAGAGGCTTCGACAGTTCTAGCAACCCATTCCTTTAATGGATCTTCATTCAAATCAAGCCTCAAAATCCCAGCAAACATTCCACCCATAAAGGCAACTGGCTCCTAAAACAGACATGAAATACCATGTTGAAAGAGAAAGGCAAGTCAGCAACAGCTAAGCCAAAAATCTAGCTGATAGCAGAATTAAGCCAATGATGTAGTTTTATAAAGCAAATTAATTAGTGTGTCATGAAAATGATTACTGGGATTTAATTTCAAACAGAGAATAACACTCCACAATGCTCCATAATCGTGGTAAATACTGTTCAGTTGCAGACAAATCTGAGAAACTCCACTTCAAATAAATTTATATATAAAATCTACATAAAACAATGTCTTACATGCATCCCCAACTAATATTCGCAACCTTAGAATTAACAATATTCAATAATGAATTCCATCATATCTTCACAATGGAACATTGCTCATTTTTCTCAAAATTATCATATTGGATACACTCAAAATGATGAACTCACTTTTAGGCAGAAGGGATATAGTATGATCCTAAAGTACTTACTCCCAAAGGCCTTCTTTGAGGTATCACAAGCATCAATGAGAAAACTAATATAACGACATAGTCAATGCAACTGTAGCTTGCAAATGTTTAAAACTCCAAAGATTTTCTTCTTTACAGCCTCATCAACAAGCTCTCACATGTTTACTTCCATGGTGAGGACATGTTTATAACCACAAAAAGTTTCCAGTTAGACTTTATCCTGTCATACAGGAAAAAGTGCATGCAACAGCACACCAGCAGACAGAGGATAAGAGACAAACAGGAAAGCAGAGAGGTGAAAGGGCTGCTCACTGCTCAAGGCCTAGCTACTAATTAGCATGAAGCTTAGGCAAGATAAACTGGGAATGAGCGCAAGGCAGGAGCCTGGTTATCTTCCAGCCTTGTTTGCCTATCAAATGAAAAGAGAAACAAAGGACCATATCCAGAGAAGGGACTCCCAATTGATTAACTAGAAGCCCTAAAAATTACAAAGTCGGTATTATTTGTCAAGCTGTACTGAAAAACAATTTAAGTAGACAAAAAAAGAAAAAAAAAAAACCCAGTATGCATGCATTTATGCAAGCCTATTTAAACCTTACAACAAGGGATGGAAATCCAAATCAGAGACAATTTCCCCAATATGTGTATAGCTGCTTATTGGAGTGTAGTAAATACTAAAGCCTAAACTATGCACAAGAAAACTTTTAGGAGAAAAAAAAAAAGAAAAGAAACGCACAATAAATGAAATGTGCTAGATTTAAACATTCCAAGCATACAAGTGCAATCGATGACTCATGTTCAAAGAAGAATTTCAAGTTACTAAAAAATTACAAGGGAACCAACAACAAACTAAGACTTTTCCAACTACATGTGGTTGGCTATATGGACTATGTTGTACCATTGTGCTCTATTTGGGACCATATCCTCAATAGCTCACTAGAAATTAAGTCCTTACAAAGTTTCCCAAAACACTCTCTTTGCTATTTGTATCACATAGTTGTCATCCGTAATCCATATCTTCTTACAAGAGTATTTATATTTCCCATTTGCATCTTCAATGCACCTTAAACAAATTATTTCACTCATACTTCTTAAATGGAGAGACCCTCCCTTAGGCACCATTACCAATTTTTT
>NW_018397265.1:1462589-1470285 GCF_002168275.2 Theobroma umbraticum
TTCTTTCATTTTGGCATGTCCACGCATCCATCACAGCATTCTCATCTACGCTACTCAGTCAATTTTAAGGGTATGTTGATATTTAAGTGCCAAACATTCAACTACATGGGATATAATTGGTTTTATCAATAGCCTATAAACTACCAGTGTTGTCAAAGGCACAAGGTGAGCTCTAGGTGCTGGAATCCTTACTTTGCCCAAGGCTGTAAGGTGAAGAAAAAGGGCTTCCCTGAGTGAAGAAAAATTGCTAATTTCTACAAGATAGTTAATACATACATAAAGAAACTTCTATAAATTATATCTAATAAGCTTAAAATATATAGTAAATTACCCTTTTGATCACCTTACGTTTTGAGATTTTACGTTTCAGTCACTGAACTTTAGAAAATAACATTTTGGTCACTATCGTTTATTAATGTTATTGTTTTGGTCAATTAGATGTAAAAAAATAACTGACTTGCTCGTGTTGCAGTCTACTCACCATACTTCCACTGCTTTGCCATGTGGTAATAATTTTTTTTAAATTCCTTTGTTTTAATTTTCATTTTATCATGTGAGTAGAATAGCTAACATGGTTATGGTACATGACCAAGGTATGGAGGAATCCTAGGTGCGAGGTCCATTATCTTTTAACATTAGTGACCAAAACACTATATTTCAAAGTTAGATGACCAAAACAAGAAATCTTGAAAAGTTAGGTAACCAAGAAAGTAATTTACTATAACATCATATTCCACTACATTGCCTAATGCTTTTAAAGATCAAGAATTATTATAATTAATATCGTCAAATAAGAGTTCAAGTTTTCTTCATTTCCATTTCCAAAAATGTCGTGCATTGACTACATTATTAAATTTCTCATTCTTGAGAATAGAGCTGAAATGTCCATTTTTTGTTATCAGAAGAATAGCTAACAAATTAAAAACAACAGAAACCAACAGGACACTTAAGTGAGGCACACTTTTTCTGCGCCTTTCATCTTTAAAAAGAACACACCTCAGCACACAAGGCATGCACTTCAAAGGGTGCATGGCACATTACTTGAATTACACAAAGCCTTAGTGCCTAGGCACATGCATTGACAACACTAAATACTCCCTTAAGTTTAAGTAGAATTTTATGATTACAAAAGTCTCTAAAACCTTTTCTCCATTTTCATCTATCCTGCGTGGTGTCAAAACTTACATATAAAAAGTTTGAATTTTCCCTATACGTTTAAACTTTTGAGATAATTTTGTCAAGCAAGTATCTTTATAGCATGGCATCCAAGTAAAGGTCCAGTGTTCTATTGAACCTCACCTCTTTTTCATTAATACTTAACCACATGCCTTGGCTAGGCCTTACTTTAATATTTCATCAACTTGAAGCTTTCTTCATCAGAGTCTACGTGCAAAACACGTTAATTGTTTAGTTGGCATGCATCTGAGGAGCATGTTAGATAAATTTAGAACTCAGGCACTTTCCTACAAATTGAAACTTTGGGATAAACACTTGGATCCTATAGGAAATAGTTCCAATCAGTTTCTACATACTTTGGAATAATTGAACCAAGATCCTGAAATTACTAACAATATGTATTGGTCTTCAATTCTTACTAACTCTCTATTCCTAATTTTATTTTTACTACATTTACATTCTAAAATCTGTTTTAGACAGACAAAATTCGAACACTTACAAAGGCTCAAAATTTGCTCTACATAACCCAAATTTGACACTAAGCTCCCTTTTGTTCTCATTCATCAGTAGCATATCATCAACAAGTCCAATGGCATATACCAAGGTACAATATCCCACATATGCCTACCAAGTTCATCCATTACTAGGGTAGAGAGCTATTATAGGAAAATGCTCTATTATCTCTCCATGAGTTCATACACAAGTAGCCACTCCATTATAAATTTCCTTTATAACCTAGATACATGAAATTCAAACTCTATTCTCCTTTAAAACACTTTCAAAGAATTTCTTTGAGAATTTTCCCATAAGTTTTCTCCACATCAGTGAATACCATGCACAAATGCCAATTTTCTCTCTCCATAGCTAGGAGTAATACTCTACATGGGTATATTTGCTTCTGGTCATTTCTCACTTCAAAGTTAGAATGAATGAGGTTGTGTGTTCTACACTTGCACCTTATTATAAATGAGTGACATCACAAAGAGTTGTCCAACTAATGGGCTTGAGATCCAAAGCTTGATTTATCGGATCACATTGGGAGTTAACTATAAAAGATGCAAAGCAGCTATATTGCAACATCCTTAAACATATGTGAGATTCCATAGAAAAAGAAATCAAAAGTGTAAAAAATTGAGTACGAAGCTAGTATATGAAAATTTTCTGATTCACTTTTGAACATAAACCTCATGATTTCCCTTTTATAAACTAGTCCATTCGTCTAATGAAGTCAAGTTCAACAATGTGTTCAAGATAATGTTTTTCATACTACAAAAGCAATGAAGTCATAGCACAACCCCCAGAATACATCTTCACTGTTCTAAAACACAGTTCCAAAGTCTGCTTCTCTTTAATGAACCATAAGAATCTTCATTATATTGCCTAAAAGATAAGTCATAATTTTTAAAAATGTGAACATGATTCACACTCAGTTTTGTAAAGGGGCAATGGCTAGAAGGAACATGTGAAAGAAAAAAGCTAAATTCCTTGTTTGGTGAGAAGAAAATAAAAGGAATAAAGAAAAGTAGTGGATTTTATACTTGCCCATTGCTTAAATTAAAAATTCATCCATGAGAGGAAGCAAAGTGGAAGGAAAACACTCATTTAACTACAATTATTCATTTTATTTCCAATTTTATTCTCAACATCATTTTCCACTTCTTTTCCATTGACTTATATCAAACATGAGGAAAGGACAAATTTCCTTTCTCCATTTTTCTTCCCTACCTTTTCCCTTCCCCTCATTCAATTTCTCTCCCACCAAACATAATATTAGTGTTCTAATATTATTTATCCATGTAAGTTCCAATGTAGATTCCACCCAAACATTCTAACAATGTGTTTGGTAGAAGCGAAAGAACTGTGTAAAAAGAGGTGGAAAGGAAAACAACTTTTCCTTGTTTGGAAAGAAGTGGGAGGATGGAAGGAAAATATGTGGATTTGCACACTTCCATACCCACAAAATTCACTTACTTGATAATTGGGAAGAAATTATAAAAATAACATTTATCCAAGTAAAATAAATCATTTTATTTACCGTTATACCATGTGACACCTTTTCCTGTCATTCTTTCTGATCTTACCCTTCACATTTCCAACTCCATAAGCTTCTTCAATTTTTTCAAGCAACTCAGTCTTAATCTTAAACCATACTTCTTCCTCAAATGTAGGTGTCTATAGCTTCCTATTTCTTACTCTTCCAAGTAAATTTGAATGAATGCTAACTTATTTGCTTCCAACCAATCCTTTCCTTATTAACGTCTTTACTCTTTCCTCCAATTAGAACTACTATCTAGAATATAAGTCAAGTATATGAAAAGAAAAAAGTAATGAAAAATTATGAAAGTAGAAAATACTTAAAAATCAATAGCTTCAACGCAGTCTAGAGCACAGCATTTTTGTTTGAGTTGTCTGCTTATTACTAATGTCAAGTATCTTTTTCATTTCCCATTTCTCACTTTATATGCCCTTGATTCTTGACTTTACACCTTAAAGGACTTTTCCACCCTTTCAGTTTATGTAATTCCTACTCTTATAATTCAATCACTCATTAACGACAAAAAATGAAGTACTAAATAATAATTTATGGACTGCATAGTGTAGGCTAAAATACAAAAAGAAAAAAACTACATTTCTCAAATTTTCAGATAAACCCATATGCTTCTATTATATCCAATTAAGCTCTTGAAGTACTATTTTTGTTTAATTAAGCTCCTATTTTGTATGAAAACCACTAAAATTTGTTATCTTGCCATGTCAGCATCTATGTGGTGGTTATATCTACCACATCAACATGCACATTATACATAAATGGCAAAAAAGGGCACTGTAAATGCTGATGTGGCAGGTCATGTAAACTTATGTCACATGCCATGTAAGCACCAACTTAGCATTAATATTATTTTGCCACGTGGATGCTAGTTTGGCAAAAATAACAACCACGTAGATGCTGACATGGAAAAATATTTTATTTTAGTGCCTTTTCTTGCAAAATAAGGGTTCAATTAAACAAAAATAATACTTAAGGGTTTAATTGGTTACAATAGAAGGATGGTGATCTGAAAAAATCTGGAAAGTACCAAGGGCTTTTTCAATATTTAGGCCTTCCGATTTTAAGGAACAAAGAGTAAGAGCATCTAATTGCATCTTTCTTCTCTAGGAAAAAAAAAAAGATTCCATCATTCTTCCCAAGTGTTCTAGGGTCTTTAAGATTATCATAGAATAAAACAAAACAATTGCAATTAGACACAAAATAAATTATCACCTTCCAATATTACATAAAGGCTTCTAACTTGCTATATATCCCAATTTGAAAGATTGTTAGTAGTTAAAAAGTAGATTAAATGCTGGTTTTGAATGTCAAGTCAAACCTACCAGAAAAAAAGTGCCATGACATTTTTAACTGATTAAAAAGTTTTTGAATATAAAACTACTGCCCAAATTCTATGGACTGGGTTCATAAGAAGAAATATGATGTACAAATGTGTAGCTTTACACTTTTATAGAACTGATTTGCAAACACCCATAATATGCCCGCCTCATTTATCCCTTGTTAGCAATCAAACTAACTGTAAGTTTAGAGCTTGCATGCCCTAGGAGTTAGTTGAGATAGAAAATGCGGCCCATACTGAGATTTATAGGCAAGATTTTATGATGCATGAATTCACTGACACAAATAACAAACTGCAATTAATCAAATAAGTTATTTTAAATCAGAACGAATTCCTCCTGCTATTCACAATAATATCAACTCAAACAAACGAATTATTCGAAGTGATTTGTCTACACTTTTCATTGAACTATACATACTTCGTTGCCTATCCTCCACTAGGGTCAAAGCTTTTAGCATTTGATTTATCAAAAGAGTGTTTTGGTTTTATACTTTTGATCTCTTTCTCTAGTTATCCAAAAAAATACATTTAAATTTGTTTCTAATTCAACTATAATGTTGTTAACAAAACAAGAGAAGGAAAAAATGCAAGAAATCATTCAAATAGGGCCTTTTCCAAATTCAATGAAATTGGGGGATTAGACTTTGCTCTTGAACTAAGCTTTTCTTTTGGGTAACCTGACATCTACTGGGAGAGAAATTGATCATTAAGGGAATTATAATAAACAGAGGGATAAACAAATAAAATACAGTGCAGCTAGCATTGTATATTTGACAAGCAACAGTTTTGAACAGTATGGACAAGCAATGCTTTAAATCCTGATCATGCCACAAACTACCCTATACAATCATCATCCAAGTCAAACACTCGCAGAGTATATCGTCAACATGCTCATGACAGAACTAATTTCCAAAGAAATCTAATAAATATATGCTAGAACACCAAAACAAGGAGCAATAAGTATTCCCAGACTCAAGATAACATTTGTCCTCCAATGAGCGGGATGGCAGGTTCTAGAAATATAGTAAGAATCCTCCACCTTAAAAATGGTTGGCATTTACCAAGAGTAGTTCACTCTTGTTTTCTAACCTTGGCATGCTAGGATATCTCTCCATAGCAAATTTATCATCCAAGTCGAATGAAATTGATGTGATGAGTACACTAAAATGGCGCTTTAAGAGACAAAACCTCAAAATCCATACAAAATGTCACACCTACCAAATCAAAATCCAATTCCAATGAAAACAGAAAGCAAACAGTAATTATAACTTGCTTTAAATTGTATCATCTAGCATCAGCGGAATCTAAATCACCAAAAAGGAGAAGATCCCACGACATAGAGGAGCTGTAAATAAAGAATTCTGAGGTAATTAAAGACACAAAAGAAAGTTTAGTAGACCTTAACGGCTTGTTTGAGGATGGGCACTTCACTGGGATCGAAGAAAAACGATTTGACTACCACCTGTTTGGCGTTATTTCCATTGCAATTCAGGGAAAATGGGGAACGTTTCTTCCAAGCCCACTGCCACATAAAAACAAACAAAACAGAAAATTCTTGTATTATGTTGAATACGAAACGAAATCAGAGTGGAAGCAAAAGTACTGAAGAGGAGTTGGGAGTACCAGGGAAGAGAAGCAAGAGTTCCCCAGCAACAAGACTCCCATTTCTAATTTAAGGCCGAATAATTTCTTTATCTTGTGCTGTGCTTCGAGTTTCAAGTTCCATCCGGTCATTATTTTTCCAGCATTAGGAAGCATATGTTTGTCCTGAACCGGGTTTTGGAAAAGTCCAGAAACAGGTTAAACCGGGTTTCGAGGAAGCAGATTTCAGCATCTATTTTGGTTTTAAAACAATATTAATCGAATTTAGATTCCGTTAGTCAGGTGAGAAGCTTTTTAATTTGGAACTAAGAAAATTTTTATCAATGTAAAATATTTTATGGATTAATGTTAAATTGCTTATATTAAGAAAAAAAAATTAAAACAGTTTTCATATGTCTTTTTACGAGATATAAAATAATAAAATATTATTATTTTTTATTTTTCATTTATTATTTTTTAACCTACAAAGCATTATAAATTATTTTTATTTGATTTTTTTAATTAAGAAAAAGAAAATTTAACTTTTACTTTTTAGACAAGGAGATTATGTATCAACTGATGAGCTAAATGCTCAAACATATTAAATTATTTTATAACAATCATATTACTATAACTATAGTGATACGTGCACAATGAGCTCCCGCAATACATATATATATATATATAATTTATTGGTTAAAATTAGATCAGTAGAATTAGATTACATGAGTTTAATTTAATTTGGTAATGTAGTAATTGATATTGGACTTAGAACATAGAACTTCAAATAAAAGATATTGAGCATTTTGCTTGGAATTATAACATTATAAATCAAGAATAATGAATTAAGTATAGGATTTCAAGTAGATATTATGAAATATCAAGGATATTAAGCATTATAATTGGAGCTATGGTACCTCAGATCAAGGATATCAAGCATTATTCTTGAAAACATAGCACTAAAAATTAAAGATATAATTAAGTAATATCAAGAATATCATCTACTGTGCTTGGTACCATAGGACTCTAAATCAAGGATAACTGGCAGTATGCTTAGAATCATAGCACTATAAATCAAAGATAATTAAATTATGGATATCAAGTAGATATCATGATATATAAAGGATATCAAGCAATATAATTGGAACTGTAGCACCTCGTATCAAAAATATCAAGCATTATACTTGGAAACGTAGCACTACAAATCAAGGATATAATTAAGTAATATTAAGGATATCATCTATTATGCTTGGAGCCGTAGTACCCTAGATTAAGGATATGAAGTATTAGGCTTGAAAGTGTAGCACTACAGATCAAGGATATCAAATATAATGATTTGAACTGTATCACTATAGATCAATGATATCTAGCATTGTGTTTAGCACCATAACACCTTATATCAAGGATATCATTTATTATCCTTGGAGTTGTATCACTATAGATAAAAAATATTTAGTAGATATCAAGTAGATATCATGACATAGTGATAACTCTATTACATAGAGTTATCTTGCACTGTTTGGGCATTAAAAGAGCTAAGTTCATGTGTT
>NW_018397265.1:1470351-1475287 GCF_002168275.2 Theobroma umbraticum
AGTTTAATTGATTTTAGTTTAATTTCACATTAAAAACCCCAATTTGAACCATCATTGATTTGGTCTTATTATTGTTGAAGGTTTTTATGCGCAAGAGAGCTTAATGGATGATGAACTGTACAAAATGGCTTGAGTGTCTCTTGAGCATGCTGCAATGTTTTGAGTGCAACTTGAGCTATAGAAATCTGACCACCAAAATTCTTGGACCTCAAGAAAGATAAGAGGAAGGGATACAACTTTTGTGTTTATCACTTTACTAAGTTCTGATCAAATCATGATAAAAAATGCATTGGAATTTGAAGGACTGTCGCATATTGCACAGCAACAAACAAAGGGCCTGGTGCTTAGGCACTAGCCACTTAGCACCTAGGTACTGGCCATTCCTCAAACATAGCAGAAAGCGATAGAGAGCCTAGTGCCTATGTGCCAACCACTATACACCTAGGCTCAAGCACAGGGAATTTTAATTTGCACATGCTCGAATTTGGCATTTAGGGCTTTTTAAAGGGTGATATAAAGAGGTCATTTTAAATGGGTTTTTGGGGGTTCGAAGCATAGAATATTTTCTAGAAAAGGAAGTTTTCTACAAAAGGAGAAAACAGGTTTGGTTCCAAAAGTTGTAGCAAATAATTTCTCTCACTAGTTTTCTCTCTCTCTCTTTATATTTTATTGGAGAAATGAGTTATTTTCTAGAAATATTGAATTTTACTATAACTATTGTTGTCGATCTTGCACACACAAGTATACGTATCGAACAAGTAATATCGTAATGAAGTAGAGTATTGTTCCCACTAAGATTTGTTCCTAAAGTTTCACTAATTACTAAAATTACAAAACAAATTAATTTTATTTAAGTAATCTGAAAATTAAAGAAAAGCTAATTAAAAATAATTAAAAATCAATACTAAATGAACTAACAAACTAAATAAGTTAATAAAAGCAATATATTAAAGACCTAGGATTATGGGTTCATTCAACATTTCATCTAAGACTAGCTTTTCTTGTTATTTATCTTTCCTAGGTGGTTTTACTAACCTAGAATCCAAAGCTATGGACAAGTCTCTGTCGAGTTGCTTATACAAATACTTAACTTAATTTCTTTACTATATGTCTATTGGAATCAATTAAATTAAGTACATGAAGCAAGTGTGGCTATGTATGACAATTAGTGTATGTCTACCCAAATTGCAAATCAAATCACCTAAGTGACGTGAACATACATTATTCAAACCTTAGTCCAATATAAAATCTCTCTGTCAAGTCTTAATTAAATTTACAAATCAGTTAATTGTTCGCTAAGCGATCAAAAGCATTAAGAACAAATTTGAATAAGCAAAACTACAACCAGTCATGATAAATAAAAGAGAAACTAATATTCAAACTACATGTTAAAATCCACCACAACCATAGAAAAGATAATTTAGCTCATAATAACAAATAAAAAGAACATCCAAAGAAATTTAGCCATGAATCCAAGTCAAAGAAAATAAAAAAAAATACAAAAGTAAGAAAGAAACTAATTATTGAAGTTTTATGATCTCAATTCTCTCAAATTCTCTTGTTTTCTTATTTTGTTCTTAGCTCTAAATCTCCAGAATAGTTGCTTGCTGCCTCTTCCTTAAAGCTTTGAAAAAGGTCCCTTAAATAAGCTTCAAGTAACCTAATTTCCAAAATCTCGTCAATTTTTTATTTTTGAAAAATCGCACAGCGCTACAATGCTACTTCTTCAGCACTGCAGTGCTAAGCTCTCGAAAAATGTGGTGTGCTTCTTTTCACCAGTGCTGCAACCTTGTTCTCTAAGTGTTGCGGCTGTCTATCAACTTCGAATGTGAGTTTCACCCTGATCTAGTATGAACTTGGCAAAGTGAAAAACATGAAAGTTTTATCCCTATCTCTTAACTTTCCAATGGCTTAAGAATCAATTCAATTGGACTTTAGGATTCAAAGATGAGTTTCAAATACCGCATCATGTTCAGTGTATGTATAATGCTGCAGTGCTCTGAGTTAGACAAATATTTTGACCACGATCCAATCCGAATTGGGTGAAATGGTAAACATAAAAATTGTAGCTCTTCCTCTTTAAGTCTAGTGGTCTAAGAATCACTTCATTTGGAGTCCTTTAGATAGAGATATGGTCAAAATACTACAACATATATGAATGACGCTATCACCATGCTTGCATGGATTTTCATCAAATGAGCCTTTTTCATCAAATTTCCTACAAAAGCAGTTAGAGAAATTACTAATACTACTCTTAAAGTAATTTCAAACAAAATAAAATTTAACTAAAATAACTTAAATTAACTACTCAACATGTAATCAAACTTAAACTAGAAAAACACCTAAAATGATACGATTCGAGCCTAAAATCTCAAAAATCTAACTACTTAAGCCTCCAAAATGTGTCAAAATAACTCTATATAATCGAGGTATCGACTATGATGAACTAAATAGCTTTCATCTAGGATTTTGGAGCACTTCTTCATGTAACTTGGATTATTTGTTGCTCTTTTACTTATTTTGAATGGGTATGTTGTTGTTTATTCAAATATGAATTTATTGACCATTGATTACTTGATCGCCAATTGAATGGTTGTGGTGTCTAAATGAGATTGGAAATGTTAGTTTAGATTTGACCTTGGTTTAGATAATATGTGTTCGTATCACTTAGAAATTAAGTGCCTTGATTAGCAAGTAGGTATAGTCTAAGTGGAAATTGGGCTTAAAGAATCTAGTTTAATTGAATCCTATAGACATATACAAACCCAATTAATCTAGGCAATTGTACAAATACCTAGAAATAGGTTTGCACATGTATAAGAATTCTAGACTAGCATCAACCCCCATTGAATTAAGTAATTAAGAGAAATAACAATCCAAGTGAAATGTTGAATGAAACAATAATCCTAGACTTAAAATATTGCTTCCAGATTATTTTACCTTGCATTTCTTTAATTAGCTTAATTAATTAGTTTGTTTTTAATCATTTTCCACACTTTAGTTAGATTGGATAAGGTTAGCTTGACCCAATTTTTGTACTTAGTGAAAATTATAATCAACTCCTTGTGTGATCAATACTTGTACTTATCACTTTATTACTTGTTCATAGCACATGCACTTGTGTGTCAGTTTAAATTCATGTAGGATTTAAGCTTGCAACAAGT
Source organism: Theobroma umbraticum (assembly GCF_002168275.2). NCBI lineage: Eukaryota > Viridiplantae > Streptophyta > Magnoliopsida > Malvales > Malvaceae > Theobroma > Theobroma umbraticum. Next base: position 1,473,516 of record NW_018397265.1, read on the forward strand.
TTTTGACGCCATTGTTAGGGAGTTGTTTTTATATGCTTTTGTTAATATTAATACCAATTCAAGCTAGTCTTAATTCAAGTTTTATTTCTTTTTATTTTCAAGTACGTAAAGTCATTGCATGAGAAAAGTGCAGAGTTTGGAACTTGTACCTTGTGATCCAGAAATTGGAAAGAATTTTTAGAGATTATTGAGACAAAACTCCCAAAACTCCAATCAATTTGAAACAATTGTTGAAAACCCCAGAGAATAACAACTGCAAGAGCATGTAGTGAAGGACAATCGATCTTTGAGAGACTATACGATTCCTTTGGTTCAAGGACTCCATTCTAGTATTCGAACACCAATAATTCAAGCTAACAATTTTGATGTTAAGTTGGCCATCATTCAAATGATCCAATCATCTGTTCAATTTGGTAGCTTACTAAATGATGATTTAAACACTCACATTTCAAACTTCTTGCAAATTTATGACACTTTTAAGCATAATGGAGTTACTGATCATGTCATTTAGTTGAGGTTGTTTCCTTTCTCACTACAAGATAAGGCCAAAGTTTGGTTGAACTCTCTCCCCACCTACTCCATCTTTACGTGGGATGACTTTGCATAGAAATTTCTAGCCAAGTTCTTTTCCTTTGCTAAGACAGTTAAGATGAGGAATGATATCACTTTTTTCACACAATTAGACTCTAAGTCATTGTATGAGGCATGGAATAGGTACAAGGACTTGTTTTTGTAACACCCCATACTTTGATATGGTGGCTAATAGACCTTATTAGGTACTAATTAAGGTTAATTACAGTGTTTAAGAGTGTTGAAGGGTGAAAGGAATATTTTAGAGTAAAATATTTTGTATGTGATAAAATAATAATAAAATAATAATATCTTATTTAGGTCAAAGTTGTGGAGTTAAAAAGGTATTATAGAGCTAAATTGGGGCAAAATAAGGTATTTTGGAGCTCTAGAAGCCTAAAGGAAAATTTTGAAATAAAATAATAATTTTTAGATAAAATAATAGTAAATAATACTGATGTCAAATTGGTTATATTACACGAAGAATGTGTGATTTGTACAATTTGTCTAAGTGGGAGAGTGAAAGTAAGAAAAATTTTGAAGAAAGGAAGCTTTAGTGCGGTTCGCGTGCCTTTATTCAATTAAGTGAGAAAGAGTAAGTATATATTTAAATATTATGATGACACCTTGGTGGAGTATGAATTTGATATTTTATTTGTACAAGTGTAAAGAAAGAAAAATAGAAGAGAATTGAAATAAAGGAATGATGGGAGGACCCAATTAAAAAGAATAAGAAGTTGAGGGGTGGAATTATAAATAATGAAAAGTTAAGGGGTGAAGTTGCAATTATCAAAAGTTGAAGGTTCAATTTGTAATTTGCAAAAGGTTTCAAAGACCAAATTATAAAAGATGAAAAGTTTGGAAGGTCAAATGGTAAATAAGAAAAAGTTGGAGGACTTATGTGTAATTTCTCTATTTTAAGCGAAGTGAATATTTAATGTATATATATTTGTATTATGGAAACCAAGATGAAATTTAAGTAGAATGCCAATAAAATGAAATGGCAAGGGAAACCATGGTTTGGCAAAGATAGCCCATGGTATTTAAAGAAAAAGGTGTAATCATTACACTTGATTTGATTTAATAAGAAAAATAAAGAATAAATTTTGTTACATGAAATCTTATTGGTTTGAAAGAGGCTAAATAGGATTCAAGAGTGGAAAAATGCATGAAGTTTTATTGGTTCATGGGATGGCAAAGGT
>NW_018397265.1:1475297-1483014 GCF_002168275.2 Theobroma umbraticum
GGAAATGTGCATGAAATATTATTGGGTGATAAGGTGGCATTAAAAGAAAATGCATGTGAAATGAAATGCAAACGAAATAAACCAAAAAAGAATACCATGTGAACCAATGCATGGGCGAGGCAATCTAACCAAAGGATAAAGGAATGGATAAGGAAACATTGCATGCACAAGCCACCAATGGAAAGTGGCGTTAATAACAAAGTAAGGAATTGCATGGCATGACATGTGATTAAATAGAAAAAAATAAAAAAGAAAGGAAATGACCTTGGGCAATCTGCCCATGTATGAGAAAATGAGAAATGAAAGCCAATTCAAGGCTTTTGCCTTGAGAGATCCACCCCATTTGGAAGAGAAATGAAAGGAAAATAGCTTCGTGAGCCTTCCACCCTAGAAGAGAGAAAGAGTTAAGTGAAAAGGCAAACTAAGTGAGGGCTCGATTTTGTAAGATTTTAGAGTACCCATGAGCTCTTTCTTGCTATTTTCCTATAATCAAGGTTCATTGCTCCTAGAAATTCATCCTTTATTGAGAGATATGGGTTAGATCTCATGGTAGCTAAGAAATATCAAGGAAAAGGACTAGAAACCACAAGGAAGAAAGTGTGAATGATTCATGGGTTCAAGGAAAGTTTAGGTAAGTAAAGTTTGAATTTGATCTATAATTTCTTAAGGAATTGAATTGTGATTGTGTGAAATTGTTTGTGGCAGAAAAAGTCTTCCAAGATTTGAAAGAAATAGATGCATGTATGTGGGTTAATCTTAGAAGTATGGTGATTTAAAGCTAGACAAATGATGGGTAAGTGCTTTTAATCTTGAGATCATAAGTGGAGAGGAAAAATAAAAATATGTATTGATTATTTGTGCTTGTGGTAGCAAGGGTGACCGAGGATGTGAGGAGTTAGTGAGTTGCATGTGGAATTCAAGGTAAAAATTGGAGGATAAGTAGGGAATGTGGGCATACTATGTTACATTGGATTTGGTTAGTTTAAAGTTTATAGATTTCATTTTAAATTATTGTGAATAATAAGGATGAAAAATGTGAAATTAGATTAAAGAGTCATTGATTAAGGTACTGCCCATATATGCATACAATTAAGCATAAATACAGAAGGCTTGCCATGGTGGTGTATTGGAGGAGGTAACGGGCGACCAGCAAGTAAAATTAACTAGAGACGCACCCGAATCAATAACGACGTAGCGTCCCATTATTGTGAGGTGAGTAAGGGGTGTCTATTTTAAAAGTTCTATAAACTATATATTGATATACGTTTAATAAACGTTGCCGAATTTTTTTAAATGCAATTATGGATAATATGAGCTGGTAGAATGCTAGGCACTTGTGAATGCCATGTTTTTAGAAATGTTTTGTATATATATAAGTTATATATGTAAAAGGTTTTAGAAATCGGGAAACAAGCTCTTTGCCACGGTTTATGTCAAAATGTGCCTTATTTGTTTGTGTGATGTGCATTCATGAATAAATTATATGTTGACTATGCTGATTTGATATTTAAACCTTATGCAAAGGTTTTACATTATAGAGTCTTACAAAAGGATTTTATCATATCACTATGATTGGTGTTTTGGAAATAGATTTAAAATAAGCTTTTGAGAACCTAACTTGCTTATAAATGGTTTTGTCAAATCAAGAGATTCGAGAGTAGGCCGAATATCACATCGGGATAGTGTGACCCTTGTGCACAAGTGAACTCTGGCTAGAGAACCTTTGGGTCACCAACGAGCTATTAAACGTGGCTAGGCCAAGGTTTGTGATATATATACATGACAAGGCCACAGGTTGATATATGTGGCTAGGCCACAAGTTGATAAACATGGTTATGACTACATGATTTCTCCAATATCGGTCAACATCATTGAGACTGTCATGGCTGTGGAAATCTGGAGGAGGGGGGCTTCTCGAATGTTAATACGTGAAAATGGGTCCACGAGTTGATTATCGCGATTACCTATTCGAGAGTGACATCTCTTTGGGTTTTCAACATGAATTCTTTCGCATGGTGAGAATTACAAGTTTTTCCACAGCTTCTTTATTTGTACAAAGATGTTGTGTTTAATACCTCGAGGATGAGATGATTTATGAGCTTGTGTATAAGCTTTGATAATGTTTGATTTCATGGGAGTGTGCGTGCTTATGTTAGTCCGATTTTAAGTAAAGGAAATTAAATGATTTCAACGATAGAAATCTTTCATTCATGTTGCCTTTGATACAATGATTGATAAATGAATTCTTTGCATTAAAATTCTTGGTTTTAGATGTAACGCATAAATGTTCCATTTGATTTTAAATGGTTTATATATTCATATGTTTTTAATATCCAAATTTTCTATCTTTGGCTTCTTTTCCATTTTTGCCCTGCTCACTAAGCTAATGATTACTGAGTCTGTGAAACTCGCCCCAATTTTCTTATTTTGCAGAGAAGTGATCAGTTAGTGTGCTTTTCATCGGCATATTATGGTCCACTACGATGTAGGTAAAGGTATCTCCTAGCACCCTATTCTGAGTCACTCCGCTATTAGAGGTTGGGTCATTTATAGTATATTTTGTTTCGGAAGTAAACAATTGTATAGAATGTAAACATATATTTATATGATGATGAAACATAATGTATAGAGAGAATATTTTCTATTGATGAAATAGTGATGTTTATGATACTTTTGACAGACATGTTATGGTTTGACAAAATGATAATTGTGAAGGCTTGTTTAGGATTTGACAGGTTCTTTCACAAAGTCTTGAACACCGATAACGATTAAGTAGAGGGTCATTACAGTTTTGGAGATGCCCATGCAATGGTCTACCTAAGTCTTTTCAAGTGCAATCATTTTATAATGGTTGTTGAATCCAATTTGAACTACCATTGATGTTGCAACTAGTGGGGCTCTTATGGCCAAGTCTATTGGTAATGCTTATGACTTGTTGAAAGAGATGGCATCAAACAACTATCAGTGGCATTTTAAAAGGGCTCTGCCAAAGAGTGTAATTGGTGTTCACGAGCTAGATATTATTAATGTATTGTCTGCTCAAGTAACCTTTTTCACTAAGAAAATTGGTTCTTTTGGAGTGCATTTAGCATAGAGTCCTTTTTATTACTTGTGATTATTGCGATAATGGACACTCTAGTGATCATTATCTTATAAGTATGAACTTTGCTCAGTTTGTGGGGAATAAGCTGCAAAACAAGCCATATTCAAACACTTATAATCTAAGGTGGAGGAATCACCCCAACTTCTCTTGAAACAACAATCAAGGTTCTTCATTAGCTTTGAGACTAAATTTTGGTTTTAGTTTTCCACAACAACCTAGAAGCCCAGTGCAAGAAAAAAAGTCATTTTTGGAAGGGCTGCTCATGCAATATATGGTTAAGACAAATGCCCTTATTCATAGTTAGACAACTTCATTGAAAATCTTGAGATTTAAGTAGGGTAATTAGCTAATGTTGTTAATAATAGGCCTCAAAGGACCCTACCGAGTAATATTAAGCCTAATCCTAAGAGGAAAAGCAAGGAATTTTCTATGGCAGTAACCCTTCAGAATGGTAAAAAGGTTGGCAGTGGTAGTAAACAAAAAGTACCATAAAAGAAGTCAATTAAGAATGAATCAGAAGTTGGAAACTTAGACAATCAAGTACAAGTCAAGGATGCATAGGCAGCACACATTCCTTTTTCATTTCCTTAACACTTTCAGAAGAAAGAGTTGGACAATTAATTTTACAAATTTCTAGAGGTATTCAAGAAGCTCCACATCAACATCCTTTTTGTTGAAGCTTTGGAGTAGATGTTTTCATATGTTAAGTTTTTGAAAGATATCTTGACAATAACAAGGAGATTGGGTGAGTATGTGATAGTGGCACTCACTGAGGAGTGCAGTGCTATTATTTAGAACAAGCTTCCATCAAAACTCATGGATCCAGGTCACTATTCCTTACATAATTGGTGTGTTAATTTCTGTTGAAGCCTTAAATAACTAAAGGGCTAGTATTAATTTGATGCCTTTGTTGATCTATCGAAAGTTAGGATTAGGGAAATTAAGCCAACCACAATGACATTGGAACTTGTTGATCGATTTCTCACTTATCCTCGAGGTATCATGGAAGATGTTTTTGGTAAAGGTTAATAAATTCATTTTCTCGGTTGACTTCATTGTTCTTAATATATAAAAGGATTGTGAGGTTCCTATCATACTTGGGAGACCTTTTCTATGAACTGCTAGAGCTCTATTGATGTGGAGAAAGGAGAGTTTACTTTGAAAGTGCAAGACCAAGTGGTAACTTTCAATATTTTTATAACTTTAAAGTTTCCCAATCAACATGATGAAAGCTTTGTAGTGAGTGTTGTGAATAGTGTCACTTATGAGGTGTTTGATGATAATTATCCCCGTAACCTTTTAAAGGCATTGTTAGTTTCTAGCTTTGATAGGGATGATGTTGATTTTGTGGAATATGTGAACTTCTTGGATACATCATCTCATGTCTTGAGGACACCATTTGAATCCTTGGATATTTCTACTTCATCTTCACCAGCAAAGCCATCCATTAAAAAGCCTCCTTGCATTGGATCCTAAACCTCGACCTTCACGTTTGAGGTATGTTTATCTTGGTAACTCATCCACTTTTCTTATTATTGTTTCATCTACTTTTATTAACTTGTAGGAAGATAAGCTTTTAAGAGTGCTAAGGTAGCATAAAAAGGTAATAGGATGGACCATTGCCGACATTAAGGGGATTAGTCTATCCATATGCATGCACAAGATCTTTTTGGAGGATGACCATAGAGCCACCATCAACCATCAAAAAAGACTCCATCCTATCATGAAAGAGGTGGTGATAAGGAGATCATTAAATGGTTGGACGCTGGTATCATTTACCCCATTTCAAATCACTTTTAGGTGAGCTTAATTTAGTGCATCCCAAAGAAAGGTGGGATGATAGTGTTAGCCAACTCCAACAATGAGCTCATTCCCATGAGGATAGTGACTGGCTGGAGGGTATGTATGGATTATCTGAAGCTCAAAAAAGACACAAGGAAGGTTCATTTCCCTCTGCCATTTATTAATCAAATGTTAGATAGATTGGCCGGTAAAAAGTTTTATTGGTTCTTGGATGGATATTATGGGTACAATCAAATAACAATAACTCTTGGTGATCAAGAAATGACTACCTTTACATGCCCTTATGGCACTTGGCCTTTAGAAAGATGCCTTTTGGACTTTGCAATGCACTTGTTAATTTTCAAAAACGCATGATGGCAATTTTTTCTAAAATGGTTGAGCATTAGCTTGAGGTATTTATGGATGATTTCTTTATGATTGGTATTAATTTTGTTGATTGTTTTTTGAATCTTGCTAGAGTCCTCAGAAGGTGTGAAGAGATTAACCTAGTACTGAATTGGGAGCAATGCCACTTCCTGGTCCAAGAAGGAATTGTTCTTGTCCACAAGGTTTCAAGTAAAGGGTTAGAAGTGGACAAGGCCAAGATTGAGACAATTGCGAAGCTTCCACCATCAAATTTAGTGAAAGGCATTATAAGTTTTTTAAGACATGCTAGCTTTTATAGGAGGTTCATTAAAAATTTTTCAAAAATTTTCAAACCTTTGTGTAATTTGTTGGAAAAGATGTACCTTTTAAGTTTGATGATACATGTCATGTTGCAATTTTATAATTGAAAAAGACATTGGTATCTGCACCTATCATTGTGGTTCCAGATTAGAATCTTCCTTTTGAACTCATGTGTGATGCTAGTGATTATGTTGTAGGTGCAATGTTAGGCCAAAGAAAAGCAAATATTTTTCATTCTCTTTTTTATGCAAGTAAGACATTAACTGAAACTCAAATGCACTACACAACCATTTAAGAAAAACTATTAGCTATTGTGTTTCCATTTGATAAGTTTTATTCTTACTTGGTTAGCACTAAGGTTGTTGTGTACACTGATCATTCTGAAATTAAGTATTTGATTGCCAAGAAAGATGCCAAGCCAAGATTGATAAGATGGATCTAGTTGCTTTAAGAATTTCATTTGGAGATTAGTGATAGAAAAGGCATAAAAAATCAAGTAGTAGACCATTGTCAAGGTTGGAGAATGACAGCCAAGGTAATGATTTGACTTTGATCAACGAAACTTTTCGTTATGAGCAATTGTTGCATGTTGGTTAGAAGAAGTTACCTTGGTATGTTAATTGTGTCAATTACATTTTGAGTAACATTCTAGCCCCTAATTAAATTTTCATCAAAGAAAGAAATTTCTTCATGATGTTAGACTTTATGTTTGGGATGAACTTTTCCTATTTAAACAATGTGCTAACAAAATTCTTAGAATATGCATCTCGAAGGAGGAAGTTGAAAGCATTTTGAAGTATTGCCATTCTTCAGAATATGGGGAACACTTTAGAGGAGATAAAACTGCAGTAAAAGTGCTTCAATTAGGTTTTTATTGGCCCACTTTATCCAAAGATGCTCACAATTTTGTTTTGCATTGTGACAAGTGTCAACGAGTGGGCAACATTTCAAGGAGGCATGAGATGCCACTCACCAATATCCTTGAAGCAAAAATCTTTAATGTTTTGGGCATAAATTTCATGGGGCCTTTCATTTCTTCTTTCAACAATCATTATATCCTGTTGGTTATGGATTATGTGTCGAAGTGGGTAGAAGTTGTGGCAATGCCTACAAATGATGCAAACGTTGCGTAGAGATTTTTGAGGAAACATCTTCATTAGATTCATCACACCACTAGCAATATGGAGTCATGAAAGAAATCATTTTTGCAACAAGCATTTTGTAGCTATTTTTGCTAAATATGAAGTGACACACAAGGTTACAACTATCTATCATCCACAAACAAGTGGAAAACTCGAAGTTTTCTATTGGGAAATAAAAAGGAGTTTAGAGAAAGTTGTGTCCCTGTCAAGGAAGGATTAGGCCAAAAGGTTGGATGGTGCACTTTGGGCATATAAAACTGCCCGCAAAACTCCAACAAGCATTTCTCCTTATAGGTTGGTTTTTGGAAAGGCATGTCACCTTCTAGTGGAACTTGAACACAATGCTTATTAGGCCATTGATAACTCTATTATATAGAGTTATTTTGACACATTTTGGGGGCTTAAATAGCTAGATCTTTGAGATTTTAGGTTCAAATTTTAGCGTTTTAGGTGTTTTTCTATTTTAAGTTTGATTACTTGTTAAGTGATTAATTTAAGTTATTTTAGTTAAATTTTATGTTGTTTTGTTTTAAATTACTTTAAGAGTAGTTATTGCTAATTTCTCTTATGGCTTTTGTAGAAAATTGATGAAAAAAACTCATTCAATGAAAATCAGTGCAAGTATGGTGATGACTTCATTCGTATATATTTTAGTATTTTGACTATATCTCTCTATATAAAACTATAAATGAGTTAATTCTTGGACCAATAGAATTATAAGAAGAATGGCTACAAAATTTATGCTTACCAATTCTACCAGTTCTGAGTGGATCGTGGTCAAATATTTGTCAAACTCGGAGCACTGCAGTAGTACACATGGACTGAACATGATGCGGTATTTGGAGCATAACTTTCTATACAAGAGTCCAATTGATGTGATTATTGTCCATTGGAAATTTAAGAGACAGGGATAAAACTTATATGTTTATCACTTTGCCCAGTTTGGATCATATCATGGTTAATCTCATGTTTGAAATTGATAGACTGCCACAGTGCTGGGAGA
>NW_018397265.1:1483024-1488417 GCF_002168275.2 Theobroma umbraticum
AGCGTGGATGAAAGGAAGCACACATACAAATTTCCAGAGAGATCAGCGCTGCAGCGCTGCAGAATTAGTGCCGCAGCACCGGGAGACTTTCTAAAAAGAAAAAAAGTTGACGGGATTTTGGAAATTTGGTTATTTAGAGCCTATTTAAGGGGTCTTTTTCAGTCATTTTGAGAGGGAGACAGCAAGCAACTATTCTAGAGATTGGAAGACAAGAACAAAGCAAGAAAATAAGAGAATTGGAGGGAGAATCAAGATCACAAAGCTCTAACTATTTGTTTTCTCTCTTACTTTTGTGTTTTTCTTATTTTCTTTGACTTGGATTCATGGCTAAATTTCTTTGGATATTGTCTTTATTAGATATTATGAGCTAATTTATTTTTCTGGGATTGCAATTGAACTCACATGTAATTTAAATTTCTAATCTCTTTCTTGCTTATTTTTAATGGGATTTGAATTGTTTATTCTGATTTGTTCTTAATGCTTTTAATTGCTTGGCCACCAATTAAATTGATCTAGGAACCTAAACAAACTTGGGAAAGGGAGTTTAGTGTAGGCTAAAATTGAGATAGCATATGATCATATTAATTGATTTGCGTATAGGATAGGGATATACCTATAGGCTATAGGTAGCCAGATTAGAGCCTGAACTTAATGAGTTTGTTTTAATTTCAATTCACATAGGGATATAGTGTTTTGGTTAAAATAGATATTTTCATAAGATGAGTTGGGAGACCCTTATAAATAATTTAGGACTCTAGGTTAGCAATTCAACCCATTGAAATAAGTTAAGGAAGAGAGGTAAGATTTAGATGAAGTGTGAGGGATATTGTAATCCTAGGCTTGTTTGATTTGCTGTTTGCCTAATTATCTTGTTGCTTTAATTTTTAATTAAATTAGTTTTAGTTGCATAATTTTTAGTTCAATTAGAATTCAGATTTTAATTATTTGAATAAAATTAAATTGTTCTAATTTTAGTACTTAGTAAAATTTTAGATCAATTCCCTATTGGATCGATACTCTGCTTGCTAATATACTGTCTATTCGATACATATATTTGTGTAGTAGAATTTTAATTGACAGCCATTAAGAAGTTGAACTTTGATTTAGAAGTGATTGGTGAGAGGCGTTTATTGCAGTTGAATGAATTGGATGAGTTTAGATTGGATGCTTATGAAAATGCCAAAATGTACAAGGAAAAGACTAAGAAGTGGCATGATAGGAAGATCGTTGAGAACCACTTTAGGCTGGGCCAACATGTGTTGTTGTTTAACTCTTGATTGAAGCTATTTCTAGGCAAGTTAAAATGAAGGTGGTTAGGACCTTTTCTTGTTTTGAGAGTGTTCCCACATGGTGCAGTGGAAGTTGTTGATGGTAAGACTAATAAGAAAGTTAAGGTGAATGGGCAACAATTGAACCATTATTAGGGTGGTGACATCGATTGTCAACACTCCTCCATAATTCTTTCTGAATCAATTTAAGCCTGAAGGAGAGTCCGGCTGATGACTATAAACAAAGCTCTTCTTGAGGGATAACCTAATTTCTTCCACACTTGTCATTTTTCTTTAATAGTCCTCTTTATGTTTTATTAGTTTTACAATATTTAGTCTTTGGTTTTAATTTTATCTACTAATTTTTTCTTTATTTTCTTTTTTGCAGGTAGTACGAATATCTCTTTTCCTCTTTTTTTTATTCATTTTTTTAAAAAAAGAAAAAGGCAGTAACTCTAGCACCGGGGCACTAGGTCAAGGGTTCTCCTTTTATTTAAGCTCTCTTTCTCTTTCTTCCTCCCATATTCAAACCCTAGCCAAAAATATCTCAATTCTCTTTCTACCAAAAAAAAAATCCCTCAAACCCACTTATAAAACTTTTCAAAAACTCAAGTTTCTTCAACAAATGCACAATTCAAGGAGTTTTACCAACTTTCTTCCATCAAAGTGTAGATTTTTTTCCAAGTAAGTGCCAAATCTTCAAGAATTCTTATTTTTGAGAGCATTGATTATGTTGGAAGAGTTTTTGTTGGTAACTAATGATTGGTCTTCAATACTTTTGAAATTGTGTTAATTGTGCTTGAAGTTTTGGTGATTTATGTGGTGGATTTTGAGAATTTGATTGTTGATAATAATGAATAGTGCTCAATTGCAGGATTTAATTGTAGATTTTGTGATTTTTTATGGTTTTCAAATTGTGGAACTGGTTTGTGGAGAGAATTAAGATAATCGAGATATATGTTGATACTTTTGGTTATTTTTGGTGCAATTGGACTTTGTGGCTTTAAGTTGAATTTCAAGTTTGGGTTATTATGGCACCACAAAGGGCTAGGACTAGTGGGAGTAGGTGATTTGATTTGACAAAATTTATGTTAGTGAGTCATTTAAGCGCCATACTTAGTCAGTACTTCAAGGGTCTCCAATGTCAAAAAAAGGCATTATTGTGCCCACCATTCGTTATAGGAATATTTTTACATCAATGAAGAGAGAAAGTGGGAAAATTATTGTGCTTAACCAGAAGCATTAGTTATACTAGTAGTGTGTGCATTTTATACGAATGCCTTCGAGCATAACAATGATGTTGTTTTTGTAAAGGAAAAATAGTAGCTTTTTATAGTCAAACCATGAATAGATTCTACAACACACCAAAGATTGAGAATGATGAGTATGGTCAATATTTGGATGGCAATATGGACCTCAATGAAGTCATTAACTTGCTTTCAATTGTTGTTGATTTAGTACATGTAATTATATGTATCGAACAAGTAATATAGATAGTAAATCTAGAATCATATTGCATAAGGATTTGTTCTTAATTGTTCTCTACATACTATAATTATGACATAGAAATCTTTTTCAAGTACCTTGACTTTGTAGACAATTAATTAAAACTAAATTTAATAATAAAACTAAACTAATTAATGAAAACTAAAAATTCACTAGAGAAAAGCAATAGATTAAAACCTAAGATTATGGGTTCATTCAACACTTCATTTGACATTTGTTTTTTCTTTAAAGTTATTTGACATCTTACATTCATGGGTAGGTTTGCTAACCTAAAATCCAACTCTATGCACAAGTCTTCATCAAGATGATTGGATAAATACCTAACGTAATTGGGTCACTATATGTCTATAGAAATGAATTAAATAAAGTTCATTAAGCTAGTGTTTTAAATTGGCTATGTATGGCATTTAGGCATATGTCTACCTTAATTGCAAATCAGATCATCTGAGTGACATGAACATACATTATTCAAACCTTAGTCTAATCTAAAACTACTCTGTCAAGTCTCATTCAAATTAACAGATCATTCAATTGTTGGCCAGACAATCTAAAGGATTATGAGCAAATTTGAATAAACAAAACCATATGCATTCATAGTAGATAAAAGAGAAACAAATATTCAACCTACATGTTGAAATCCATCACAATCCTAGAAAAATAGTTTAGCTCATAATATCTGACAAAAACATTGTCCAAAGAAAATTAGCCATTAATCCAATATAAAGAAATTAAGAGAAACAAAATAGTAGAAAGAGAAAATTAATAATTAAAGCTTTTTGAGCTCAATTCTCTCTCAAATTCTCTTGCATTCTTACTTTGTTTTTGGCTCTTTTTTGTCAAAATAATTGTTTGTCGTCTTCCTTTGAAAACTTTTGAACAAGGTCCTTTAAATAGGCTTTAAATCCGTAATTTCCAAAATTCTCACCAAAAGTTTATTTTGAAATATCATCTAGTGCCATGGCAACATGCTCACGGGCTTGACCATGGTGAACATCAACCTTGTGGCGGCATGACGCTACTCTCATAAGCTCCGTGGCCTTCCACTCTCGGGTCCAAGTATGGGTTATTTCCCATCCACCAGCACCATAGTGCTATACTTTCTAGATTTTGTAAGATGCACTAGTGCATCATGGTGTTGTAGCCTCAAGCAACTCAAGGTAGTGACCCTCATTCCCTTGTGCTACCTTGTGCAAAACTATAGTAGTCCAGCCTTTTCCAACGTGATTTTCACCTTGATTTTTTCTGAATTGGGTAAAGTGGTAAACATGAAAGTTATAGCCTTGTCTTTTAGCTTTCGAATAACTCAACAATCACGTTAATTTGTTGTAGTTCCTCCAACATATTCTTTTCTCCTTGGTTGTTTGTCACTTTTGAAGTATAAATTTTTCTAAATTCAAAAAGGGTCAAAATATGTGATTCTTATGGAATAATTTTTTTGGAAATAAAAATGGCGATAATGATTCCCTTAATATTAAGATGACCAAAAGTAATTTTCCATGATTTTTGGAGTATATTTGCTATGGTAAATGGGAGCCATAAATTTAATTTCAATCAAAATTTTCAATTTTATTGTTGAAACCAAAATTTAAATTTTGATTCTTTTGGATTTTGATTTTTTTAATATTTTTATTGAATAAAAAAGGGGCGATTTTTTCTTATTAACATTAAATATCTTAAATAAATAGAAAGCAAAAAAGAAAGAAATAAAAAGAGGATAATAGTAAATGTAAATAAGCTTAGGGCTTGTTAAGGACAACCAAAATGCATTCTGGGCAGAATCTATCAATAGATGTACATCATCTATTGAGAGATTAAACCTAAAAAGTTTTTAAATGAGATTTGAAGAACATCTATCAACAGATGGACACATCTATTGATAAATTGCAACTAGAAAGCTTTTTAAAAGGACTTTGAAGGCTATCTATCGATAGATAGCCTTGATCTATTGATAGATGATGTCGTTTTCACAAAAATAAAAGGGATAAATGCATATTTTCACTTCCTAAACTATAAATAGGCCACAATAATTGAGGGTTTGTCAACCCTCAGCCATTTTTGCCACGGTAAACCCTTTCCAAAGCCTTTTCAACTTGTTTTTAGTCAAAAATATTTATTTCAATGATTTTGATTTTAGTTTTGAGATTTAATGATAAAAAGGTCATTTTATCATTTAGACCTTTAAAGCTCATCTTTTTTATTCTAAAATTTATGTTTATATGCCCAAAAATTTTGTTGGAACATCAAAACTGAGGCTTTTAAGATTTTTCAAGTCATCTAAGCTCATTTAAGGTAAGGTTAGTGGCTTTATGAATTTTAGAATCGGTTTAGTGAGAGAAAATAGACTTAGCAAAAGTGAATAACCTTTGAAAGTTCTTAAAATGATTATTCCGAGATTGTTATTCTAGAGATTGATTGCTATGATTATTGTGTGTTAGGAAAGATAAAAAACTCCAAGGAAATACTGGAGAAAGGTTGTGATTGGGTCTTTGATCAAGGAGAGTAGGTACACCACTTTCAAACCTATTTTGATATGTAAAGTTGAAGCATTATTTAAGGTTTATTGATGAATATAATTTCCTGCAAATATTTGTGAAATGAAAAATGAGATTGTGGATGTGA
>NW_018397265.1:1488427-1491154 GCF_002168275.2 Theobroma umbraticum
AAAAATGGTTTTCAATCTACTATATATAAATATGTCATTGTGTATTAGTTTTCAACAAGGGGGGACAAGCACTTTATTGTTTGTAGCATTCGATTGCTCTAGTCTTTGAACTAGTACGGGTATGAACATGTTATGTTAATGTAGCCTACATTTGGGCATTTTACATTATGAATGTTATGTTCAAATGCAAATAGTGGCTTAAGAGCCCATATAGGAACTAGAGGGTGTTGAGACATGCAAAGGATACGATGCTCTAAGAATGTGGCACTCAGATGATATGTGAATGTTGCACATATACTAATATGTTGAGAAGTTCCATAGATGTGTAATGTTGCGTACGATAGTATGCATGAGTTGAACTGTATTCTTATGATGATTATATATGTTTTTGAAATGATGAAAGTTTTATGGTGAATATTTAATGAAGAATGCTAAAAAGGCTTGCTTGGGCCTAACAGGCTGTACCTATCTGGGTCCCTGCGTTGGTCACGATCCCTTTAGGAAATGGGATGTGACAAACTAACTAATCAACATGTATTAAACTAAATTAAGCAAAATGCCTAAAATACTTTAAATTCTAAAAATAAAATCTCTAAACTTAGCTACTATAGCCCTCAAAATGTGATAAGAAAACACTATATCATAGAGTTATCGCACCCCCAAACTTAAGATTTTACAAGTCCTCAAGCAAAACATAAACTAAAATGCAATAACATAAATGAAGAAAACAACTTAAATAGAAATAAATTGCACCAACTCAGCAATCATCTTTAATATCCTTATAAGTTAATCCATAATCTCAACTCGAAGCAACACATAAATATTATTTAAGTTCATATACAATTCAAATGTAGTCTCATTGTTAAGTGGATTTCTCTCTGTGTGTGTGTGTGTGCTACCTTTTCACCTAGAACATTATACAATCCGAATAAGTTTAAACAAATGCAAAATTTAAATTAGTATTAAAATTCCATTAATTTGCTTTTCATCTCCCTCTCCACTAATGTAGACTAATACTAAGTTAAGGATTAATAGGACTTTGTAGAGCTTGTAATCTATGGTTAAGGTCAAGGTAGGATATGAAATAATATGTAGCTTAAATCACCGTAGGTACATAGAAATAACTATATTATATAGAGTTATTTTGACATATTTTGAGTGCTTAAGTAGTTAGATCTTTTAGATTTAAAGTTCGGATCATAGCATTTTAGGTGTTTTTCTAGTTTAAGTTTGATTATATGTTGAGTTGTTAATTTAAGTTATTTTAATTAAATTTTATGTTATTTTGTTTTAAATTACTTTAAGAGTAGTTATTGCTAATTTCTCTCATTGCTTTTGTGGGAAATTTGGTGAAAAAGGTTCATTTGATGAAAATCAGTGCAAGTATAGTGATGCCTTTATTCATATATATTTTAGTATTTTGACCATATCTCTCTTTAAAAAACTCCAAATGAGGTGATTCTTAGACCACTAGAATTATAAGTAGAAGGGCTACAAGCTTATGTTAACCAATCTGCACAGTTTTGATTAGATCATGGTCAAATTATTTGTCTAATTCAGAGCTTTTCAGTAATATGCATAGACTCAACATGATGCGGTATTGGAAGCATATCTTTCAATCCTGAAGTCCAATTGATGTGATTATTGATCGATTGGAAAGCTAAGAGATAAGGATAAAACTTTTATGCTTACCACTATTCCCAATTTGGACCATATCAAGGTGAAACTCATGTTTGAAATTGATAGGTTGTCACAGCACTTGGAGAACAAGGCTACAGCATTGATGAAAGGAAGCACACATACAATTTTCTAAAGAGCTCAACATTGTAGCGCTGGGAGAATTAGTGCCACAACTTTGGTTGATTTTCAAAAGATAAAAATAGTTGACGAGATTTTGAAAATTAGGTTATTTGAGGCCTATTTAAGGAACCTTTTTCAGAGATTTTAAAGGGGAAGCAACAAGCAACAATTTTATAGATTTGAAGCCAAGAACAAAGCAAGAAAATAAGAGAATTTGAGGAAGAATCAAGATCACAAAGCTCCAGTTATTAGTTTTCTCTTTTACTTTTGCATTTTTCTTATTTTCTTTGACTTGGATTAATGGCTAATTTTCTTTGGATGAAGTTTTTATTAGATATTATGAGCTAATTTTAGTTTTCTAGGATTGTAATTGAACTCACATGTAATCTAAACTTTTAATCTCTTTTTGCTTATCTTTAATGGGATTTGAATTGTTTATTCCAATTTGTTCTTAATGCTTTTAATTGCCTGATCATCGATTAAATTGATTTAGGAACCTAAACAAACTTGGGAAAGGGAGTTTAGTGTAGACTAAATATTGGGATAGCATATGATCATATTAATTGATTTACGTATGGGATAAGGATATACCTATAGGCCTTATATAGCCAATTAGAGCCTAAACTTAATGAGTCTACTTCAATTTCAATTTCCATAGAGATATAGTGTTTTTGTTAAAATATATATTTTTATAAGATGAGTTGGGAGACCCTAATAAATAATTGAGGACTCTAGGCTAGCGATTCAACCCATTGAAATAAGTTAAGGAAGAGATGTAAGATTTAGATGAAGTGTGAAGGATGTTATAATTTTAGGCTTGTTTGATATGATTTTTACCTAATTATCTTGCTGCTTTGATTTTTCTTTTTAGTTTAAATTTTAGTCAATTATGTTTAGTTAATTAATTTAGTTATTTGATATTGATTG
>NW_018397265.1:1491164-1492130 GCF_002168275.2 Theobroma umbraticum
ATTAAATTGTTCTAATTTTAGTACTTAGTAAAATTTAGATCAATTCTCTATGGGGTCGATACTTTGCTTGCTTATATACTATGTATTCGATACGTATACTTGCGTAGTAGAATTTTAACTGACACATAGTCATTATAAGGCTTATAAAGAGTTTTATTTTCTTTCACCAAATACATCCATTTTTCATAAAATTTTTCTTTTGTTCAACACTTCATTCTTTTTCTTCCCTTTTTCTTTTCTTTTTACTTAATATTACAAACTTAAACTTATTTCTTTTATTACGTAGTAAAATGAATACAATCATACTTTTGATCTTTTATTACTTTTCATGTTTACTATTTTTTTTTTCACTATCTAGCTTATTACACTTCCTAAATTGACATATGCACTTAGGAATGAGGAATGTAAAAATTGAAAAATTTTTATGTAAGGGTCTAGGTTACTAATTAAGTGTTTAAACAAAGAAAAGGTTACATTAGGCTCAAAGGAGAATGCTAAGGATAGATATATAGCAAGGTTAGCTCAAAAGGTTTAAATGGTCCAAAGATGGCCTAAATAATCTCCTTAACTATGTATAGCCTATGATTAGCTTTGAGAGAGAATTAAACAAATTCTAGAATTCAAGCCATAATTCAAAATTTCACATTCACATAAACCTTCTCTAAATATGTACCACGATTCTAAGAAAAAGACATGGTGTTCAAATTGTAGAAGTCTCATCTTAACAATGAAGCTTAACACTAGAATTTCCATAATACTCAAACAATATTCACATGTTTCAAAGAATAAAAATAAGAATATAACTAAATTTTCATAAGTGGATAGGTAAATTAAAAGAAATTGGCACAATTAAATCTAGTTCAAGTTCTTAAAACATCATTAAATTAAATGATAAATAACTGAACTAACTTAAGAACTAAAACCATAAAGAAAACAAATCTTAAAAACTAAAAATCCCCCCCCCCC
>NW_018397265.1:1492171-1492509 GCF_002168275.2 Theobroma umbraticum
CCCCCCCCCCCTAAAAGTTGAAAAAAACATTGTCCCTAATGCAACTAAAAGAAAGGAAAAGGAATACTCCCTTGACTTGTTGTCAACCTCTTCTAATTATCCTCCTTGTTATCTTCATTTTGATCCTCCACTGTGGGATCATCAGGCAAAGTGAGAAAAACGGCCATGTCCATGCCAACATGCTCAACATAAGCTCACATCATCTACTCAATTAGCTACATACATGCCACATGGTGATCCATTTGAAGTTCAAGATTTTCCATCCTATAAGACATGAAAACAATGCTAAGGTTGCTATTGCGGCAGTGGATGGCATGGAGCTGATGAAGAACTTCCTC
>NW_018397265.1:1492714-1492819 GCF_002168275.2 Theobroma umbraticum
CTTGTTAAGTGATTAATTTAAGTTATTTTAGTTAAATTGTAGGTTAGTTTATTTTAAATTACTTTAAGAGTAGTTAT
Organism: Theobroma umbraticum; assembly: GCF_002168275.2. NCBI lineage: Eukaryota > Viridiplantae > Streptophyta > Magnoliopsida > Malvales > Malvaceae > Theobroma > Theobroma umbraticum. The sequence continues at coordinate 1,492,792 of NW_018397265.1, forward strand.
TGCTAATTTCTCTCATGGCTTTTGTAGG
>NW_018397265.1:1492844-1492995 GCF_002168275.2 Theobroma umbraticum
TGAAAATCAGTGCAAGTATGGTGATAGCTTCATTCGTATATGTTTTAGTATTTTTACCATATCTCTTTCTAAAAAACTCCAAATGAGGTGATTCTTGACCAATAGAATTATAAGAAGAAGAGCTACAATGTTTATGTTCACCAATTTGCCC
>NW_018397265.1:1493068-1505007 GCF_002168275.2 Theobroma umbraticum
ATGCGGTATTTGGAGCAAATCTTTTAATCCGGAAGTCCAATTGATGTGATTCTTAATCCATTGGAAAGTTAAGAGACAGGGATAAAATTTTATGTTTACTACTTTGCCCAGTTCCTAACATATCAGGGTGAAACTCACGTTTGAAGTTGATAGACTGCCACAGCGTTGAGAGAACAAGGCTGCAGCGTTGATGAAAGGAAGCACACATACTAATTTCCAGACAGCTCAGCGCTGCAGCGCTGAAGAAGTAGCGCCGTAGCGCTGCGTGACTCTCCAAAAAATAAGGGAAGTTAACAGGATTTCGTAAATTAGGTTATTTGGAGCCTATTTAAGGAGCCTTTTTCAGAGATTTTGAGGAGGAGGCAGCAAGCAACTATTCTGAAGATTTGAAGCCAAGAAAAAAACCAAGAAAACAAGAGAATTGGAGGGAGAATCAAGATCACAAAACTCTAACTATTAGTTTTCTCTCTTTACTTTTGTGTTTTTCTTATTTTCTTTGACTTGGATTCATGGCTAAATTTCTTTGGATATTGTTTTTATTAGATACTATGATCTAAATTATTTTTCTAGGATTTCAATTGAACTCACATGTAATCTAACTTTTAATCTCTTTCTTACTTATCTTTAATGGGATTCGAATTGTTTATTCCGATTTGTGCTTAATGCTTTTAATTGCATGGCCACCAATTAAATTGATTTAGGAACCTAAACAAACTTGGGAAAGGGAGTTTAGTATAGACTAAAATTGGGATAGCATATGATCATATTAATTGATTTGCGTATAGGATAAGGATATACCTATAGGCCATATGTAGCCAGATTAGAGCTTGAACTTAATGAGTCTATTTTAATTTCAATTCACATAAGGATATAGTGTTTTAGTTAAAATAGATATTTTTATAAGATGAGTCGGGAGACCCTTATAAATAATTTAGGACTCTAGGTTAGCAATTCAACCCATTGAAATAAGTTAAGAAAGAGAGATAAGATTTAGATGAAGTGTGAGGGATATTATAATCCTAGGCTTGGTTGATTTGCTGTTTGCCCAATTATCTTGTTGCTTTAATTTTGTAATTAAATTAGTTTTAGTTGCGTAATTTTTAGTTCAATTAGAATTCAGATTTTAATTATTTGAATAAAACTAAATTGTTCTAATTTTAGTACTTAGTAAAATTTTAGATCAATTTTTTGTGAGATCGATACTATGCTTGTGAATATACTATCTATTCGATACGTATACTTGCGTAGTAGAATTTTAACTGACACCTGTGCATAATGCCTTTATCCAAAGGAACTTTAAAATGCAAAATTTCTTCACTTTTGTCCTAACTCACTCCCACTTTCTTGCGCAACACTATGATCAAGGATGGATACCAAAGTCCATCACATGGTGAGAGTAGCTTGAACAATACTCATCACTTTCAAGGTCTGGTAAGTTGTAGAATTGGTTGGTACTTTGACTGTCAAAGCGTACCTAACATCTTTGAACAAAAAGTTGCCCATTCTCATGTTTGGTGGCGTTGGCATAAAATTCCCAAACAACAAGTAATACAGCTGCCTCAGGTTGCTCATAAAATTTCTCCTACTATTGCTCAGTGATAAGCCTATGAATAGAACCATAATGGGTGAGATGAAGATTAATAGCTCGCTCTGGAATAGGGACTTTTTGCACAAGGGATTGTGTGTGCCTTGTAGTCGCCTTAGTAGAAACAAATTTACTTCGATCAAATAAGGTTGAACTACTAGTACCTCTAACTCTCTTCTTGGGTGCCATCAAACTTTCAACAAATATGCTACAATTTATACTAAAGTGTTAACAAAGTATGGAACAATTTTCTCATATTAATCACTATTGCATCAATATTCCCACCCTCATGAACTATTTAAGTATAGAATTTTCACACTATTCATAACTTCCTAGCAACCAATATTTTAGATACTTAATGTAAAAGGATTAACAAGAAAGCACACATACTACAATTTCAAATTAATCACAAGCCCACTAACCAACCACCACAAGCTCTTCTTCATTATCAAATCTACCAAAGAATAAAAAAAAAATCATCAAAGAACAACCACTTAAATAAACTTGGAGCAGAAAAATCAATTGTTCGAAGAGTAGTTAGTGGCTCCAAAGCTTGGATTTAGTGTAAAAGATTGAGAATGAAGGCTTGTTTTTGAGTGGGTAAGTTGTGGAGTGAGAAAGTATGGAGGTAGAAAGAGAAAAAAAACCTAGAAAAAGAAAAGAAAGGAAAAATGAAAGAGGGATGGGCAGGTTAAAAAAGTGGCAGCCCAAATGGGTGCTGCAACACTCCAGCCACGAGTCTTATTATTGGGCAGGGCATCACGTGGTGCCGTGGCGCTGACCTTTTCGGCAATGCAGCGTTGTTTCAATTCTTTATTTTTTTTGTTTTGCTTTAGAAAAATAAGCCTTGAAAAACAAAAAAAAAAGAAAAAGAAAATTAAACTCATGAAATAAAACATAAAATGTAAAAGACAACTACAAGTAAAGATAAAAATAAAAATACTTTAAATAAAATAAAAAATAAACTAAATTTAGAAACTTGGGTTGCCTCCTAAGAAACGCTTTCTTTATAGTTGTTAGATAGACTTTCTTTGCAACTCATTTGGGATCAGAAATATGGATGGAGGATTGTTGACAATCAATGTTACCTCCACAATAATGCTTTAACTGATTGCCATTCACCTTGAATGTTTCATTTGTTAAACCGTTTATTATTTCCACAGCTCCATGTGGAAACACCTTTGATACAATGAAGGGTCTTGACCATCTTGATTTCAACTTGCCCGAAAATAGCTTTAAGTAAGAAGTAAACAACAATACATGCTGGCCTAGCTCAAAATGATGCTCAACAATCTTTTGATCTTGCAATCTCTTTATCTTTTCTTTGTAAATCTAGGCATTTTCTTAAGCCTCCAATCAAAGTTCATCCATCTCATTTAATTGAAGCAAATGCTTCTCACTAGTTATTTCTAAGTCAAAGTTTAACTTATGGATGGCCAAAAAGGCACTATGTTCCAACTCAACTGGAAGGTGACACATTTTTTCAAAAATACCCACAATGCATCATCGAGTCTTCTAGCCCAATCTTTCCTTGATGAAGATGCTACCTTTTCTAAATTTTTTTTAATTTCTCGATTTGACATTTCGACTTGGCCATTTGTCTGGGGGTGATAAATTGTGGCCATGTTGTGCGTCACTTCATACTTTGCAAGCAAAACCGTAAAATATTTATTACAAAAGTGGCTACCTTTATCACTCACTATAACCCTTGGTGTTTTGAATCTAGTGAAAATGTTTTTCCTTAGAAATTTCAGCATAGCTTTAACATCATGTGTAGGCAAAGCTGAAACTTCCACCCACTTTAACACATAATCAACGGACACGAAGATGTAGTGATTGTTGAAAGACGAAATGAATGGTCTTATGAAATTAATTCCCCACACATCGAAAATCTCCATTTCAAGGATGCTATTGAGTGGCATCTCATGTCTTCTTGAAATGTTCCTTACTCTTTGACACCTATGATAATGCAAAACAAAATTATGAGCATCCTTAAAAAGTGTTGGCCAATACAAACCTAAGTGAAGAACTTTTGTTGTTGTTCTATCTCCTCCAAAGTGGCCCCCGTACTCTGAAGAATGACATTGCCTTGATACATTTTCAACTTTCTCGTCCATACTGCACCTTCTTAACATTCTATCAATGCATTGCTTAAACAAAAATGGTTCATCCCACATGTAAAATCTAACATCATGAAGAAATTTCTTCCTTTGATGATAATTTAAATTTGGAGGAAGAAGCTTACTTATAATATAATTGACATTGTCAGGATACCATGGTAAATTCTATTGACCAACATAAAGTAATTGTTCATCACAAAGGGTTTCGTTGGTCAAAATTAAGTCCTTATCTTGGTTGTCATTCTCTAACCTCGATAAATGGTCTACTACTCGATTCTTTGAACCTTTTTCGTCTTTGATTTCCAAATCAAATTCTTGTAGCAACAAAATCCACCTTACCAATCTTGGCTTGGCATCTTTCTTAGCAATCAAATATTTAATTGCAGAGTGGTCAGTATAAATAATAACGTTTGTGCTAACCAAGTATGAACAAAACTTGTCAAATCCATACACAACCACTAATAATTCTTTTCAGTTATAGGGTTTAAGTTTAGTTAAGGTTTTGCCAGCATAATATATAGAATGAAAAACTTTATCTTTTCTCTAACTTAATATTGCACCTACAACATAGTCACTAACATCATACATAATCTCAAATGGGAGTGACCAATCAAGAACTACAATAATGGGTGTAGATGTCAAATTTTTTTTCAATTCTATAAATGTAGCATGACATACTTCATCAAATTTAAATGGGATATCTTTTTCTAAGAGATTACATAAAGGTTTAGCAATTTTAGAGAAATCCTTAATGAATCGTTAATAAAAACCAACGTGTCCAAGGAAACTTCTAATACCTTTTATCGAGGTGAATGGTGGAAGCTTCTCGATTGTTTTTATCTTTGCTTTGTCTACCTCCAATCCTTTGCTCAAAACCTTGTAACCAAGAACGATGCCATCTTATACCATAAAATGGCACTTGTCCCAATTTAACTCTAAGTTTGTCTCTTAACATCTTTTCAAAACCCTGTTAAGATTCAACAAACATTTATGAAAATTACTTCCAAAAGTAGAGAAGTCATCTATAAATACCTCTAGCGTTTTCTCCACCATATTTGAAAAAATAGCTATCATGCATTGTTGGAATGTGGTTGGAGCATTGCAAAGTCCAGTGGCATCCTCCTAAAGGAGAAAATGCCATAAGAATAGGCAAAGGTTGTCTTCTCTTAATCTTTTGGAGCTATTGCAATCTGATTATATCTTGAATACCTATCCAAGGAAGAATAGTATTCTTTTCCAACTAGCCTATCCAACATCTGATCAATAAATAGTAAAGGAAAGTGATCTTTCCTTGTGGCCTTGTTAAGCTTCCGATAGCCTATGAAACTCTCTACCCAATTACTGTCCTTACGAGAATGAGCTCATTGTTTTCATTTGCAACCATTTTCATTCCACATTTCTTAGTGTGCATTACATCGGACTTATTCACATGCTATCCAAAATAGGATAAATAATGCTAGCATTAAGCCACTTGATGATCTCCTTCTTCACCATTTTGTTCATGATTAGATTTAATGTTCTCTGATGCTTGATAGTGGCTTTGTGATCATCCTTCAACAAAATTTTGTGCATGCATATTGAAGGACTGATCCTTTTTATGTTTACAATTGTCCACCCCAATGCGTTTTTGTGCTCTCTCAAAACACATAACAACTTATCTTCCTACTTATTATTAAGACCAGATGAAATAATAATAGGAAGAATAGACGAGTCACCAAAATATGCACACTTCAGATGATTTAGCAACTGTTTGAGTTGTAACTTAGGAAGTTATTCAATACTTCACTAGCGAGGATGAAGAGGAAGAGAAATCCAAATTGTGTTCTCAAGACACGAGATGGAGCATTCAACACATTCACACATTCTATGACAGCCTCATTACTTGTCTCAGACTCAACAATCAATGACACCTTAAGTGGGTCAATAGGATGGCTTTGCCTTAAAACTTCACTTGTGACCTTGTCCACCACACTAACTGCAAAACACTTATCATGATCGTTAGTAAACTTTAAAGCTCTAAAAATATTAAATGTTACCTCTTGATCTTGCACTCACAAGGTAAGTTTTATATGATTGCGCCATATTTCTATGATGTTAGGGTTCTTAAGCTTTGGAGCAAGATTGTTTTATATGATTGCACTACATTTCTCATGAGTGCTACTATCTCAAATTCACTCAATCGCTTCTTCTTGGATGAGATAGCCTGAAGAAGTTTCACAGATGAAGGCATTTGCTCTAAAGCCTCAGCAAAAGGAATATTGATGTGAAGTTTTTTGAACAGGTCCATAAATTTTTGAAATTGGCTTTTTTTTATTGCTTTATGTAATGTTGAGGAAAAAGTTATGGTGGTGGTAGAGTTTTCTTAGTCTCCTTTTCTTCACATTGCTTGCTAGAATTTATAGTATGTGCCTCACTGTCAACTGTCTTACCTTTCTGTTTAGCTTGCTTTGGGCTACTTTCAACTTCCTTACCACTTTTCAAGGTAATGGCTTAAATGTTCCTTACCTTCCTTCCTTAGATTTGCCTCCGTATCACTAGTAAGGTCTTTAGAGCTTTATTGTTTAATGAGCTGGCTAGTTGACCAACTTGAGTCTTAAGGTTCTTTATCGAAGCCGTTTGACTATGTATAAGGGAATCGATGTTGGCCATGTACTGTGTTAACAATTCCTCCATAAATGGTTTCTTTTCTAGAATAGAAGCTTTTGTCTATTGTTGGAATCTAGGAGGCATGTTCAGCCTTGAAGCTAAAGATGATCCCTGATTGTTACCCAAAAAAAAATTTAAATGGTTCTTCCACCTTAGGTTATAAGTATTGGAGTAAGGGTTGTTTTGTTGTGTGTTCCACATAAATTGAATTATCTTTGTATTGCTTGGACTTTAGTTACTAGCATGCCCATCACCGCAATACGCATAAATTATAAAAGGACTTTGAATTGAGTTAGCACCAAAAAAATCAAGTTTCTTAGTTAAAACTCTACTTGTGCTGACAATGTCATAATGGCATCCACGTCATGAACTCCAACTACTTTTTTATGCATTGATCTCTCTGCTGGCCATTGGTAGTTGTTCGATGCCATCTCTTCCAATGGGCCATATACCTCATCAATTAACTTTGCCCTTAGAGCTCCTCTCACAACAACATCAATGGTGGTTTGAACATGACCACTCAATCCATTATAGAATGTTTGCACTTGAAGCCATTTTGGAAGACCATGATAAGGGTAAAGCCTAAGTAAATCCTTTTATCTTTCCTAAACCTCATACAACGATTCAAAATCTAGTTGTATGAATGATGTGATATCATTCCTCATTTTTTCTATCTTAGTTGGAGGAATGAACTTAACGAAGAAACTTCTGAGCAAGGTTATCCTATGTTGTAATGGATCTAGTAGAGAGTGCATTCAGCCAAATTCTGGCTTTGTCCCTCAATGAAAAAGGGAAAAGCCTCAAACAGATTGCATCAATTATGACTCAAATGTATTTAAAGGTGTCTCATATCTCCATGAATTTCAAAATGTGGGCATTTAGATCATCATTTGGAAACCCCCAAATTCGACTGAAGCTTGGATCATGGTGATGATGGCTGGCTTAATTTTGAAATTATTAGCTTGAATAGCTAGCTTTCTAATACTTAATGGAATCCCTTGTACTAAAGAAATGACATAATCTCTTAAGCAATGATTCTCTTCCACTACTCGCTCTTGGATTTGTTGCTCACCTTGTTTATTAGCCATTGTATCAATTTGGGCATAAACTTGTTAAATTTCTCGTTGAAGTCTTCGAAATGTTCTATCTGTCTTTGGATCACAAGATACAATCTCCAAGCTCTTTGCTTTTCTCATACAATGATAAATTAAACCTAAAAGCAAAGGAAAACTCAAGTTAAGACTAATCTATTAAATTTTAACATTAGCAAAATAAATAGAAAAAACAAATCCTCGGCAATGGTGCAAAACTTTTTTTGTTGATTTAGTATAAACAAGTATACATGTCAAACAAGTAATATAAATAGTAAGTCTATAATCATATCACACAAGGATTTGCTTCTAATTGTTCACTAAGTACTAAAATTATGATAGATAAATCTTATTCAAGTAGTTCAATTTTGTAGATAATTAATTAAAACTAAATTTAATGAGAAAATTAAACTATTTGACAAAAACTAAAAATCCACTAGAGAAAAGAAATAGATTAAAACCTAGAATTATAGGTTCATTCAGCACTTTATTTAACATCTATTTCTATTAATATTTACACTTATGGGTAGTTTTCCTAACCTAGAATCTAAACCTAAATACAAGTCTCCGTCGAGATGCTTAAATAAATACCTAACTTAATTGGGGCACTATATGTCTTTAGTAATCAATTAAATAAGGTTCATTAAGCTAGTGTTCTAAATATGTATCTTATTTAGGTGTATATCTACCCTAATTGTAAATGAGATCACCAAAGTGACGTGAACATACACTTTTCAAACCTTAGTTTAATCTAAAATTACTCTGTTGAGTCTAATTCAGATTAACAAATCATTCAATTGTTGGCCAAGCAATTAAAAGCATTATGAACAAATTTGAATAAACAAAATCATATCCATTCATAGCAAATAAAAGGGAAACAAATATTCAAACTACATGTTGAAATCCACCACAATCCTAGAAAAATAGTTTAGGTCATAATGTCTAATAAAACATTGTCCAAAGAAAATTAGCCTTTAATCCAAGTCAAAGTTATTAAGAAAAACACAAAAGTAGAGAGAGAAAACTAGTTGTTGAAGCTTTTCAATCTCAATTCTCTCTCAAATTTTCTTACTTTCTTACTATGTTTTTAGGTCTTTTTCTTTGGAATAATTACTTGCCGTCTTCCATTAAAACCCTAATTTCCAAATTCCTATTAAAAATTTATTTTTGGAATCTCATCTGGCCTTGTACTGATGTGCTTACAGGTTCTACTATGGTGCACATCAACTTTATGGTGCCACAACGTTACTCTCCTTAGTGTCTTAACCTTCCACTTTAGGGTCTAGGTATAGGCAATTTCTCATCCATTAGCACCATGACCTCACTGTTTTATCACCATGACACTTTATTCTCTAGAGTTTGTATGATGCACTAGTTGTTAGGATGAGCCCTACAACTGATTGGGATTGGTTAAGTCTTGATTCCAATCATGCGATAGTATCATTTATGTCGAATGATTAAAGGTTTTCCTTCATCAACAAGATATCAATTATAATGAGTTATAAGTCTAATTGGATGAAGTCCTTGAGATTAATATGCCTTGCAAGGGAACTGTAAGGGGTTGCAGTTATGAGATCCTTATGCATCAAAGCATAATCTCAAAATGTTCATGGTCAATGTATCATAGAGACTGGACATTAATGATGCTTAGAGACTGGTATATTCTATATTTTTTACTTTGAAAGTACAATTGATCTCATAGATTGAAGTATAGAGATGCTTGAAATTATAATATAGGTGCTTGCCTAGAGGAGCAAGTTCATTAAACATGACCCACTATGAGAAATGCGTTTGGTAATACACTTCAGTGTCTATCCAGCACTTCTTATGTGTTAGTCGTGTAAATACTCCCTAGACTTGAGACACCAGGTCATCTTATATATGGAGTGCTATGCTTTGATTTCATCCTTACAGGTGCCTAACCAAGGATGCCAAAACAAGATGCTTTTGGACATAGTATGAAGTATGTGAAGGCAAATGAGTGTCCAAGATAAGAATCATCACCTCAAGTGTTTTAGAGGACATATCCTACCAGTTCTTGATTAACATTAGCTTATTGAAGTCATTGGCCAAGGCGACATGGAGATTATGAAAAAGGTTTCATAACTCTCTATAAAGCTAATGTTATAACTGTTGAAACAAATATAAAGGTCGATAAGAGTAGATACTGTACCAAGCTCTTATCATCTTTGGGATATATGATGAGGTAATGAACTACACTTATAGACTGTACATTGCAAGATTGTCAAAGAACCCTTTGACTCTCTTAACAATTGGGTGGCCACGATGCATTGTTAGATGCCAATCTTGGTTTATGGAATTGATTATAAATTAATTGATTGAAATTTATATTAATCAATTAAGTCATTAATCAATTCCTTTGCTAACTTGTTGGGAACCTAATGGGTCACACACAATGATTGCATTTGAATTAAATTAGGAGAGTAATGATTTAAGTTATACTTAAATCACATGCTAGGTAATTAACTTCTATAAACTTAATTAAAAGAGTTTAATTAGGTTTTAAATATAATTATAAATAGCTATAATTATAAGGCCTTGTTTGCAAAATATAGAGGAAATTAATTTTGATCTTAATTTTCAAGGACTTAATTAAAAGACTTTAACTAGTAATGGGCCCAATATTATAATGTGTTATAACAATGAGGGCTTAATTGCAAAATTGAAGTTACTTTAACCTAACTATATAAGTCACCTTTTAACTATTTTTCATATGAGAATTTTTCACAATTCAGGAAAATGTAGTCTTTGGCAAAAAAAGAAAAACGTTTTCTTTCTTTGCTACCACTCCCTTTGTGTGAAAGAGAAAATTGCTTATAAAGTAATTTTGAGAGAGGTTTGGCTAAGATTGTGAAAAAAGAAGAAAAGGACAATTGTTGTCCTCTTTGCTAACACAAAGTATAGTTAAAAACTCCTTCAATTGTTGAAGGTTCAAGTGCAATTGTGCATACTACCATTGGAGGCCAAGCACTTACTTAACTAGGGTTTTTTCTCCTTATGGTGTTCGAGGGATTGCTTCGGGAAGTGCCATTGTGATTATGAAATTTCTTGGCAAGGTAACTTTTTGAATAATAATTTATCTTGTACTTTTATGTGTTAAATATCACCAAGGTGATCCATTGGTGGAGGCATGTTTTTGTTGTTTAGTTATAAAGTTTTAATTTTCTTTCCGTTGCATATTTTAAGCATGTTGTCCATAGCCAAACCCATCAGTTGCTAGGAACGACATGATTACAACATAAACGTACGGAATAACAAAAATTGAAGTAAAAAAAAAACATGCCTCCTATCTTTGGATTATCTTGGTTGTTTAATGCAAAGTTAAGTACCACATAATATTAAAAATTTTACCTTTCCAAGTGATATCGTAATCGAATGAATTCTTTTTGGTGAGAAAACGTGAACACCTTTTGTGTGAAAGAATCCCAGCCACTCAATCGCTTGGCCTCCAATGATGCACACACGATTACAATGTATCCTTCCCAAGAAGATAGCTTTATGCCACGAGTTTGTGCTAGCAAGTGGACAATGATTTGTCTTCTTTTTTTCTTTGATTTCCAGCAAATGATCAAAGGAGAAGTTCTTAAAATAAAATTAAACTTCTCAAGAGTGGTGGCTCTCAAGAGAGAAAAGGAATTTTTATTTTGTTTCCTTCCCCACCTCCCAAAAAGAAAGAGTGGCCATAATGTGATATTTATATCTAGGTTTAACTTATCAAAATTTACAAAATAAGTCCTTAATATTATAACAATTATAATATTTAACCAATACCTAATTAAACTCTTTTAATTAGGTTTTTAGTAGTTAAAATCTAGAATTCGATTTAAGTCTAATTTAAAACATCACATTCTCAATTTAATCCAAATTGCAACCTTTGTGTGTGACCCATTAGGTTCCTAACATGTTGGCAATGGAATTGAATTATAATATTATTATTTAATTAGTTTAAATGAATCATATTCAATTTTAAATTAACTAATTCAATTCCATAAATCATGATTGGCATTTAGCAATGCATCATGGCCACCCAATTGTTAGGAGAGTCAAAGGATTCTTTGACAACCTTTCACTGTACAATTTTTCAGTGTAATTCATTCCCTCATTATGTATCCCAGAGATGATAAGAGTTTGGTGCAGTGCCTACTCTTATTGACCTCCATGTTTGTTCTTGCAGTTAGATCATTAGCTATATGGAGACTTAAGAAGCTCATTTCGTAATCTCCTAATCACCTTGGCTAAGGATTTGATTAAGCTAATGTTAACCGAGAACTAATGAGATATTTCCCCTTGAATCACTTGTGGTGATGATTGTTATCTTGACCACTCATTTGCCTCCATATGCTTCATATTATACCCAAAAACATCTTGTTTTGGCATCCTTGATTAGGCACCCATAAGGATGAAATCAAAGCATAGTACACCACATACAAAACAACTTGGTGTCTCAAGTCTGGGGAATAGTTACACAACTGACAC
>NW_018397265.1:1505017-1505334 GCF_002168275.2 Theobroma umbraticum
TTGCATAAACACTTGAGTGAGGAACCAAATGCACTTCTCATGGCGAATCATGTTCAGTGAACTCGCTTTCCCCTTGGCAAGCACCCACATGCTAGTTCCAAGTATCTCTATACTTCAACCTATGAAATCGATTGCTTACTTCACAAGTAAGGAACATAACATGTGCCAATCTTTGAGCATAATTGATGCCCTGTCTGAATAATACAATGATCAAGAACATTTAGGAATAATGCTTTAATGCAAAAGGATCTCGTAATTGTATACCAATACAATTCCTTTGCAAGGCATATATAGTTCCATAGGCTTTATCTACATAA
>NW_018397265.1:1505352-1505783 GCF_002168275.2 Theobroma umbraticum
TCACAAACTTATGGATAAAGAACTACCTTAATGTTATTATGAATAACAAAATGTTATACATGAATATCCCAAAATTGCAATTCCCATACAACCACAGATTGGCTTGCAGGGCTTATACTAACATCAGTGGTATTAGAGCCATCCTTGGTTCGATTTTAACATATTTTTTATGTCTTTTATTGTTAATGCCTTGTTGAAAAGGAATATGAGGTGTTCGGGTTTTGTTCTACACAAAGTAGTAAGTTTTAAAGTTTTAAAATTTGTTCTAGTTATTTTGATTTCTAGATAGATTTTAATTGTAAATTTTTAAATTTATTTATCATAATATTAATCTCATTTTAGTGTCAAAATACTGCAGATTAACAAGTGCATGAGATGCACAAATTAATTTAGCTAATAAAGATTTGATCTCATGACATTATGGTGTGATT
>NW_018397265.1:1505793-1507464 GCF_002168275.2 Theobroma umbraticum
AATTCGATTCTGTCCAGCCATGGTGTTGGTCCATTTTCAGCCATAAAAGTGAGGTTTAAGTGCTTCAGAAAATGCAAGAAAATTAAGGGATCAATACAAATCGAAAATGTTCCAAGATGGGTGATTATGTGTGGCTAATAGTGGAGGTAAAGCTACGAAAACATGGCTGAAACAGCTACTGTTTGCAGCAGTGACAGTCACGGTTTTGTTTGGCATGGCAACCAAGAAAGGCCTAATTTGTGCAATTAGTTGCACCAATTAGCTGACGATTTTTTTATGGAAAGGTTCCCTAAATTATCCAAATTGTTTTCAAGAATTTTAAGAATTTAAATCCCTAGAATTAAGCCTTCATAAAACTGAGTTGGTGGAGTGAAAACTGTTGCTGCCACTGCAGCAACAAGCCACGGTTTTGAATTTTTTGACAGCCAAAAACATTTCTTTAAATCCTTGAAAGTCACTATGGAATTGATCCATAAGTTGTCTATCAAGGAGAATTTAATTGGGAATTAAATTCCTGATTTTATGCCACCACATAGCTTCAAAAGAAAGACAAAATCGAAACTGCCTCTGCAGATAAAGGTCATGGTTTTGAATTTTTTGACAGCCAAAAACGTCTCCTAAAATCCTGAAAAAATATTATGGAATGGTTCGATCAGTTATCTATCAGGATAAATTTTATTAGGAATTAAATTCCTAAGTTTTAGTAACAAAGAATTTCAAAATGTCTCAGAACAAATTCTGCCTCCTGTAGATAAAGGTCACGGTTTTTGAATTTTTTGAATCGACAAATCACCTCCTAAAATCCTGAAAATTTATTTTGGAATAGTTTCATTAGTTAGTTATCAGGAAAATTTTATTGGAATTAAATTTCTAAAGATATACCACCATAATGCCATGTAATTAGGACATGTCAGTGGCTGTCTGCAACAGGACATCGTCTTGGTTAAGACAAAGAATTTGTCCTAATTTCACACCAATAAATGAGAAATTAAATTAGTTAATTGGCTAAGGATAAGTTATGGTTTTTTTTTTTTTTAGAATTAGGGGAGGGGGAATTCGAACCCTGTTCTTTAAGCAGGGGGATCATGCACCAACTAATGAGCCAAATGCTCGGGTGCAAGGATAAGTTATGGAATCGATTCCATAATTATGTTGATTTTTTGAAACATTTAATTTAAGGATTATGATTCCTAAAATTAAGGATGTCAAAGATGATGCATTAACATCCACAAATAAAGAAATGTGATTTCTAAAATTATGGAAGTTAAAATATCTTCATTAGCCAATTAAATATTTATGGAATATGTTCCATAAAGATTGATAATTTATTTCATAAATTATGGAATGTGATTCCTTAATTTAAGGTTGTCAAAATTTAAATAATTTAAGACTACATTAATTTAGGAATTAGATTCCTAGGAGTAATGGGAGTCTAAATATTTATGGACAAATTTTGTTTTGAATTTATTTCTTACAAGAAGATAATTCTAATTTGACATTAAATTTAAAGATTAAATTGCCTAAGTTATTTTTTGATTAGGTAATAATAGACATTCAATCTTTAATTACATGCGATTAATAATAGGTTGTGTAAAATGTTTAAGAGCACAAATTAAAAATGTTTTAATTTGTAATTTGTAATAAAAATTTAATTCTAATCCTAAGAAGATT
>NW_018397265.1:1507474-1508043 GCF_002168275.2 Theobroma umbraticum
AAATTACTAATTTTGATTAGTAATACTTACCATATATATGAAAGAAGTTTCCATATATATAGAATTAAATGGTTACTCGAAAATTTGAAATTGGCAAAATTCAAATGTTGAAAATTACTAATCTCAAATACCTCATATGATTAACAATTTGAATGATACATGTCTTTAAATTTTATTCATATTGATGAATATATGTGGATGATTATAGACTTAGGCCCAGTATCATTATGCTATGGTTGAATGTATATACTTGGTATTTTTGAAATAGGGCTTGCGTGTCCTGCCTTATCTCTTTATCTCAATTTGTAAAATTCTTTCCTCATCTTACTCCCCTATTACATTCAAATGTAATTAGAATTAGGATAGATTAGGAATTGAATTTTGGAAAAATTGACGATGAAGGTCCAAGGTGCCAAGAAGGACAAGGATATTACAAGCAAATTTTGAAGATTCTTATATATAATCACCTAGGTTTGACCAAGCTAGTTTCCTTTGATGGCTGAAGGAAAATAGTGTAGTTAAAGTCCATAATCATCCAGAGTAGTTTGCATGTAATAGATTTATTTTAT
>NW_018397265.1:1508053-1508380 GCF_002168275.2 Theobroma umbraticum
AAATGCTATGCAATGCAAAGTAGTATGCATGTGATAAAATTATTTTATGCGATTTAATAAATGCTATGCATGCAAAGATGAAACCCTAATAAAGGTGAAAACAAAATCTTTCATTATATATTGAGTCACGTGCAATGCATAAGCAAGTTGCCTTCCACCATATAGCAAGATAACCTGGCTGCTCTTTTTAATCAGAGGATTGTTGAGCACACTCAAGGTCACACTTTTATACGAGTATGTTTGAGCTATTCGTGGGTCTCACTCTACTAGTTTCATAAAATTCAGATGCTTGGAAACTTGATTATTATGAAACTAGAGGCAAAGGCT
>NW_018397265.1:1508390-1514131 GCF_002168275.2 Theobroma umbraticum
TATATGATATGTTTAGGCAATTTGTTGTCCCCCAGTTGATCTAAGAGTTGTGTAGGGATACAATTGGTAAGCTTAGTTACCTACCTAATCCACCTATCTTGGTTTGTTGATCACACTCAAGGTCATGACTTGATGGATGGGATCCTAGCTTACTAAGAGAATCCTAGTAGAGATTTTTCAAGGTGATAAGGAGGCTTATCATCTTGTAGAAAATAGTGGGAGAAGTATTTAAAATTTTAAAACCTTCTTTTAAATAGTTTATGCATGATATTTACTTATTACTTTATTTTATCTATTTAGACATAATTTATATGCATGGCTAATAATCTGTCACTGTGGTGTATCTTGGATGCAAATCAAACTCACTAGACCAAACCCATTTTAAATGTACTAGGACTTGAGCAATGTTCTCAAGCAAAAGGATTTTCATTCCACAATCTCTACCAAATACAATTTATAATTAGGAGTGTGCTTCCATGAGATGGAATTTTTATTGCCTTAATTATGAATTAGGAAGATAACTACGATAATGGCACTAATTGGGAAATGTTCTCAAACATCTTTATGGTAAAGATGGACAAAGGAGGGACTAAAAAAAAATGTTTCCTTGACAGAGTTAAAAAAGCGAAAGCTTATAGAAGCTTCTACTTTGCCAAAGTTTATGATTAAGCTAGAAGTTACTACTGTTGTGTTAACATCATAAGTATTCGATACTAGATGTTGAATGCATTTAAGTAATGACATAAAGCATAAAACAATAGTAGTAAGTCAATGCTCAATATAAATGTCAAGAAAACTGATTGCATATGATCTCAATTATGGCATTTGAGTCTTTGTCATTAAAGTAAGAATTACAGTATGACAGCACTTAGATCTTTTTGATTGGGAATCATAAAGGCGCTAATAATTCTTATATGACCAAATCAATTTTCATGCAAGAGGGAATGACTTGGTATGTTCAAAAGGTCATATACATATAGATGTATACGAACCATTGAACATGAAATGCTATGCAAAATGTTCCTAATTCAATAAGTTTGCACAAGACCAATTTGAGATTTTGTCTTGTATACTTTATTTTTTATATTGGAAATTCTCATAGGGCCCAGCTACCATGTGTTTGTTTTATTAATAATAAAAATTAAGTATAGTAAGGAGGGGGACATAAACCAAACCTCCAAAATTACATGAGCATATGACAGTAAAAAAGCACATAGGGCAGGGACTTCCAATTTATGTGCATAACTTTTGATGCTACAATAAACCAGAGAGTCCCCACTATTACAATGAAATAAGGAAATAAAATAGAAATTAAAATGGACTTTAAAGAAACAAAAATTATAAATAAGGAGTACTACTCCTTTACAATTGTTTAAATCGAACATAAGGTAAATTTAATCTATCTAACTTAAGCATGCCATATAATTCACCTTGTGCTTCAATAAATACACAAAGATTCTAATGTGTGTATCCTTGGTTTGACTGGAAATCCACTACTTGGTTTCTTTCCCAGTAGATGTGTGAAATTCGAAACAAGAATCCACGCAAGCATTCTTTAATAGACTCCAACAAGTTTCGTATATCATGGGACCCTTTCTGAGACTACTGGATCATCTGAACCACCACCCACGCATCCATTTTTATCCATAGATTCTTAATATTTTGTTCTTTGCATAAGAGTAGTCCTCGAAGTAATGCACGAAGTTCCATCTGCAAAAAGTTACAAAGACCAATATTCTTTAAGAAACAAAAAATCAGCTTACCTGAATGATCACAGAGAATCCCTCCAGTTGCTGCATTTTGATTATTCTTGGAGCTACCATCTACATTCAATTTGTATTCACCTATAAATGGCTTTATCCAATGTATAATTTGAGGGGGTGTATGATGTTTAAGGGGAAATTTAAAACCCCACATGGCAGCTATGTGTATATCACTTTTCCACTACCATTGTTTCAAGAGATTATCTGCATGTAATTGTCTTAACAATCTCATAATCTGCCATACCACTTTGTCAGCATACAAGCCCAAGTGTCTATGCTTTGCATCATTTCTTTCTAACCACAAAAACCAGCATATAAATATTGGGAGTAAAATTCGGATATGACCCTTTCTAACATAATCTCCAAAGTAATGCCATGCCCATAAAATTTGAGAAACATGTTGAGGATTTGAAACGTAGATTTGAAAGAAGTTTGAAAAGAAATTCCAAACCTATTTCGCTACCGTGTTCTCCTATAATACATGTAATAAGGACTCCTCAGAGTTGCAGCACACACATTTTGAAGCCAAATGAATACCTTTTTCCTTCAACCGAAGTTCAACCAAGATCCAATTGTTTAATACCCTCCATAGGAAAAAGGAAATAGATAATGGAATGCTTTTGTGCCAAATAATTGAGCCCAAAACATTAGTTGATTGTCGTTTCCTGACTGTCTCCCAAGCACTCCAAATATAAGATCATATGAGTTATATATTATGAAGTACTCTTATTAAGATATGATCTTAGTGAAGATGCAACGACCTTCTCCCTGATCATTATCAGCATTCGAGACTGGCGATTGAACCTACCAAATCTCGAACAAACCTTAGTTGAGATTCTAGATAATCAAATCAAAACATTCTTTTACATATATAAATCGACTAGTAATAGTGATACTATCATTTACTTAAACCAAATAAACATTTGTAATTAATACGTCACTACTAGGTGACAATATCCAATTCCCACAAACTTTCAACAAATTCTACATCACCCTTAATATTCGTTACATAACCTCTAAGTTCTAGCAATACATTTAAGATAAACTAATAAGTTTTAAAAATCCAACTATTTTACACAACTCGTCCTTTATGCAGTGGAGCAAGTTGGAGTGGAAGTCTAAGAGATGCCATTACCAATGCCATAGGGAATCAAAATGCTAGGGCGATACAATTGAGCTGATCACGTATCTACAAAAGGAAGATAAAGGGGGTGAGTCTCATAGACTTAGTGATCATCGGCTCCATGAGTAGGATGTAGATGTGAAACAAACCAAGGATTGGAAATTTGAACATTAAAAACATGTGAATATATGTAAACAATTTAAAATCAATTAAGCATTTGTGCATTATAAGTAAACTCAAAAGTTGTGTCACAAAATAATCACTTCAAGTAATATAATAAAACCAGTGCGAGTAAAAGAGTTTTGCCGTCGAAATCATTTATTGTTCTTTACTTAAAATCAAGCTAACATAAGCATGCACACTCCCATAAAATCAAGCAATATCGATGCTTATGCATAAGTTTATAAATGATCTTATCCTTGAGATATTAAACACAAATCCATCATATAATTAAGGGAGTTGCAGAAAAACTCAAATTTCTCACCATGCGAAAGAATACATATTTGAAAACCCAAAGAGATATCACTCTTAAGTAGGTAATCGCAGCAATCAACTCATGGACCCGTTTCCAAGTAATAACATCTGGGAGCTCTGCTCCACTAGATTCCCACAGCCATGGCAATCTCAACAATGTTGGTTGACATCAGAGAAATTAGGTGGTCGTAGCCACATATAGCATCTTGTGGCCTTGCCATGTATACATATCACAGACCATGGCCCCAGCCACATCTAACAGCCCGTCGATAACCCAAAAGTTCTCTAACTAGTGCTCACTTGTGCACAAGGGTTGCACTATCCCAATGTGACGTTCTACCTAATCTTGAATCTATTAGTTTGGTAAAACCATTTAAAAAACAAGTTGGGTGCCCAAAGCTCATTTCAAATCCATTTGAAAAGTACCAATCATGGTAACATGACAAAACCTTTTTTTGTAAGACTTTGCAATGTAAAACCTTTGCATGAGGTTTAGATATCAAATCAACAAGGTGAATATGTAATTTATTCATGAATGAACATCATACAACCAATAAGGCACATTTTGATAAAAACCGTGTTAAAGAGCTTATTTCCCAAGTTTTAAAAAAACCCTTTACATATATAGTTTTATGTACATATATACAAAACTTCTTTAAAAACATGTCATCTACAAGCATAACGTTGCACCAACTCATGCTATCCACAAATTGCATTTAAAGTAAATCGACACGTCTATTAATCGTATATCAACATATATAGTATGGAAATTTTGAAATAGACACCCCCTGCTCACCTTATAATAGTGGGACATTACATTGCTATCGATTTGGATGCGTTACCTCCTACGTCATGCCACCACAGCAAACTTCTTTTTCTCACACATTTCCTAGCAACAATTAAAACCCAATACACTAAATTGTACTCATATGCGGGCAGGACATCAATCAACAAATCCTTAACCTAATTTCATAGTTTTCATCAACATTATTCACAATCATTTAACATACAATCCATATACTTCAACCAACCAAAGCCAACACAATACAATGTAGTCAATTTGCATGCTTACCTCTCAGTTTAAGCTTGAATTCCACATATAGTTCACAATTCCCTCGCATCCTTAGTCACTATTGCTACCACAAACATAGATAATTAATACACATCCCATTTCTCTTTTATACTTGTGATTTCATGACTAAAACACTTGCCCATTGCTTATCTAGCTCAAAATCACCATGCATTCTAAGATCCACCGACATGCATGCATTGGGTTCTTTGAATCTTTGTATATCCTTACTACCACAAGCATAATCTTACATCACAATCAGTTTACAAAGTATGCATTCAAACAAAATAATAACTTTTATATTTCTTACCTTAGGATCACCAAACCGATCTTCCACTTTCTCCTTCAAGTTCCAACGATGGCATGCAAGAGAAAACTTTTCGATTTTCTCCAATCTCTTTCAAAATCGAGCCTCTTCCAAGCCTTTTTCTTCTTCTTCCTTTCTCTTTTCTTCTTTTTCCTTTCTTTCTTGTAGTTTTCTAGGTGCAATGAAGTTTGAGGATAGTAAAATAACAAGAAAGAGCCCACGAGTGTTCTAAAATCACACCAAACTGAGCCCTCACTTAGTTTGCCTTTCTACTTAACTCTTTCTCTCCACTCGTGTGGAAGCCTATCCAAGCCATTCTCTCTTCATTTCTCTTCCAAATGGGGTGAATTCTCAAGGTAAACTCACTTGTTTACTCTTTCTTTGGTATGGGTGAATATCACATGAATTTGTTTAAAATGGTCTTGTGAAAGCTCCCATTTCTTTTCCATTCTTTCACCTTTCCTCATTTTCCATTTCTCTTCTTTATATTCCTTAACTCCCATTGGGCCAATTCATTCCCCACTTACATTTCATGCACCTATTTCCTCCCTCCCTCATTGGCCTAACATCCATCCTTACTTATCTCTCCATCTGCCACTCTCACTCTCCTATTCTTCCTTTCTTCATTTCTTTATTCCATGCACCGCCTTATTCCTCCAATCATATTTCATGCACCACCTTTACCTTATATTTTATTGGTCATTTATTAAACCATTCAAGTCACATCCATCCCACCTTTTTTTTCCTCGTTTGGCCACCTAATGCACCAATCTCATTACATGCAAATAAACTTAGGCTTATTCTTCCTTTTACTTCACATGGTGGGGTCCTCACATGTCCCCCACTAACATTCTCCTTTTTGGATGCTATAATTTATATGTAATAGTGAATTCACATGTACATCTCATATTCCACATAATCTAACTTTCCTTAGTTAGTAAATTCTCATGTAACTTCAAATGTTAAAATTGCATATAAGTTCTCAAACTTTTCCTTATTTACCAT
>NW_018397265.1:1514141-1533047 GCF_002168275.2 Theobroma umbraticum
AAACTTTCATCCTTTACAATTTGGCCCTTCCAATGTTTATTTAATTCCAATTTCCTCCTATTTCCTTCCTTTACACTTGTACAAATAAAATATAAAATTTGTAGTTTGCCAAGGTATCACCATGATATTTAAATATATACTTACCTGTTATTACTTTATTTAATAAAGGCATGCAAGCCCCATTCACGTAAATTTTTTTTCAAAACTCTTTCTTTCTTATTCCCCTCCACTTAGATTAGCCATATAGTCTTCCTTCATGACTAATTCCAATAATAGATAAAATATTAACATTTTTAATATTATTTTATTCTAAAATCTTCCACTTGTCTCTTCAGTTCCCAAAGTGTCCCACTTTGCCTGGTTCACTTCCAAATCACCTTCTAACGTGCTAATTCATTCTCTATAAAATTATTATTATTTTCTAGCATGTAAAATATTTTATTCTAAAATATTCTTTTCACCCATAACCACTCTTTGGCATTTAAATTTACATTAATTAACCCTTCATCTTATTGATTAGGTTTTATTGGCTTCTATACTAGAGTACGGGGTGTTACAGAAGATTACTCTTACTTATTAATTAATTATTGAAATGTTGAATCTAGATTCATGCGAAATGGAACTTTCTTATGAATAAAACATAGAAATGTTTATTCAAAGAAGAAAGCAAATTCATATAGTGATATGATTTGGTCCACATCTCTCCAAAATATATGTAGCCAATTATATTATTCCAAACCAATACTTGAGATACTAGGTTGTCTTATATGTGGAGTGTTATGCTTTGATTTCATCTCTATGGGTGCCTAACCAATGATGCCAAAGTAGAATGGTTTTGGTTATAGTATGAAGCATGTGAAGGTAAATGGGTTGGCAAGATAGGAATCATCACCTCAAGTGTTTTAGAGGACATATCTATTAGTTCTTGGTTAACATTAGCTTATTGAAGTCCTTGGTCATAACTCTCTATATAGCTATGAAAATTATGAAAAAGGTTTCATAACTCTCTATAAAGCTAATGCCATAACTACAGAAACAAATATGGAGGTCAATAAGAGTAAACACTATACCAAACTCTTATCATCTCTGAGATATATGATGAGGGAATAAATTACACTGTTAAACTGTACACTAAAAGGTTGTCAAAGAACCCTCTGACTCTCTTAATAATTGGGTGACCATGATGCATTACTAGATGCCAATCTTAGTCTATGGAATTGATTATAAATTAATTAATTGAAATTTATATTAATCAATTAAGTCATTAATCAATTTCATTGCCAACATATTGGGAACCTAATGGGTCACACACAATGATTGCATTTGAATTAAATTGGGAGAGTGATGAGTTAAGTTAAACTTAAATCACATGCTAGGTAATTAACTTCTATAAACTTAATTAAAAGAGTTTAATTAAGTTTTAGACATAATTATAAATAGTTATAATTATAAGGCATTGATTGCAAAATATAAAGGAAATTAATTTTAATTTTAATTTTCAAGGACTTAATTAAAAGAGTTTAATTAGTAATGGGCCCAATATTATAATGTGTTATAATTTTGATGGCTTAATTGTAAAATTGAAGTTATTTTAACCTAACTATATAAGTCACCTTTTAACTATTTTCCATATGAGAGTTTTTCATAATTGAAGAAAATGTAGTTTTTGTCAAAAAAAGAAAAACGTTTTCTTTCTTTGCCCCCACTACCTTTGTGTGAAAGAAAAAATTGCTGATGGAGCAATTTTCCAGAGAGGTTTGGCTAAGATAATGAAAAAAAAGAAAAGGACAATTGTTGTCCTCTTTGCTAGCACAAAGTATACTTAAAAACTCCCTCATTTGTTGAATGTTCAAATGCAATCATGTGTACTACCATTGGAGGTCAAACACTTGATTGGCTAGGGTTTTTGCTTCTTGTGGTGTTCCCGAGATTGCTTTGGGAACTGCCATTGTAATTATGAAATTACTTGGCAAGGCAACTTTCTAAATAATAATTTATTTTGTGCTTTTATGTGTTAAATATCACCAAGGATATCTATGGGTGGAGGCATGTTTTTGTTGTTTAGTTTTAAAGTTTTAATTTTCTTTCCATAGCATATTTTGAGCATTTCATCCATAGCCAAACCCATTATTAGTGCATCATGGCACTGTAGCCTTGAGCAACTCAAGGCCATGACCTTCATTCCCTTATGCTACCTTGAATAGAATTGTAGCAGTCTAGCCTCTTCCAACATAATTTCCCCTTAATTTGTTCTAAACTGGGTGTAGTGGTAAATATGAAAGTTTTAGCCTTATTTGTTAGCTTTCCGATAGCTTAAGAATTACATAAATTGGACTTTTTTAACTCAAGTTATTTTCAAAATACTATAGTAATAAAGCCATCACCATACTTGCACTGATTTTCAATCAACTAAGGTCTTTTCATCGAATATCCTACACAAGTAATAAAATAAATCAACAATAACTAAACTTAAAGTAATTTAAAGCAAAATAAAATAAAACTAAACTAAAATACTTTAAACTAACTAATCAACATGTATTAAACTAAATTAAGCAAAATGAGTAAAATACTTTAAATTCTAAAAATAAAATCTTTAGACTTAGTTACTTAAGCCCCCAAAATGTGATAAAATAACTCTATATCATAGAGTTGTCAACAACCTAGCCACAGAATGGAAAACATCTAAAGGGGTTCCCATGTCATTCAACGCTAGCGTGATGAAAAATGATTACAAGGTTTAATATCGCTTCATTGTAGCCAAGATGCTTCCAGTTAAGCATGTTAGCAGCATCAATAAGGATAGAGCAGTGTTGCTCTATGCCATCATTTCAGGTAAGTCCATTAACATTGGTCAGTTTATTTTCAACAATATTGCTTTTTCTACTTGTTCAGTTAGGGATGGCCTCTAATGCTTATCACTCATCACTACATTATGCAAGCAAGCTGAAGTTCAATGGATTGAAAATGAAGAACTTTGACATTTGGGAGCTCTTTTTAGATGCTAGCATCATTCACTAGTTTTGCACTTATGAGCAATCTATGGTTGGTGCAAGTTCATTTTCTAGACCACGGCCTCTACCACGCCCTACGAACCTCACCATACCATGAGGATTGGAGCATCTTGAATGCTGAGTGTCGCACCAGGGAGAGTGTGCGAAGGTGATGGAGCAGATGTTGTGGGCTTATGCATTACATATGAGGATGGACATGGCCACTTTTCCATCTTTGCTATAGGATTTCATAATTGATGATAATAATGAGGAGGATGAGAAGGAAGACTAGATTAAAAGTGTATTCTTTTCCTTACTTTAGTAACAATGGGGACAATGTTAGCTTTAAGCTTGGGGGGAGGTTTATGTTTAAACTTTTCTTTTTATTTCTTGAATTTTAATGTCTTTTTTAATATTGATGATTAGTTAGATTGTTGGTTTTCAAGTTTTTACATGTTTTTGTGAAAAACAAATTAGGTATAGTTAGTTGCACCATATTCTTTGTTCACTTATCTAATGAATAAAAATAGTTATCTTGTTATCTTGTGCTCTTAGTGAAGTTAAATTTGTTTGAGTATTGTGTTGAATTCATTTGCTAAGCATTGCTGTAGAATGTGATTTTCCCACAATTTGAGCATATTTCTTGCTTTGAATGATTGAGTACATTTATAGTAATTTATTTGAGTGTAATTTTTAAATAAAGCCTTGAGTTCTAGAATTTGTTTGAGTTTTTTTCGAGGCGAAATCCTAAGCTACACTTAGTTAGGGAAATGGCATAAGCTATCTTTGGATTATTTGAGCATTTCGAGCCCACTTTGCTATCCTATGATCCTTAGTCACCCATTTTCTGAGCTTAAATTTTTCCCTTTCTTTGTTGAACACATAACTAATTAACTTAGCCTTTAAATAACTACCACTTTAACAACTATCACTTCTATGTACATAGATCATATTAAAGAGTGTAATTGAGCTAAGCAATAAAGAAAAAGGTAGAAAAGGTGTAGTTGTTAAGAAAAATACCCAAAATTTTTGTTCACCCCACTACTTAACATAAAAAGAAACAAGTTTAGGGATGTAAAATTGTGAATGAAAAAGAAAAGAAAAAAAAGAAGAAAAATGAAAAAAATAGAATAAATTGTTTAATGAAGGAAAAAGGGTAAAGAAAAGAGAAAAAAAGTGATTAGGATAAATGAAAAAATAAAGCTCACTATAAATCCTAGAAAGATTATGTGCTTAGGTTGATTTGAGGTGCATATTTTCCAAAATCCTACCTTGACCTTAGCCATATGTTACAAGCTTGATAAAGTCCTAAGGATCCTTGAGTAAGTGTTGGCCTACAATAATGGAGAGAATGGTGAAAGCAAACCTATGAAACTAGTGACTAATTTGAATTTTTGCACAAGCATAAACCTATTCAAATGGCATGATATTCATTGTAAGAAACTACACACACATGGTAATTCATTTGAATACATGCTTTCAATTGAGTCAAAATGTAAAGTTGAGCAATGTTTATGCTTTGCTTTGAGTAGGGAAGTAAGATAACTGATGAGGAAATTAAAAGTTGAACTTTGTTTTGGTGTAATAAACTTGTGGTTAATTGGTTTCACCTTTCATGCTTCTTTCTTTTGGTTTAAGGTTTTGCTCAAGGACTAGCAAAATATTAAGTTTGGGAGCATGATAACACTATTATATAGAGTAATCTTGCACTATATTTGGGCATAGAAAGAGCTAAGTCCTTGTGTTTTTAAGTTTTATTTAGGTAATTTTCATGTTTTTCATTAATAAGTCTCATGCATGTTTAATTATTTTAGTTTAAGTGATTTTAATTTAATTTCATGTTAAATCCCAAATTGAATCATCACTAATTTGGTCTTATTGTTATTGAAGGTTTTTATGTGCAACAGGGCTCAACGGATAATAAACTGTGCAAAATGGCTTAAAGTGCTCTTGATCATGAAACAGCGTTTTGAGTTAAACTAGAGCTACAAACAATTGCTCATTGTGACTCTTAGACTGCTGGAAAGATAAAAAGAAGGGATACAACTTTCATGTTTATCACTTTGCCCAGTTTCAATCGAATCATGGTCAAAATCACATTGGAAGTTGAAGGATTGTTGTAGACTACACAACAATGAACAGCAGGCCTGATGTCTAAGCATCAACCACCTATTGGCTAGGCACTGGCCACCCCTTAAACATAGTAGAAAGGGACAACAAGCCTACTGCTCTGGTGCCATCCACTCAGTGCCTAGACATCAGCACAGAGAATTTTCATATGCACATGCACAAATTCGGCATTTAGGGCTTTTCAAAAGGTGATAAAAATAAGCCATTTTAAGTGGGCTTTCGGGGGCTAAAAGTGAAGAATATTTTCTAGAAAAGGAAGCTTTCTACAAAGGAGAAAAGGGGAGAAATCAAAGGAGATTTGGTTCCAAAAATTGCAAGAAATCATTTCTCTTACTAGTTTTCTCTCTCTCTCTTTATCTTATATTATAGAAATAAGTTAATTTTTGAAAATATTGAATTTTGCTATAACTATGATAAACTAACTAGCTTTTATCTAGGATTTTGGAGCATTTGTTCATATAAATTAGATTATTTGTTGCTCTTTTACTTATTTTAAATAAGAGTGTCGATGTTTATTCAAATATGAATTTATTGACCATTAATTGCTTTAATTGCTTGATCACCAACTGAATGGTTGTGGTATCTAAATGAGACTTGATAAAGTTAGTTTAGATTAAACCTTAGTTTGGATAATTTGTGTTCATATCACTTAGAAATTAAGTGCCTTTATTTCTAACTAGGGTAGACATATGCCCTGATGCCATATATAGTCTAAGTAGAAATTGTGCTTAAAGAACCTAGTTTAATTGAATACTTAGATATACACAAATCCAATTAACCTAGGCAATTGTATAAATACCTAGACATAGGTTCATACATGCATTAGGTTTCTAGACTAGCATCAACCCCTATTGATTTAAGTAATTAAGAGAAATAACAATCCAAGTGAAATGTTGAATGAAACTATAATCCAAGACTTTTAAAATACTGCTTCCACATTATTTTACCTTGCATTTCTTTAAATTGCTTAATTAAGTAGTTGGCTTTTAACAATTTTCCACACTTTGGTTCGCTTGGATAAGGTTAGCATGACCCAATTTTAGTATTTAATGAAGAATTATATAGTTAACTCCTTATGGGATCGACACTTGTACTTATCACTTTATTACTCGTTCATAGTACATGCACTTGTGTGTTAGTTTAAATTCATATAGGATTTCAGACTACAACACATAGCAAGGATGTCATCTATTACACTTGGTACTATAGGACCCCAAAATCAAGGATATTGGGTATTATGCTTGGAATCACAGCACTACAAATCAAGGATAATTAAGCAATGGATATCAAGTAAATATAATGACAAATCAAGGATCTCCAGCACTATAATTGGAACTATAGCACCTTAGATCAAGAATATTAGGCATTATGCTCGGAAATGTAGCTTTACAAATCAAGGATATAATTAAGCAATGTCAAGGATATCATCTATTATGCTTGGAAACATAGTACCACAGATCAAGGATATCAAGCATTAGGCTTGGAAGCATAGCACTATAGATCAAGGATATCAAGCATAATGATTTGAATTGTATCACTAATAGATCAAGGATATTAAGCATAATAATTTGAATTGTATCACTATAGATCAAGGATATCAAGCATTACGTTTGGTACCATAACACCTATATCAAGGATATTATCTATTATATTTGGAATTGTAGCACTACAAATCAAAGATATTTAGGAGAAAAATCTTGTAAATAATGATAATAATAGTAAGAAAGAATAATTTTAAAGTAAAAAATTATAAATAATAATAGTAATAATAAATCAAAGATAACTATTTTAAAGTATTGATAATTTTTTTAAAAAAATTCTTGGTGTTTCAATTTCATTAACAAATTTTTGTATTATATTTGAATTTTTATTATTTTATTATTTTGAGATGATTATAGTGTTTGTTATTTTGTTTTATTCTTTAATTGTCATTTCATTTCTTGGGCTTTGGGTCTTCTTTTTATATATATCATAGATATAATGACTGTTAATTTCACTATTGGCCTTGCAAAAAATTAAATGTGCAGCCTTCATAAAGCATGAGGCAGCTAATAGTTTTTACTTGCAAGAAAAGTGATCATTCAAGAATACCTTGCAAAAACAATTTATACAACTCCAACTAAAGCATAAAACACAGAAAATTTAAACAATAGGAATAACTGAAGAATTAGTAATGGAGTAGAATAACATTTCTTAACTGCTTAAATAAGAATATAAAGCATAAAAGAAGCTACTAGCATAAATAATTGTACAACTCCCATCAAGTATTGGCCAGGATAATAATTGTGAAATACCCTCTGAAAGCAATCTCAATAGTTCCAATAAAAGCATAAAATATAAAGAAACTAATAAGCAAAAATAAGAATGATCATTAAAGAATACTTTACAAAAGCCATATGTACAGCTGCTATAAAAACATAAAACACAAAGCATAAATGAAAGGTAATTATAAAAGTAACATTCATTGTTTACATTCATTTCCACTTTAATAACAAAATTCATTGATTAGCAATTGCTAGCATTCTAAGCATTTACAAAATCAAGATTGTTTGTTAATTTATTGCCATCATTCTATATATATAAAAAATTCATAATGTAAGTGTTTCACACGTGCTTTGATACAAATATATAAGGCATTGCTAATGGTTTGCTTGTGGATGGCATGCTAAAAAATATGCAGTGGAAAGAAAATTAAAACTTTAGAACTAAACAACCAAAACATGCCTCCACCCACAGATCACATTGGTGATATTTAACAAAAAAAAGGACAAAATTAATGATCATTCAGAAAGTTCCCTTGCCAAGTAATTTCGTAATCAAAATGGCATTGCTCAGAATAGTCCCATGAACACCACAAGAAGTAAAAACTCTAGCCAATCAAGTACTTGGCCTCCAATAGTAGTATACATAATTTCACATGAAACTTTAACAAAGGATGGAGTTTTTAACTATACTTTGTGCTAGCAAACAGGACTACAATTGTCCTTTTCTTCTTTTTCACAAGCTTGTCCTAACGTCTCTTGAAAATTGCTTCACAAGCAGTTTCCTTTTTCACACAAAAAGAGTGGCACCAAAGAGAGAAAACGCTTTTTCTTTTTCTAAAAAAAAATTCAGTTTTCTTCAATTGTGAAAATCTCTCATATGCAAAATAGTTAAAAGGTGACTTATATAGTTAGGTTAAAATAACTTCAATTTTGCAATTAAGCCCTCAATATTGTAACATATTATAATATTGGGCCCATTACTTAATTAAACTCTTTTAATTAAATCCTTGGAAATTAAAATCAAAATTAATTTTGTTTATCTTTTGCAATCAAGGCCTTATAATTATAACTATTTATATATATGCCTAAAACTTAATTAAAGTCTTTTAATTAAGTTTATAAAAGTTAATTACCATGCTTGTGATTGAAATCTAACTTAAATCATCACTCTCCTAATTTAATTCAAATGCAATCATTGTGTGTGACCCATTAGGTTCCTAACATGCTGGCTATAAAATTGATTAATGACTTAATTGATTAATATAAATTTCAATCAATTCCATAGACCAAGATTGGCATTGAGCAATGCATCATGGACACCCAATTGTTAGGAGGGTCAAAGGGTTCTTTAACAACCTTTCAGTGTACAATCTATTAGTGTAATTCGTTCCCTTATCATATATTTTGGAGATGATATGTTCCTAGTACGGTGTCTACTTTTATTAACCTCCATATTCATTCTTACAATTATAGCATTAGCTTTATAGAGGCTTATGAAACCTTTTCATAATCTCCATGCCACTTTGGCCAAGAACTTCAATAAGCTAATGTTGATCAAGAGTTTATAGGATATGTCCTCTAAAACACTTGAGGTGATGATTCTTATCTTGACCACTCATTTGCCTTCACATGCTTCATATTATACCCAAAAGCATCCTATTGAGACATCCCTGGTTAGGCAATAGTAGGGATAAAATTAAAGCATAGCACTCCACATATAAGTTAATGTGGTGTCTCAAGTCTAGGGAGTATTTACATGATTGGCACATGAAAAGTGTTGCGTAGACATTGAAGTGTATCACCATATGCACTTCTCAGGCCGGGTCATATTCAATGAACTTGCTCTCCTAGGCAAATATCTATATTCTAGTTCCAAGTATCTTTATACTTCAATCTATGAGATTGATTTCAAACTTCCAAAGTAAAGAACATAGAACATACTAGTCTCTAAGCATCATTGATGTCTAGTCTCAATGATGCATTGACCAAGAACATTTTGAGATTATGTTTTGATGTATAGAGATCTCATAACTACAACCCATTACAATTCCCTTAGAAGGTATATTAATCTTATGGACTTCATCCAATTAAACTTATAACTCTTTATAATTGATGTCTTGTTGATGAAGGAAAACCTCCAGTCATGCAACATGATTGATATTGTTGCATGATTGGAATCAAGCCTTAACCAATCCCAATTGGTTGCAAGGCTCATCCCTATATCTCCTAATAGCATAAAGCCAATAATTACCTCATCGTATATGGATTCAATCTATCTAACAATTGCGTCACCATGTAGACTCGCTTGTGCCCTTCAATATGGTTAATTGCTTTTATATATTTTTGTGATGTCCATGCATCACATCATGTCATATTACTATTTCCAGATCAAATTAGACCCAAGTTCTACTAGTATGGCTCTATTGTTACATTAACAATGTTCAGAACCTATTATTAGTTCCATGGACTAACGATCTAAATATCTTCCTATTAGAGCCATTTTTAATAAGATGTATATGACTTTATTTATATACAAGTACAGCCCCTTCTGCTCTTTGGAACCATTCCAACTACACTATGTTGTATGCATCATATGCATATGTCACTTTTTGCTATGCCATTTGGCCCCTTCTAAATTTTTATTATCATTATGCTCCCACTAAATCGAAAATCCTTTATGATTGTAATATTCAAACTCTTTTGAATATTCCATGATGTTATACATATATATACATCTCAATGTATGCTTGGAATTATATTGGTTTGGAATATGATAATGGATTTTATATGTTGGAAAGATATGAACCAAATCATATCGCAATATGAAGTTGCTTTCTTTTTTGAACAGTCATCTTTATGCTTTGTTCTTAAGAAAGTTCCAATTTATATCAATTCATATTCAACCTTTTTATCAATTAAACATAATTCATAATTGTTCAAATATTATTGAAAGGATAAACATGAAGCATGGATAACTAAATATGACAATTATTCTAAATAAATATTCAAACTTGAAACATATAAGCTTCCACATACAAATGCTAAAGACAAATGTTTCACCAAGTATTCCCATGGCAGTAACATAATTAGTGTTTCAAAAACATCCTAATAAATTATCCAACATGTCAAGATAAATAAGAGTGTAACCATCCAATGTAGCATTTATGCTTTAGGTAGTCCATCCATGTGGTCACCTTAGCCAAAATCTAACTCATCTTTATTTTTCGTCCCTACAATATGCTAAACATATGAGAACCTACTTTGAGGTATCATATACCTATAATATATAAAGTAGAATTATTTAGCGAATGGTACCTAAATCAAAAACTTCAATAAGATTTTATATCTTGGTTGTAGTAACTAAATACTGCTTGTAGTTCCTCTTCTAATGCCCAAGTTTACCACAATGATGGCAAATATCCTTCTCTTTATCCTTTTTGACAGTTCCCTTGGACTTTAAGGCCTTCTCATTTTAGGATTTTACCTTCTTGACCTTTTGTGTTTCTTTTTCTATTGCTTTGTATGAGCCTTTGAAGAAAAAATAAGAATTAATAATCTCTTATCTTTCTTGGTGGACCTCTCTACCATGTCCAACATATTCAAAAGTTTGAAAAGAGTAGCTTCCAATTGATTCATATGGAAGTTCAACACGAACTTACTGAAGATGTCAAGAAAATATTGTAAAACTAAGTCTATACTTAGCTCATGAACCATCGCTAGTCCCAATTGTCCAAGTTTCTTGATGAGTTGAATCATCTTTAGCACATGAGGTCTGATAAAACTACCTTTTGCTATCTTGCATTGGCATAGTTCCTTAGAAATCTCATATCTCACAGTGCAGCCCTCCTTATCGAACAATTCCTTAAGGTGAAGAATCATGGATTGGACATCTCTTTGTTCATGCTACTTTAGGAGATCAGGGATCATACTGGCTAGTACCATGGATGTTGCCTGCTCATCGTCATCCTTATGGTGCTGATATACTTCCCACTCCTCAACGTTAGCATCATTAGTAAGGACTAGTGGAATAGGAATGTCAAGGACATAGGACTTCTCTTGTTTCAAGACAATCTTGAGGTTTCGAAAACAATCGAGGAACTTTGGGCCAATGAGTTTATTTGCATCCAAGATGCTTTACAATGACAAATTATTAGCCATGTATATAATTTTGCTTAAATAGATAAAATAAAGCAATAAGTAAATATCATGCATAATTTATTTAAAACAAGGTTTTAAATTTTTAATAGTTCTCCCATCATTTTCTACAAGATGATAACCATACAATCATTTTGGAAAGTCTCTTTTAAGATCTTTCTAGTAGGCTAGGTCCCCGTTTAACATACCATAACCTTTAGTATGCTTAACAGGCCATAATATGTCAAATTGGTTAAGATAATTTATCGATCACATCTCTTATGTGACTCCTAAATTCAATTAGGTGACAACTCATTATTTAAGTATATCATATATACTTCGCCTAACTATTGCCTTTAGTTTCCATAATAGTCAAGTTTCTAAGCATCCGGATTTTTTGAAACTAGTTGAGTCAAATCCACCAATAGCTCAAAAATACTCATGTAAAAGTGTAGCCTTAAGTGTGCTCAACAAGCCCCCGATTAAAAGAGCAACCCGGTTATCTTGTTATATGGTAAAAGGCAACTTAGTCATGCATAGCATGTGACTCAATATTTTCATGAGGGATTTTGTTTTACAAATTTATTAAGGTCTCATTTTGCATGCATAGCATTTATTAAATTACATAAAATAAATCTATCACAAGCAAACTACTTGAGATAAATATAGACTTTAATTATAGGACAAATATATTAGGGCTAAGTCAATAAATCTCTACTTAAGTTCTTCAACATGAATATACAAAAATTTAAAACATGTCTTATTTGAATTGTTAATCATATGAGGCATTTGAGATTAGTAAATTTTTTTTATTTGAATTTCACTAATTTGAAATTTTCGGGTTTGCATTTTTTTTTAATTCTAACATTAGAGAATTTTACTAATCAAAATTTGTAATTCTTTATCTTTTAATTTCATTAGCATTAGTAATAAAATTTTATTAACACTTACAAATTAAAACAATGTTAATTTGTGCTCTTAAACATTTTACACAACCTATTATTAATCTCATTAATTAAAGATTGAATGTCCATTATTACCTAATCTTATTAGGAAAGATCTTAGACAATTTAATTTTTAAATTTAATGTCAAATTAGAATTATCTTCTTGTAAAAAGTCAATTCAAAACCATATTTATCCATAAATATTTGGACTCCTACTCCTACTAGGAATCTAATTCCTAAATTAATGTTGTCTTAAATTATTTTGACACCCTTAAATTAAGGAATCACTTTCCATAAGTTATTAAATAAATTATCAATCTTTATGGAACATATTCCATAAATATTTAATTAGCTAATGAAGATATTTTAACTTCAATAATTTTAAAAGTCACATTTCTTTCTTTGTAGATGTGAATGCATCATCTTGAACATCCTTAATTTTAGGAATCATATTCCTTAAATTGAATGCTTCAAAAAATCAGCATAATTATGAAACTAATTCCA
This sequence comes from Theobroma umbraticum, assembly GCF_002168275.2. Taxonomy (NCBI): domain Eukaryota; kingdom Viridiplantae; phylum Streptophyta; class Magnoliopsida; order Malvales; family Malvaceae; genus Theobroma; species Theobroma umbraticum. The sequence continues at coordinate 1,527,109 of NW_018397265.1, forward strand.
TAACTTATTCTTATCCAATTAACTAATTTAATTGATCATTTATTGGTGTAAAATTTGGACAAATCTTATGTCTTAATGAAGATAATGTCTTGTTGAAGATAGCAGTAGACATGTGGCATTATGATGGTGTATTTTTAGGACTTTAATTCCAATAAAATTTATGCTAATAGATAACTCATGGAACTATTCCAAAATAAATTTTCAGGACTTTAAGAGGTGGTTTGGCCACTCAAAAGATTCAAAAATTGTGATCTTTACCTTCAAGTGGGAAAATCAATTTTTGAGTCCTTTTGAAATTATTTGTGACTAAAACTTTGGAGTTTATTCCCTAATATGAGTTATCCAAATAGATAATTCATGGAACCATTCCATAATATTTTTTCAGGATTTTAAGATATAGTTTTGGCTGTTAAAAAAAAATTCAAAAACCATGGCTTATTGCAGCAAAGGCAGCAACGGTTTTGACTCTACCAACTTAGTTTTATGAAGGCTTAATTTTAGGAATTTAAATCCTTAAAATTCTTGGCAAAAATTTGGATAATTTATGGAACCTTTCTATAAAAAAATCCTCAGCCAATTGGTACAACTAATTGCACAAATTTAGGCCTTTCTTGGTTGGTCAGCCAAACAAGACCATGACTATCACTGTTGCAAACAACAATTGTTTCATCCACATTTTGGTAGCTTTACCTCCACCATCAGCCTCACATAATCATCCATCTTGGAACATTTCCAATATGTATTGATCCTTTAATTATCTTGCATTTTATGAGGCATTTAAACCTCACTTTTATGACTGAAAATGGGCCAATATCATGGCCAAACAGAATTGGATTCTACCATTTAAATCACACCATAATGTCATGAGATTGAATCTTTATTTGCTAAATAAATTTGTGCATCTCATGCACTTGTTAATCTGCAATTTTTGACATTAAAATGAGATTAATATTGTGACAAATCAAGTTTAAAATTTACAATTAAAAATTATCCAAAAATCAAAATAACTAGAACCAATTGTAAAACTTTAAAACTGACTACTTTGTGTAAAAGAACACCCGAACACCTCATATTCCTTTTCAACAAGGCATTAAGAACAATAGACATAAAAATGAACCGGGGCTCTGATAGCATTGATGGGTTTGGCTATGGACAGCATGTTAAAAAATACATAATGGAAAGAAAAGTTAAACTTTAAAATTAAACAACCAAAACATGCCTCCACCCATGGATCACCTTGGTGATATTTAACACATAAAAGCACAAAATTAATTATCATTTAGAAAGTTGCCCTGCCAAATAATTTTATAATCAAAATGGCACTTCCTGAAGCAATCCCGCGAATACCACAAGGAGCAAAAACCCTAGCGAATCAAGTGTTTGGCCTCCAATGGTAGTACACACAATTGCACACAAATCACCAACAAAGGAAGGAGTTTTTAACAATACTTTGTGCTGGCAAAGAGGACAACAATTGTCCTTTTCTTCTTTTTCACTAGCTTAGCCGAACCTCTCTTGAAAATTACTTCATAAGCAATTTCCTCTTTCACACAAAGGGAGTGGCAGCAAAGAGAGAAAATACTTTTCCTTTTTCTAACAAATATTAACTTTTCTTCAATTGCGAAAATCTTTCATATAGAAAATAGTTTAAAGGTGCCTTATAATGTTGGGTTAAAATAACTTCAATTTTATGATTATGCCCTCAATATTATAACACATTATAATATGGGGCCCATTATGTGACTAAACTCTTTTAATTAAGTCTTTGGAAATTAAAATCAAAATTAATTTCCTTTATATTTTGCAATCAAGGCCTTATAATTATAACTATTTATAATTATGCCTAAAATTAATTAAACTCTTTTAATTAAGTTTATAGAAGTTAATTATCTAGCATATGATTTAAGTCTAACTTAAATTATCACTCTCCCAATTTAATTCAAATGCAATCATTGTGTTTGACCCATTAGGTTCTTAACATGTTAGCCATGGAATTGACTAATGACTTAATTGATTAATATAAATTTTAATCAATTAATTTATAATCAATTCCATAGACCAAGATTGGCATCTAACAATGCATCATGGCCACCCACTTGTTAGGAAAGTCAAAGGGTTCTTTCACAATCTTTCAATGAACAGTCTATCAGTGTAATTCATTTCCTCATCATATATCCTAGAGATGATAAGAGTTCGGTATAGTGTCTACTCTTATTGACCTTCGTATTTGTTCTTGCAGTTATAGCATTAGCTTTATAGAAACTTATGAAACTTTTTCATAATCTCCATGTTGCTTCGGCCAAGGATTTCAACAAGCCAATATTAACCAAAAATTGATAGGATATGTCCTTTATAACATTTGACGTGATGATTTCTATCTTGACTGCTCATTTGCCTTAACATGCTTCATATTATAGTCAAAAGAATCTTATTTAGGCATCTTTGATTAAGCACCAATAAGGATGAAATTAAAGCATAGCACTCCACATATAAGACAACCTAATGTCTGAGTCTAAGTAATATTTACACGACTGATACATGAAAAGTGTTGCATAGACACTGTAGTGTAATACCAAATGCACTTCTCATGGATGGTCATGTTCAGTGAACTTGTTCTCTTAGGCAAGCACCTATATTCTAGTTCCAAGTATCTCTATACTTCAATCTATGAGATCGATTATATACTTCCAATTTAAGGAACATAGAATATACCAGTCTCTAAGCATCATTGATGTCCAATCTCAATGATACATTGACTAGGATCGTTTCGAGATTATGCTTTAATGCATAAGGATCTCATAACTGCAACCCATTATAGTTTCCTTGTAAGGCATATTAATCTCATAGACTTCATCCAATTAAACTTATAACTCATTATAATTGATGACTTATTGATGAAAAAAATCCTCTGATCATTCAATATGAATGATATTATTTCATGATTGGAATTAAGCCTTAATTAATCCTAATTGGCAACAAGGTTCATCCCAACAATTGTTAGATGTGGATGGCAATTTAAATTCACTAGCTTATCAGCAAGCATAGGTGGACAAAAAGTTTTCATTCAAGCTAGTGTAGCATTAGTGATTATGTCTCTCAAAGATTTGTCTAAATCTTCAAAGCAATGTTTGTGTACCTTAGGTGCCTTATCCCATACTATCACCCTACATGCCTAAACTAATATTGCAAGTTATGTTCCTTTTTCAATCTATCATGTAGAGGATAACCTGTCTTAAATACTCGACAAATCAAACCAAAGTCCCTATAAAATAAAAAAATGGCAAAAAAATTAATAACTGAACCCATGACTAAATGCACAAAGTCCAAATTGAACACCAAAATACTAATATGCTGCTCCAAAAGAACATTAAATTATAATTCTGTACATGCATTCGCACCTAGCTGACATAAAGTTTTTTTTTATGAACAAAATTAGCTTAATTCTATGGCAAAGCTGCGTAAATGATCTACTTGGTTTTGCACAGCTTTTTTGTAGAACTCCCTCAAAATTAGCATAATTCACTGGGCATTTTATTCGTAATAGTAAAAAATCTTAGAAAGAGAGAAGTCATAAGCTAATAAAGTAGGTTAGAAATATTAGAATAAGTTCTTTTCATTCTAAATAACAGATGTAAGCACCTTAAAACATTAAAAGTAGTATAGAATCGTAGTTAGAACTAAATTAGTAAGAATCCCACACTACATAAGAACAATGTATATTCTTTTGTTCTAGAAAAGAAAAGGATGAAAAGTTCATTGCAACAAACAATTACAAATATTATAGTATACAACCAAACAACAACTAAACTTTTCCATTAGATTCATTTTACTAACTATCAGGCTCTTAAACTTGAAAAAGTATGAGAATAGTGGCAATAATCCATAAATTGATAGTTTGAATGTAACTTGTTTAGTTCCATAATATAAGTAAGAAATAATGTATCAAAAAGAAGAATCCTCTAGATGCATCATAATATAGTGTCATATCAAATCAAAAGTTTACAAATCATATTATATAAAATAGCTAATAAACAATTATCAACACCTTTATATGCATTTGCGTCATAATACATGGTGAATATTCATTTTCTTAAGGAAAAACAATAAATAAATTAACACTTTTGTGAAATCTCCATTAAGTTGCTAATTACGCATAGAAATTTAAATAACGTAATTATCCATGGATGTATGGAAAAACGTAAATAACAACTCCCTGAGTTATTCATTTTTCTGTCAATAGTTAAAGCCTAAAAAACAATGCTATCATCTTGAGGTACAGCACAACTGCTAATAACCTTAATAATTTCTTGACAAGATGAACAAAATTTCAAAGAAAAAGCAATTAACTATAAAGACCCAAACAACCTATTATTTAAGATAATTGATTATAAATTATATAGATAAGATTAGCTTCACATGCAAACTATATATTTTTTAATTATTTTGAAATTTAAGATAGTATAAATTAATGCTTGGAAACATTAGCAAGTTAGTGATAACTTGGCTTGTGTGGAAAGTCAATATCCATGTAAACATCTATCTAATGACTCTAAGAGGATTCTGTATGCATCATTCTACAATTATATAACAATTAGTGAAATGATAATTCTTGATGTCTTTGAATAAACATATAATAATTTAATGATCACTAATACATGGCTACGATAATTTCTATAACATTTTCTCATTGGTTATAGTAAATTCCTTTACATATGTGAATCCCGTTAAAGTAATAAGAATCATATTATGTGTCATTGAAATGTAACCAAGCAAGACTAAAGACTCTTAGTTTACATGCAAACACAATAGTTTAAAGTAGAATTTGAGTTGAGGGAAATTGAGATGGGAATAGATAGAATCCTAAAAAGAGATGTTGACTATCATGATATAAATTAAAGCAAAAACTAAGAAAACAAACCATTTTTTCACTATCAAATGCTTGGTTCTAAGAATATGTGATTATGTGTGAAGCACCTTGAATAGATGTGGGTAAATTCCAAGATTTTCTCAAGAGTCCATTATCAAGAAATTGGATGAGCAAAAATAAGACAATAATCACGATATGTAAGAAGAAACTATTTCAACTAATAATAAAATAAAAAACAAAGATATTCATGTCTACATGAAAGGAACTGGCAAAATTCAAAAAAAAGTTTAGCAAACAATTTTTATATGGAGTCAAGGATAGAATAGAACAAACCCATATTATGGTTTTGTATAGAGCAAGATATGTCATCCCAAGTTCTAAGAAGTAAGTTAAGTGTACTCATTAACACATCCAAAGCTGATTTACAGCACAAAATCCACGAAAAAAACACAAAATAATAAAAAAATTGTAAATACCCAGTTCAAAAATCCTTTTTTGGATTTTGCTTATGTTGAGGATTTAAATCATGCTAAGACGACTTATACACAATAAAAATTATTAAAATTTTAATCCTCTAAGCCATGGATCACTTTAATTGAAACTAATCTAGAAAAACCACAAGAGAGATTTTGACATACTTGAAAGTCTACTTTCTTTGGTAGAATCCTCTTTGGCTTTTTGTTTTTAACTTTTGTACTCCAACTAGGACTTATCAAATCATTACAGCATAATTGTCCTACCTTTAATGATTATCCACATAGTGATAGCCAAAATCTCTTCACTAAGAGTGTGTGAATCCCCAAGCAGAAGTTTGTGCTAGCAACCTCTCAACTTTGAGCTTCTTTGAATTTCTCTCTTTTTGGCTATGATCATATATCAACACATGAGAAAATAAAATAGAACTTTTTTATATATTCAAGAGGTGGCTAAGGGATTCTTTTATAGAGTCCATTGACCTACTTTATATCCAACAAGGATTATAAAATATCTAGGGCTAATTGGGCTTTTATTTAATACTCCATCAAATCATATTTGATTTAGCCTAATACTTAATTAGATTAAGCCTCTATAA
>NW_018397265.1:1533057-1539962 GCF_002168275.2 Theobroma umbraticum
ATCATATCCAATTGAACTCAAATTAATTTTGATAATTCGCCTTATGTGTATGACCCATTAGGTTCCCAACATGTTGGTAATAAATATAAATTAATTCAATTAAAAATTTATATTTATATTTATTGATCATGAATGTCATCTAGTAACACATCATGACCATCTAAATATTAAGAGAGTCAATATGATTTGACTAACCTTTAAGTGTACAATATTTTAATGTAATTTTAGCCTTTCATCATATATCCTAGATAGATAGAAATTCTGCCTTGGTGTCAACTTTCTAACTTATCCATATTAGTCCTGCAGCTTCCATATTGACTTATCAAAATTGCATTGACCAAGGACTTTTAATCAATATGAGCTAGAAGCAAATAAGGTATGTCCCCTTCAAATCACTTGGGGTGATGAATCTTTTCTAGTCTACTCATTCATTTTCGCATGCTTCATGCCATACCCAAAAGCACCCTGTTTAAGCATGTGGTTACCTTTAGACCCATAGAGGTGAAATAAAAGCATGGCAATTTACATACAAGATGACCAGGTATCACAAGTCTAAGGATTACTTAAACTATTGACACATGATAGTATTTTCGTACACATTTGAGCGAAATATCAAATGAAACTCTCATAGCAAATCATGTTTAGTGAACTTGTTCCTTAACAAGCACCCGCATACTATCCCCAAGTATCTCATATACTTTAACCTATGAGATCAATTGTTTGATTCCAAAGTAAGTAGGCTTAGCATGTACCATCATTTGAGCATTGTTGATGTCCTTATTCTTGATAATACAATGACTAGGAACATATTTAGGAACAAGGCTTTGATGCACAAGAATCTAATAATTATAACTTTTATAATTTCTTTGCAAAGCCATTATGTTCCAAGGACTTTATCTACATAAGTCTCTCATAACTCTTTATAAATAAACTCATTGATAAAAAAATACCTCATACATTACATAAAATACTCATAATGTATTTAACATGAAATATGACTAATTAATGTAGTGTTTTACAAGCATAAAATCAATTGGCTTGCAAGGCTTACACTAACAGCTTATGCCAGCAAAACAAAGAAAAGAAAGAAAAAAAAATAAAAAGAGCCAAACCACAAAAGAAATAAAGAAATGGAAAAAGGAAGACTAAATAATACCTAATTGAAATTAAATAAAAGAAATATAAAAGCAAGCATTTATGTGTAATAGGAACAATACAACAATCAATTGAAGCATTAAAAAATAGCTCACAATCGACAACAGCACTATGTAGCAAGTACCAATTCTCATTAAAAAATTTGCAAAATAATAGCACAAAGATATTTTAAAGATTAAATGTAAAGATTTATACCATGACAAATAACCAAATCAAAATCATACAAAACAGAAAGCATAAAATCAACAAGTGAAATATAAAGAAACCTAAAAAGGTTGTTTTATGCTTAGCAATGTTCAACTCTTGTGATTGTCAACAAAGAAGAATATGTGAAAGACCAGAAAAAGTTAAGCAAACGTTAGCGAATGATAGATAAAGCAATCAAAATTGCAGTACATAAATGTAATATGAAGATTACGTACTTAACAACTTTGTAGTAGTAAAAAATTTCACATTTAACTAAGATATGCTTTAATTGTTTGACAATATAAAAAAATGAATGGCATATTGTCATTTTATCAATAAATAAAATAAGAAAATTTAGGCAATAAATGATAAAAAAATCATTTTAAAAGATATATTCAGAACACCTTACCAAAAAGGACAAAAGCAAAATGCATGAGTTTACAATCAAGATAAGTTTATTGAACACATTAAATGAAAATGCTATCCATGTCAGCTCTTTTTCTTGATATTAATAATTAATGACATATCAATTTATCAATAATATCTTATTTATCAAATAATTTACTCCCTTATGAATTATAAATATTATTCATATTTAATCAAAGGCCAGTCCCAACAGCATACATCCAACTATTAGTGGGGAATTAAAGGGAGAATTTCAAAGAAACAAAACAAATTAAAGGGGTTTATATAATTTTTTAATATAAGTGCATGAATTGCCAAACGCAAGACTAGAAAAGTTGAATAATCTTTAAAATAAAACACCAGTAACAAATTAGCTTTACTTTAATTAGTATCATGTGCAATTGTCATCAACAATGGCATGACTTAAATTAGAGAAAAAAAATAATCGCATGGCCAAATTTCTTTAATTGTATTTTTGTTTATAGATAGGCAATGCACTTAATTTAAAGCCAAGATAGCAATTATAAGAGATGAGTTGAGTACAAAATAAGTTGTCTAAACCAATTATATTTTTTGTTTCATGTATACTTGAAGATCACTTCTAAGACCATGGTTCCAACTATTGATAAGGAATTAGAAGGAGAATTGCAAAGAAACAAGACAAATTAAAAGGATCAGTATAACCTTTTAATATAAATGCATGAAATGGAAAACTCAAGAGCAAAAAATTTGAGTAATTTTTTAGAAAATAGTGCTTACAAAATAACATTTAAAAATCCATCAAATGAAACAAAAGGAAAAGCAAAGTTTTAAAAAAGCAAATTTTATTGATACTGTCTTGTTATTTTAATTAGCACCTAGAACAATAATTAAGGGTTTTAGGTTGAATTGTGATTGTTCATTGATCTGAGTTAACTAGGTTTAAAACGAATAGTAGCATAGGGTTTTTTGTGGCAAAATAAACTGATTACAAATATGAAGTCGTAATCAAAATTGTGCTTAATTGTGTGATATGGCCCATCAATAATTTGTTGCATTCCTACTATGTTTACCATTGATTGATACCTCTTTCCTTCCCATTAAAGTCATCAAAATGGTTTAACATTTCTTCATCAAGCAACACCTAAACATGCACTTGACATGTCACTTGTGCATCTTATTCCATACAGCAATGCAGAAATTTCATTACATCTTCAATTGGTGTACCTAGTCCCATCCTAAAAGGTTTTTCGGTATTAATTAATTAATAATTTTATAATTTTGTTGGTATGTTATATTAATATTGGTTTTTTTCTTATTACAATTAGGGAAATCCTCAGCATCACTCAACAATGACTTCAAATGTTTGAAAAGCATTTTGTTTTTTTATTGAAGAGTAGTTACAAGAGTCAAACCTCAAATTTTATCCCTTTTCAGATTCACTTGATAATATTTTTTTAAAAAAGGGAAGGAAAGATTGTGCTGACTATTCAAACTATAATACACTAATTCAATGTACCTAACCATAGAATTATTCATAAAAATAAATGAATTATGCAAAATTCTTAATGGATTCATGTCCTAAATTTTTGAAAAAGTTATGTTGTAGCTTGATGCTTTCCAAGAACCCATAGTTCCTTCCTTAAGTAAAGCACTGAAAAGTTTTGACTTCCCTTTCTCAACTCACAATAATTATTAGATAATAATAAATAGAGCATTGAATTTTTAAAACAGTACTTAGAATAAATTGCAATCCCTAATGTTGGCTACAATATGGTATTAAATTGTTTTATTAATGAGGATAGTGGGTGTAGATGAATGTTATGTGATTCGCCATTTTCTTCCCATTTTCTTTGTCCCTTGATTTTTTCCTCCACTTTTAAAATTTAGATGAACTAAAAAAATACCCTTTGGAGATAGAAGGATAAAGATAAATTTTGAGTGTTTGTGAAAAAGATAGGGGATAAAGATAAAATTATCAATTTCTAGCCTTAGTTAGTCATCAAATTGTATTCCTAGGACCAAAAGTCTCAGTCAGATGACTCATTTATCACTTATTAAGCTAAAAGATATTGACTCATGCTAGTTCTAATCATCAAATGGGTTCACATCCAGGCTTGGTTCCTACTTTGATCAATAAACCTAAAAGAGAATTATGGTGTGCCTAATCTTCCATAATTAAATAGCAAACATCAATGGGGCACTGGCGATGTCCCTCAGACCAGAATTGTCACAGTCTCACAAATTTTCACTAACCATTAAGCTGGACATATCTATAGGATATTTTATTAAATTCTCAATGCATATTAGCTAATGTTGTATCATGCTTGGCTTTTTACACACCAACCAAACTTACAAAGCTAATGATGTAGATTTTTATTGGTTTATGTTAATATCTCATGGTTTTTCATAGAGCAAAAAAAAAATCTCATAGTTTTCCAATGGCAAGGAATTGAGCAAAATATTAGAACAATGTAACGTTGAAAGGTGATAGCAGCCTCGATCAAATTATAATTTCAAGAAGGGAACAAAGAAATAAGTTCCAGTAGCTATATAGTTTAATCTAAAAAATCCCTAAAACATGTAAGAAAAAATCTCTTCATTCATGATAGATAATGTAAAAAAAAAAAATTATGAAGGAACTTATTACAATTGTGATAAGTGCTGACACAAACTAAAGCAGAGTCCCCAACAAAAAAAAATGACAAACAAATGAATATAGAAACCCATGAATCATAGAAACAAATAAATTATTTACGATAAATTCTAAAGGAAAGAAATAGACATAGACAATAAATACATGTATAAGAAACCTTTATGAACTATCGCATATTTAGTTTTCACTGAAGGGTAATATTTTGTACATTAGAAAATAGACAGAGTAGCTTGAAATTTATAAAAAAAATTTGACATTTCTTGTACACAGTCAAGCAGCAAATTCAACTTCAAAATTTTTACATAAAAACCATAAGAATCACATGTAGCACAAACCTAACCTAAAACATGTTTATGTAAATTCTTTGAACCTGTGTGTAATCCAATTTCCCCACAATGAAATAGGAAAAGCCAAATTAAAAATTAAAACCATAAACAATAACAAAAAAATCTAATAAACTAACAAACTCAAGAATATGAGAAAACAAACAAGTACACAATAATGAATAAAAGTCGTAAATTTTTGCAAGCACAAATAGAGAAACAAAAAGAGGAATAAAACCTATAACTAATAACAAAGCAAGATCAGAAACAAAGAAAATGCAAGAAATCTGAAACATCCCAAAGGAAATAATATATGTCGAACCCTAGAAGGCAAGATTGAAGAGGTAAATACAAGAACACATAGAAACATAGATAAACAAGAAAAAGAATGCAAATAAACGAAGAAGAAAACGAAAGAGTGAAAATATGGCAATAAACTTCTAGAACCTAAAACAACCCTAGCTAGGACGATTGAAAACATGATTGACATCAAGAAAACAAGGTCAAAAAGACCAAAACACATCACCAAATTCAGACGAGCCAAACCTACCAACTGTACAAATTGGAGCCATTGGGTCCAAATCCCCATAAACCAAAAACTTTCATATCATTGTGGAAAGATAGAAGAAACATGGTAGAAAGAAAGGAATGATGCGAGAAGGAAAAAATCTTATGCAGGCCTTGAGCCAAAACTGACCCAAACCCAAGGTAAGAAACCCTTTTGTAAATGCTACATGTCATTTAAATAGGCTGCCACTCGTTAACCTCAAGGAAATCTATATGGGCTTCCTTTAATATAAAGGTATAGATTATTTTTACTAAGATACTACAAATTTTTAATAAAATACAAAATAATTAAAGTCAATTAAGGAAAAAATTTTATATAAAATAGAAAATTAGTTTTTCACACATGAAAATCTATCTTTTTGTTTAATTTTTAATTTACAATTTATTCACTTAACAAACTAATTAGTACAACAATATGATGAGAAATAAATAAATGAAAAAGGGTTAAATTTTATTTATACATAGTATTTTTAATGTCAAAAAATTTTTTTGGATATCTTTCATAATTGATCAATGTTGGTAATTTCATGGTGTTATGGTAAAATATTTTTGAAAATGGATTACGATAGAAAATATTCTTTGGAAGATGATCTAAAAAACAAAAAATATATATATTTTTGATAGTTTATCCTAATAATAGGAAATATTGTATTTTCTAACATCTATATTAATGATTATGTTTAATTGGAAAGAATAAATCATGTGTTCATGGCAGGCTGGTTTTAGGCTTATTCTCCTGTAGTTCCAAATAGAAATTTTAGACTCCACCAAAAATTATTTCAGGTCTCAAGAAATGGAATTATTGTTTGCTTAGACAATTTTAACTTAATGGTGAATTCACTTTAAACAGTTCTAATATTACTTTTTTTTTCTTTTTGTCATTTTCATTTTTATTTTTGTTCTTTAAATATTTTTCAGAGACTATCATCGCAAAATTCATTAGTATCTTAAAATTTCCTTTGGCAATCAAATGGGGATTCGTACACAAATAGAATTCCAATCATAAGGTGGTTCTTCCCTTAAACATCACCAAATCATGCATGGTGGCCAATCAATGAAGAATTCAAGTCGCGCTCAAGGCAAAGCCACTAGTGGAGAAACAAATCGCGGAAATGTTGAAACAATGGGAGGAGAATTAGAGTCATTGACTGAAGTAATCTCTCAATGGTTGACATTACCCAGAGTATTCTCAAATGGTGGCATCAAAGCACTGTAAATGGGAATAATAGCATCGTCCCAACTTACCATCATCCCTGCAGGCACAAGACGTAAAACTCCACTTAATACTCCGCTCAAATTGACGTTTAAAATTCATCCATTGGGCGGAATATGTATCCACAAATGAGGCTATCATGACTTTAAATCTACAAGCTTGGTATGGTTTTAAGTGCCCTTAAATCTTTAAGGCATCAAATGCTCAAATCCTCTAAAAATCATTTGTGTAGGATAATCTACTCCTAGACATTCGTCAAATACTCTAGACTTATTAGTGTAGGCCATTATGTGGCTTGCTCCAAGGCACACAATCACAGGACATAATCACATACATATATAAAATTTGTTCTTTAACCTAGGCATGTTCATCGAGGCCTACATACATATTCCAGTACCATGATAGTGCATCAATCATGCAT
>NW_018397265.1:1539972-1556432 GCF_002168275.2 Theobroma umbraticum
TCATGCATCATGCATCACAAGCATAGTAATTAAACCCACTCAAAGTGACAACTGTAAGTGCTCCCATGCCAAGCTCAACTTCAACTTCCAATCATCCTATAGCTTGTTAATGAATCAAATAACTCTATTTCCTCCTAAGAACACATCGAAACATGAAAATATTAATTATTTCCTAGCTCAAAATTTTATAACTTTCTAAAAATAACCAAATTCTTAGCAATCTAACAAATAAGCTCAAATCCTTCAATAATGAGCTAAACCCATATGTCTGAAGTTGGATTGCACAAATCTAAGCTCTAAATTCCAACAAAATCGATAAAGATTCACCAAAACTGGAGAAATTAGATTTTTAAGTTATTAACCAATTAAATTGAGAATGAATAAAAAAATGCGTAATCTTACCTCAATAACATTTCCCCAAGCTCAGATTAGCTCTAAATCATTCCAAAAATCTATTTGGGGCCTAGGGTTTTAAATAGGTAGAGAGAAACAGTTTAGAGTTTTTTACTTAAATGGGCAAATAGTCTGAAACCCCTTTTTATTTTTACTTTTCCTCAATGATGTATTAATACATTTGCCAATGTATCAATATATTTACATGTATTTTTGTCAGTTAAAATTCTACCACGCAAGTATACGTATCGAATAGATAGTATATTAGCAAGTAGAGTATCCCGCAGGGAATTGATCTAAAAGTTTACTAAGTACTAAAATTATTGCAAATTAATCTTATCCAAACAATATCAAAATAATATCAAATCAAACTAAGTTATAGCAGAATTAAATTAAGAAAAATCAAAATAATAAATACTCAAATAAATATCAAATCAAACAAGCCTAGGATTACAATATCCCTCACACTTCATCTAAATCTTACCTCTCTTCCTTAACTTATCTCAATGGTTTGAATTGCTAACCTAGAGTCCTAAATTATTTTAAGGGTCCCCAACTCATCTTATAAAAATATCTATTTTAACCAAAACACTATATCCCTATGTGAATTGAAATTAAAACAAATTCATTAAGTTCAGGCTCTAATTGGCTACATATGGCCTATAGGTATATCCCTATCCTATACGCAAATCAATTAATATGATCATATTGCTATCCCAATTTTAGTCTACACTAAACTCCCTTTCCCAAGTTTGTTTAGGTTTCTAGATCAATTTATTGGTGGCCATGCAATTAAAAGCATTAAGAACAAATTGGAATAAACAATTCAAATCCCATTGAAAATAAGCAAGAAAGTGATTAAAAATCTAGATTTACATGTGAGTTCAATTGCAATCCTAGAAAAATAAATTAGTTCATAATATCTAATAAAGACAATATCCAAAGAAATTTAGCCATGAATCCAAGTCAAAGAAAATAAGAAAAAAAAACACAAAGGTAAGAGAGAAAACTAATAGTTAGAGATGTATGATCTTGATTCTCTCTCCAATTCTCTTGTTTCCTTGCTTTGTTCTTGCTCCAAATCTCCAGAATAGTTTTCTTGCTGCCTCTTTGCTGCCTCTCTTGCTGCCTCTCTTCTCTGAAAAAGTCTCCTTAAATAGGCTCCAAATAACCTAATTTTGCGAAATTCCGTTAATGTCCTTTTTTTTTTAGGGAAGTCGCGCAGCGCTGCGGCGCTACTTCTCCAGCGCTGCAGCGCTGAGCTCTCTGGAATTTTGTATGTGTGCTTCCTTTCATCAACGCTGCAGCCTTGTTCTCCCAGCGCTGTGGCAGTCTATCAACTTCAAACATGAGTTTCACCCTGATATGTTAAGAACTGGGCAAAGTAGTAAACATAAAGTTTTATCCCTGTCTCTTAATTTCCAATGGATAAAATCACATCAATTGGACTTCTGGATTGAAAGATTTGCTCCAAATACTGCATCATGTTCAGTCTTTACATCCTGCTGCAGTCCAAATGTCCAGACAACAGATGATCTATACTCAATCGATCAATGTGACATGATAATCATAACTGGGCCAATTGGTGAACATAAAAATTGTTTCCCTCTTCTTATAATTTGATTGGTCAAAGAATCACCTCATTTGGAGTTTTTTAGAAAGAGATATGGTCAAAATATTGAAACATATACGAATGAAGCTATCACTATACTTGCACTAGATTTTCATCAAATGAGTCTTTTTCATCAATTTCCTACAAAAGCCATAGGAGAAATTAGCAATAACTACTCTTAAAGTAATTTAAAATAAAATAACCTAAAATTTAACTAAAATAACTTAATTAATCACTTAACAAATAATCAAACTTAAACTAAAAAAACACCTATAATGCTAAAATTCGAACATAAAATCTCAAAGATCTAGCTACTTAAGCTCCCAAAATGAGTCAAAATAACTCTATATAATAGAGTTATCAATTTTAATCAAATCTATTGATACATTGAGGCAATGTATCTATAGACTTCAAGCAGAATGCTCACTACACAACATGTATCAATACATAAAGGGAATTTATCGATACTTTTTCCCGTGGGTGCTCTCTACATCAAGTTTATTGATAGATTCTGGCAATGTATCGATAAATGTTCATCCTTGTTCAAATCTATCGATACATTTTCTTGAATGTATCAATAGAAAATCTCCTGTATGCCTTCTTTGGTTCATCTTGTCAAGAATTATAGATACATTGGGGTATGTATCAATCATTTTCTCCTGTAGGTAGTTTAAGCCTTTCAAACTTTCAAAAATCTAACTCTCAACACCCCAAAATCATTTCCTATTAATATTCACTTCAAATGATTCATATAAGTCAAATCCATACACCTATATCCTCAAATATCACATCAATTTCAAATTAAAACCTCATTCAATGGATTTATCACATATTTTCATAAAATTTTACCTAAATGTCAATATGTAAACTTCCATACATCTATCACATTCATCATGTTATAAATTTCAAAATAGTTCTCTAGACACATAAGCATGCTCTCAAATAACTTAGATCACATAAAATCGGGGGTGTTACAAAAAGGTTCGGCAGTAAACATTTTTACTGGTTCTTACTCTGAATAAGCTCGTCTCAAGACTATTATGGTCAAGGGCAATGGCTCCATGCTTTGGAAGCCATATATGGGTTCATTTATGTTCATAAAAAATTTATTTTTAAAATCCTTTATAATCTCTCATTTAAAGCAAGCTGTTTATTGTTGCATTTAAGTAAAATAATAATATAAATATATTTTCTCTATTACTCTATTCTTTATTAATTATCTATATTTTCTCTCTTTTTTGTTTAAAATTGTTTGATTATTCGCTAGTTTTAATTATTTATAAAAAAGGTAAGTTAATATTCACTAACAAGTTTATTAAAACTAAAAGAATCAAGTCCAATCCGATATTAAATTCAATCCTTATAACGAACGATTGATTGAATGCCATTATCAAAATACCACTTGACATTTTATACCATGTAACGTTGATGTGATTTGATGTGAAAGGTGAAAAATGTAATATGATCATGTCATCATGCATTATGGCGTGTTAATATACCACGTTAGTATCATGTGGCATAAAAGACAAGTGACATTTTGACTAGTAATAGTTAGCCAACCATTAGTCATAATGGCTTATTTAACTCAAAATAAAAATATAAAGACTTGATTAAATGTAATAAAAAAATAATGACTTATCTGACGTGTCCTAAATATATAGTTCAGGGGCTTTTTAGGTATTGTACTGATTTTATTACTTACCTATTCATGTTAATGTTTTAACCAAGCAAACATTTTAATCATATTCTTCTATTATAGTTTATGAACCAAGTTATAAAATAAGTATTCTTGCTCTATTCAATTTCCATGCAATATTGATTTCATTCCCTTTCTATTTATTCTATGTACTAAAACCTTTTTGATCCAACTACCAAAAAAACTAGCTCAAGATCGCCATGTGATAATGTGTGAGTCTTAAACTCAACCATTTAATCAATCTTTTTTATTTAGGTGAAAAATGACTACCTAAATGAATCTACTTTTCTAATGAGGTCCTAGGCATGACTTAGGTTCACTAAAAAGAATAAGTTTCAATCTACGAAAATAGACAAGGTTTAGAAGTACAACTATGTGTGAAGAAGGTATTAACATTCTTACAATGCCATTTAAAATGGTAATTAATCAATTCTGTGTTATGTTTTTAGCCTTAATAAGTGAACTTTATTTTTATATTAAATTAATTTTCCTTAATTATTATTCTTTTTCATCATAAAAATTCTTTGATATTGATAACTCTATTATATAGAGTTATTTTGACTCATTTTGGGAGCTTAAGTAGCTAGATCTTTGAGATTTTATGTTCGAATTTTAGCATTATAGGTGTTTTTTTTAGTTTAAGTTTGATTATTTGTTAAGTGATTATTTAAGTTATTTTAGTTAAATTTTAGGTTATTTTATTTTAAATTACTTTAAGAGTAGTTATTGCTAATTTCTCCTATGGCTTTTGTAGGAAATTGATGAAAAAGACTCATTTGATGAAAATCAGTGCAAGTATGGTGATAGCTTCATTCGTATATGTTTCAATATTTTGACCATATCTCTTTCTAAAAAACTCCAAATGAGGTGATTCTTTGACCAATCAAATAATAAGAAGAAGGGAAACAATTTTTATGTTCACCAATTGGCCCAGTTATGATTGGATCATGGTCAAAACATTTGTCAATTCGGACCACTGCAGCAGGATGTAAAGACTGAACATGATGCAGTATTTGGAGAAAATCTTTCAATCCAGAGTCCAATTGATGTGATTTTTAATCCATTGGAAAGTTAAGAGACAGGGATAAAACTTTTATGTTTTCTACTTTGCCCAGTTCTTAACATATCAGGGTGAAACTCATGTTTGAAGTTGATAGACTGCCACAGCGCTGGGAGAACAAGGCTGCAGCGTTGATGAAAGGAAGCACACATACAAAATTCCAGAGAGCTCAGCGCTGCAGCGCTGGAGAAGTAGCGCCGCAGCGCTGCGCGACTTCCCTAAAAAAAATAAAGGACATTAACGGAATTTCACAAAATTAGGTTATTTGGAGCCTATTTAAGGAGACTTTTTCAGAGATTTTGGAGGCAGCAAGAGAGGCAGCAAAGGAGGCAGCAAGCAACTATTCTGGAGATTTGGAGCCAAGAACAAAGCAAGGAAACAAGAGAATTGGGAGAGAGAATCAAGATCATAAATCTCTAACTATTAGTTTTCTCTCTTACCTTTGTGTTTTTCTTATTTTCTTTGACTTGGATTCATGGCTAAATTTCTTTGGATATTGTCTTTATTAGTTATTATGAGCTAATTTATTTTTCTAGGATTGCAATTGAACTCACATGTAATCTAGATTTTTAATCACTTTCTTGCTTATTTTCAATGGGATTTGAATTGTTTATTCCAATTTGTTCTTAATGCTTTTAATTGCATGGCCACCAATTAAATTGATCTAGAAACCTAAACAAACTTGGGAAAGGGAGTTTAGTGTAGACTAAAATTGGGATAGCATATGATCATATTAATTGATTTGCCTATAGGAATGGGATATACCTATAGGTCATATGTAGCCAAATTAGAGCCTGAACTTAATGAGTTTGTTTTAATTTCAATTCACATAGGGATATAGTGTTTTGGTTAAAATAGATATTTTATAAGATGAGTTGGGAGACCCTTATAAATAATTTAGGACTCTAGGTTAACAATTCAAACCATTGAGATAAGTTAAGGAAGAGAGGTAAGATTTAGATGAAGTGTGAGGGATATTGTAATCCTAGGCTTGTTTGATTTGATATTTATTTGAGTATTTATTATTTTATTTTTCTTAATTTAATTCTGCTATAACTTAGTTTGATTTGATATTATTTTGATATTGTTTGGATAAGATTAGTTTGCAATAATTTTAGTACTTAGTAAACTTTTAGATCAATTCTCTGTGGGATCGATACTCTACTTGCTAATATACTGTCTATTCGATACGTATACTTGCGTAGTAGAATTTTAACTGACAGATATCGAAATGTTTCTTGATGCTCCAATACTTATGGCAGAAATCAAGAAAAATCTCACTTAGAAATTTTCTTGAAGTTATTACTTATATATGTTTTTTAATTTATAAGTTCTTTTATTTCATCATAAGGGAACTTTTACTTATATATGGTTTTTTTTAACTTTATAGGTCCTTCTATTTCATTTTTATTATTTTACTACTTTGTTATTATTATCATCATGCAAATCCTTGTATTGAAAACTTTCTAAAATTTTCCCCTTTTTTGGCAAAATTTTAGAAGATTTTCTCACTAAGAACTTCTCTCAAAGTTATTACTTACAACTTTCTTGAGATTTCATCATCAAAGGATTTTTATTTATTTATGATTGTTTCATATCTTCTTTTAAATTCTTTTATTAATTTTATTATGTATTTATCATTATTTTTGTAAATTCTTATGTTGAAAATCTTCCAAAAGTTTCCAATACTTATGGCAAAATTTTAGGAAATTTTCTCACCTAGAAAATTCTCTCGAAATTACTACTTATAACTTTCTTAAGTTTCATCATTGGAGAACCTACATATATTTATTTAATATTATAATTTTAATTTGAAAAAGATTTGAATATATATTTATTGTTATCTTTTACATCTTAGTAATTATTTGTAAATAAATCTCTTTTGTAAAAATTAATTATGAGATTACCACCCATACTTATGGTGTGGTCTCATAATTATTCTTTGAAAAATTTAAGAAAATTACTACTTGTAATCCTCCTTAAAATTTTCATTAAAAAGATTCATTTTTAAATAATTATACAATTTTATGTGCATATTATAGAATTTTAAATGGTTTATTTTTTTTTATCCCAGACTATTATGACTAAAAATCAATCTAGAATAATCATAACTTAACAACTTTATTATCTATTATACTTTTTATTTTACTAAAATTAAAATAATAAAAAAAATAAAATAAAAGAAAATAAAGTAAATGAAAAATCCATACCTTCTATGTAGTCTAGACCATTTATTTATTCATATTTTTTTGTATTTTAATAATATAAAAAATAATGAACAAAAATATAAATATAAATGAGAAACCCATATCTTTTATATAAACAAAGCCTATTTCTGAGACCCAAAACACTAATTAAGCCTCTGGTCAAGCTTACAACAAGCTTTGTCTTAAATTTAATTCGGGTTAAAGACTCAAACCAGATCTATATTCATTTCGTTTTTTATCTTCCAATATGACGTTGTCTTGACAAAGTATATAATCCTCCATATGGTAACCCTATTTCACTCCTTCTCTTCCTTTCTTGATTTTGCATTGCTTTCACTATTTCATTTTTTCTCTTCCCTTTTTTTCTTATGCACCCATTCACCCTTTGTCTCTCGTCTTCTCCCTAAAATTGAATCCCTTCACCTTTTACACCGAATGGAAACCTTCGAATTTCCCAAAGGACAAAACTTAAAACTAAACTTTGACCATTAAAGAAAATCACAAATCTCTCTTCTAATCCCCTCTTCCTTACTACTGATGCTAGCTGATTAAAAGGTATTTATACCCAATTTTGTCTTGATCTTTGATTAGGCTTTTCTTCCTTTGTTTAAAAAAATGAATTTGAAAAATTACTGGATCAGGATTGGTTTAAATCAATCCTTAATCCATTTAGTTGTTCATTCAAAACTTTTCTTATCATTATCATTATCCTTTTTTTGTTTTCAAATTTCTATTATTGTTTATTTTTTATATTTTTTATTTTTTTCAATTTTTATTTTATTTATTTTTATTATTGAGATAACCCTGGTCAAATGGGTTTACATATGCCATTTTTTACGCATTTCTTAAGAATCAAGAATTGTGCAAAGATGTAGACACCATTTTAGTTAGACTAAGAAAAACACCTCATCTTTAAATGAGTCTACACAACTTTTAAAATAATTGAAAAAAATAACCAATAGAAGGGTGAATTGGTTTTTAGAATAAAATTTTGATCTTTCTTTAAAGCTGAGTTAAATATTAAAACTTTAAGTACTAAGCTTAAAAGCTAAAATATGCGAGCTTGTAAAAATAAAGTATGTATGAACCTAGTAAAGAAGATAGAAGAAAAGAAAATACTCCGCCATGATTTTTATAGATTGTTGCAACCTAAACTCATGGGCCATGATCGACGTAAGGGTATCGATGGGATTGAATCCTTTTAACTCAAGCAAGCCTTGAAACAAATAAACTAAGTACTTAAGTGTCCATCATGGAACTCATCCCATGAAATCTTGTACAAAGAATGTACAATTATATCCTTATCAAACATCAAAATATTTGCACAATTTTGTGCTTAAGTGTGGAAGCATTACAAATACAAAGTTCAAATTATAAGCCACCTTCGGCAAATTCGAGTGTAAGCCATTTCATGGCAATCTCAAAGTATAACATTTATTAACAAAATGTAAACAACTTCTACAATCCGTGATAGACAAACATAATAGATAAACCAACCAACGAAGTACAACTAAAAGTAAAAAGGTTGACACCTACTAAATGCTTTATCGATCAATTACCAAAGCAATTGTAGAAATAGCTTTTTCTAAAAGATAGCAAGCTAAGCAATCTATTGATCTAAAATAACAAATACATCTTACATGTCTAAGTTATAAAAAAACTCAAAGTGCAAATATAGGGAAGGGGAATAAGCTAAACGAGAAAGTGTTTATCAAAGATAGTTTCAAAAAAATGTAACTAATCTATTTCCAAACAATATCAAAGTCCACCTATCAAGCGTATCAAATATCCAAAAGATTTCTAGAGTTTGCTTCCCGAGCGATGTCAAATGTCAAAGGGTGCAAGTCACTTCCAATCATGATCAATTATTCAAAGAATCTCAAAACTTTGTTTCAAATGAATGAAAATTTGTTTGAAATGTTGTAAATAAAGTTTAGTTTAAAAACCTATTCACAAGTCTTTGAAATGGAATTAATTATTTATAAAACATTTTAAGTATTTCAAATGAAAACAAGTTTTTAAAATTGATTTAAAAATGTTTGGAGTAGAAATCGAAGTGTACAAAGTTTAGTTCTAAAACAAATTCATTACATTTAGAAAATCCTTTAAAGACTATTTGGATTCATAAATAAGTGTGATCTATCCTTAATCAAACAATCAGTCCAAACACCAAAGTCAAAACAAATATCAAAAGTCCAAATCGAATATACCAAATATCATTTCAAATAGATTGTGGAGAGCTAGATAGAAAAGATAATCAAAACAAAGTGCTATAGCACCAAAGTGATCAAATACATAATAGTCATCAATCGTGTAACAAAGGGCGTAGGATCACATCAACAACCAAACAAAATAAAACTAAACACTATGCATAATGGCTAATGGTTATTGTCGCTACCTATAGGTCCATAACTTAAACAAGCTCTATTAAAACATTTTTATGAGTTTCCAAATATCTAAATGTTCATTTCCAAATGAAGGGATGAATCCACTCATCATCAAAACAAAAGGGTCAATAAAAAGTTGAATCATTTTATCCAAGAGCCCATTCATCAACAAAAACAAAAGGTCCAAAGCAAAACAAAATTCATGATTGTTAGATCACAAGCTTGAGATAAAGTAACCAAGAGATGGTGAATTGGTTCTTTAAGAAAAATTTAATCTTTCTTGAAAACAGAAGTAAAGATGAACACTTTGAAAGCACAACTAAAAAAGCATAGTGTGAAGCTTAAAAGAGGAAGAATAAAGCAAGTAATGAGCATAAAGGAGAAAAGAAAAACTCAACCATGATTTTTATAAAGGTTCAACCATCAAAGCTTATGTTTTCTCCCTTGATAACATAAGGAGATTAAATCCACTATCAATTGCCTTTTTCAACTAAGTTCAAGCATAGTCTTTACCTTTTCCAAAGAGGTATACTTTTTCTACCTTTTTCTATCGAGGTATAACCTTACAATAATGGATACAAACCTCTCTAAAGGTTGATGAGTAGAGCATAGTACAAGAGAATGAAAATGGATCAAGGAATATAAGCTTAAGAAATGCTGATCTATTTTTAAGAGTTTGCTTTAGATAGATAAGGGAATGAACTTTGAGAAATCTTTGCTTTCTTTTCCTCATAAAGTGATTTGCTTGCTTTCTTTTCTTTCTTGCTGTTCTTCTCATTTTAAAAGGTCCTTCACAAAGGTATTCATAGGTCTTGTAAATTTTTGCCCATTAGAGAGAAATGTTGCCCAATTTTCAAAAGTTGAGGCCACTTGAATTGCGTTAGTTGACCTTTAAGAATCAATTAATGGACATGTGAGAAATTGATTCTTTTGAAACTCGAGACATTTTCTTTTTTTGAGAATCGACCTTTTTACTCTTGAGATATCGATTGTTCTTGCTTCAATTTGAGTTTGATGCTTTTTGTGTGCTAAGAATCGATCAGTGTGTTTATAAGTAGTCAATTCTTCTTGTCTCACTTCAAGTTGGGGGTATTCTATTTTCTGAGAATCAATCATTGCCTTCTCTAGAAGTTGATTCTTCCTATCTATTGAGTGCCAAATTAAAATTTCAAATTTAATTTTTCTCACTTATAAATGAGTAAGGATCCTAGAGCTCATCAAGTCTAACTTTGTTTAAATCTTTTGCCTCTAAGACTTGGGAAGGCAATGTAGGATTTTCTTCACAAGTTGGGCATTAGGGAACTCTTTACGCAAAGCCTTTAGTCCTCTTATTATTTTGGTGGACTTCTCCTCCATCTCCTTTTCAATCCATCCTCTTTCATCTTGAAAAGCTCATAATCTAGAGTAAAAAATCCAATCTAACTTTTTTACTTGTGAAGTACTTTCATAGCAATTTTCTAAGGTATCTAATATCACCTTAGCTAATGTGCTTATTGTTACTCTAGTGAACTCACTTTCACTAAGTGCTCATAGAAAAGTAGTCATAACTTTGTGAACAAGCTGAACCAATTTTCTATCCTTATCATCCCACTTAGCTTTAGTTTTAATATGTCTCACAACTTCTACTAGCTAGTGGGGACATAAGGTCCTTTTAAGATAACATCCCACAATTTTAAATCAATAGATTGAACAAAGTTTTCAAATCTTATCCTCCAAAATAAATGATTCTCTCATGAAAATAATAGAGGTTTCATCATTGACTAGCCTTTACTTAAAAGACTTGTCAATACCATCTTTATCTCTTTAATCTTCTTCTTTAAGATCCCTCAAAAGTCATTAAACTTGTAAACTTGAGAACCGTTTTTGATATCAATTGTTAGATCAAAAAGCTTGAATAAATAAACCAATAGGAAGGTGAATTGGTTCTTTAAGAAAAATTTAATCTTTCTTGAAAATAGAGGTAAAGATGAAAACTTTGAAAGCACAACTTAAGAACCAAATTGTGAAAGCTTCAAAGATGAAGAATAAAGCAAGTAATGAGTATAAAGGAGATGAGAAAAACTCAACCATGATTTTTATAAAGGTTCATCCCTCAAAGCCTGCATCCTCTCTCTTGATAGCATAAAGAGTTTGAATCCACCATCAACTACCTTTTTCAACCAAGTTCAAGCACAACCTTTAGAAGCAACTTCCTTTTAAGGATCAAGTATAACCTTTTAACAAGTTACTTGTCACAGTCTATTTTCGAGACATAACTAGTGTATGGACCTATATGGGTATGGCCTACTAGGCCTAAGCAAGCCTTATACATATCATGTATGGGCTTGTCAGCTACTATATTTATACATCAACACAATTATATAAACATCATCGCATTATTATGGAACTTCTCAACATAATGTGTGGATCATTATATTTATATTCATCACATACATGCCATCACACAACCATGGAACTTCTCAACATGAAGTATGATTTCTATTTCATATCATAACAACATGCATTTATCTTTATCATTTGTGGTTCAGCAGACATTTTGCACCGGTAACTCCTATGGTTCATGCACCATAGTATCAATGTAAGTCCACACCCATTTTTGGGGCTTGACACAATATTGACAATGAATAACAAACATGAGTATACCAATACTTATAACATACTCAAGTATCATTCAAGTAGTAACATTAAAAGATTTGACTTGACACACTACGAAGTGTAGTGACACTAAAGGGTTAGAAAAAAGGCACTATCACCTTTAACAAGTATGGGATAAGCTATTCCTTAACAAGGCACCTAGCTAAGCGAGCTATTAATCTATAAAACAAAATAAAGGAAAATAGCGAGTGATTCACAAAGACTTCGTGGCTGGATACAAGAAAGGGGACAACCAAGGGGAAGAGATTTTGCAATAAACCATGCTTTGCAAAAACAACATGATATTCATAAACATAAGTATAAATCTTATCAAATGTTCAATCATCTTCTTTTAACATTTTTCTATAAATGCATTTGAATTTCAATATGCATAAAAAAGTTAATGAACATTTATGCCTCCACTTACAAAACATTGGCAAGGAAAAAATAAGAGAGCGTTCATATTAAGAATACAGATATCTTCACCATTGATTGTAAAATTAATCCTTATACAACCCATACTTTCGACACTACTTCCCTCTCGGGGATTTAAAAAGCACTATGTGCACTTTCCACTTGATAGTTATATATCAATCTTTCAATGCATAAATAAATGTTAGGCAACTCAAAACATCATCATTAATAACTGAACATCTTCAACTACTCAATATAGGCATGGATATCACCACGCCAAAATTTAGCATGATTGCCTCACTATCATAATTTTAAATCATGTGGTACAATGCTCCATATTTGGCCATTATCACGTGTAGTATTAAGCTTCACATCTGGCTTGAGTATTCATGTGGTATAATGCCCCACATTTGGCTTTTATCCCGAGTGGTGTAACAACCCACATCTAGCCCTTATACATGTGTGGTATGATGCCTTATATTTGGCCCTTATGTACACATAGAAAATTCATGCATACTTAAAACATTATCATTTCATGGCATTCAACAATTAGAGTTTTATGACATTCACATCCTACCATTTTCATTCATAACACAATTTCATTAGAGGGTATCATTCCATCCACATTTAATAATCATATGATGGAGACTTACTCATCCATTTTTATGACTTATATTTGTGGGCATTTACCGTCCACATTCACTCCTTTGTAAAGGCATCTTATTTTACCCACCTAGCACGTAGACCATAGTGGTTTTCTAATATTTCACATTCACACATAATCGGGCAAGTATTTATTCATCTATCTAGGCTTTCAACTAGCCATGCACCAAATGTGCAACATATATCCAATCAAGGAGAATCTCAATAAAAATAATTTGAAACAGCTTGTCTCACCTGTTGAAAGCTAATACATAATAAAATTATTTACTACAAAGTAGATTGAAATCCTCATTGAAAGCATTTATTCTCACACATTGCGGTTTATCAAAATAATCTAGCATTCAAATTATATAAGGCAATTTTATCAAGAAACTATGCTCAACTTTACCATATAAAATATTAGTGTATCTTTTACCTAAGCTTTTAGTTGCCAAAATCTTGCTCATCAATGATATTTGAGCTCAATACCACCTATCACAACAATTTCTAGCATAAATCCTTATATTTTCGACAAACCCATTTATTAGAAACTACTCAGTAAACCCATATTCTTCATTTTAAGTCAATAATTTACAAAACTTCAAACCCAAAGCTTAGATAATAAAATCTTAAACATTTGTACCTCAAACACCTCTTTAGAAAGCAAAACTCCTCAAATCTTTGATAAAAAATGAGCTATATGAGCTAAAAATAATAAGTTCTAGAGTTAGGGCATAGTATTGGTACTTAGAATCGAGGTTGAAACATTGAATCTTTGTCCAATGGGGTTCTAAGAGGTTGAGACAAGGTTAAATGGTTGTTAGGGATGAGTTAGAGGTTAAGAAAATAAAAAATGAGGGTTGGGGTTTGAACTGGGGCTTTTATTTTTTCATTAGACTGCCTTGGGGTCAAGTTTTTAAACATGGTAGTCGACCCTGCTAGTATGAGCCCTACAAACCAATCTGTGGTTCTTAGGAATTGTATTTTTGAGATATTCATGTATGACATTTTGCTACTCTTGTAACATTAAGGCAGTTATTTATCTATAAATTTATGATTTAATTACTATTTATACTTATGTAGATAAAGCCCATGGAACAACATATGCCTTGTAAAGGAATTGTATTGCAATACAATTATGAGATCCTTATGCATTAAAGCATTGATCCTAAAAGTTCTTAATCATTATATTATTGAGATGGGGCATCAATGATGCTCAAATATCGACACATGTTATGTTCCTTACTTGTGAAGTAAGCAACCACTCTCATAGGTTGAAGTATAGAGATACTTGAAACTAACATGTGGACGCTTGCAATGGATAAGCAAGTTCATTAAACATGACCCGACATGAGAAGTGCATTTGGTATTTCATTCTAGTATTTATGCAATGCTTTTCATGTGTCAATTATGTAACTACCTTTTAGACTTGAGACACTAAGTTGTCTTATATATGGAGTGCTATGCTTTGGTTTCATCCCTATGGGTGCCTAACCAAGGATGCCAAAATAGGATGGTTTTGGGTATAGTGTGAAACATATGAAGGCAAATGAATGGTCAAGATAGGAATCATCACCCCAAGTGATTCAAGGGAAAATATCTTATTAGTTCTTGGTTGATATTAGCTAAATCAAATCCTTGGCCAAGGTGATTAGGAGATTAAGACATGAGTTCATGAGTCTCTATAATGCTAAATATCAAATTATAGGAACAAATATAGAGGTCAATAAAAATCTACACTGCATCATGGTCTTATCATCTATGGGATATATGATGAGGGAATGAATTACAATATAAGACTGTACACTAAAAAGTTGTCAAAGAATCCTTTGACTCTCCTAACAATTGGATAGCCATAATGCATTGCTAGATGCCAATCTTGGTTTATGGAATCGAATTAGTTAATTTTAATTGAATAGGATTCATGTAAATTAATTTACTAATAAAATTATAATTCAATTCAATTGCCAGCATGTTAGGAACCTAATGGGTCACACACAAAATGTTGAAATATGGATTAAATTTAGAATGTGATGATTTAAGTTAGACTTAAATCATATACTAGGTTTTTACTACTAAGAACCTAATTAAAATAGTTTAATTAGGTACAAGTTAAATATTATAAAAGCTATAATATTGAAGGGCATATTTTGCATTTTTAATAAGTCTAAAAACCTAAATATAAAAGTCACATGATATCTACTCTTTTTGATAAGTGTGTTAGTTTTTAGAGAAAAATTAATAGCTTTCTTTGAGTGCCACCACCATTGAGAGAAATTGAGAGTGACTTCTCTTGTGATTCTCAACTGGAAATCAAAGAAAAAAACAAGACAAACCATGGTCCACTTTCTAGCACAAGCCTGTGGTTGAAAGCTCTCTCCTTAGAGAAGGTGCCATTGTATTCATGTGTGCAACATTGGAGGCCAAGTGATTAATTTGCTAGGATTCTTTTAAGCTTGGAAGTGTGCATGATTTTCCAACACCAAAAAGTACCCATTTGATTACGATATCAATTGGCAAGGTAATATCATTCTCTAATTTTACATGGTGTTTTTACTTTGCATTAAAGCTCCAAGGTGATCCAAGGCAAGAGGCATAGTTTCGATTTGTTTTAATTTTTGTTTGTTCCACTATGTTGATACTCTAACCATGCCATTCCTAGAAATGGTATCAGACCCTCCCTTGGCTCATTTTAATGTAAAGGTATGTCTTGTTGTTGTTAATTATATGTTTGACATATACGTGAAGGTTCGGGTATTAAATTGTAAGTTAAAATTTACAAATTTTGTTTTGAAATTATTTAAGATTTTTGAGCAGCTTTGTTTTGTAAATTTTGAAATTCTTGTTGATGAATATTAATCTTGTTTTAATGACAATATTTCGCAAGAACATAGTGTGCATAAAATGAACAAAAATCAAATCAAGACTTCAGGGTCATGGAGGAATGAAGCTGCAGTTTTGAAGGGCAAAATGTGATTTCATCTAGGTTTAGTTTAGGCATTATTTGAGCATACAAATTGGTTTTAAATGACCTCAAAAATTGCAGAAATAATGTTAAGATGATGTTCTTTGAAAATGTTTCAAATGTGGCTGAAAACCGATACCACAAAGTGAGCATAAAGCCATAAAACCGAGACAAAACCGCTACTGCCAGTAGCAGATTTTGAGTCACAGTTTTGGTGTTTTTCAGCATAAAAATGGCATCCAAATATAATGCTAATTAGTTGTGGAAATGTTTTATAATTGAGTTGATTGGAGAAATAACTTAAGGGATAAAATCCCATAATTCATGCCGCTTTACAACCTAGAAATTGACACGTATAAAATTATTGCCTATTGATTTTAAGGACGCGGATTTTGGTTTTTTGAATTGCCAAAATTTGCACCTTAAGTTGATGCAATTTGAAAGTCAATT
>NW_018397265.1:1556442-1568118 GCF_002168275.2 Theobroma umbraticum
TATTTTATGAAAATGGTTTCATAAAATTGATAATTTTTTATTTTGAAATTAAGGAATATGATTCCTTAAATGAAAGATGTCAAAATTATTTTGAAAGCTTCCATGTATCAAGGAATTTGATTCTTATAAGATATGGAAATAAATTTAATCATTGACAATTAAAATTGTAAAAGATTGACAAATTTGACATATTAAATTTAGGAATCTGATTCCTAATTTCATGGAAGTCAAAATTGTGTTGTAAAATTTCCATAAATAAAGGAATTGGAGTCCTAGAAGTTATGGAAGTTAAAAGATAAATGGGCAATTTGAAATCAAAGGAATATCTCCATAATATTAGCTAATGAATTCTGTTTTGAAAAAAAGGATAAATAAAGATTTTATTATTTTAATATTACCAAATAATATTAGGTAATTTAAGACACAAATCTTTAATTTCAGATTGGTAATAGATGATGTTAGATATTTAGACAACGTAAATTAAAAATTATTTTAATTTTTAATAATTCCTTGGTAAATATTAAGTCACATGCCACGTATGATTAAGTTGCCTTCCACTATATAGGAAGATGACCCGGCTACTCTTTTAATCAGAAACTTGTTGAGCACACTCAAGGTCACACTTTTACACAAGTATGTTTGAGCTATTGGTGGGTCTTACTCAAGTAGTTTCATAAAATCCAGATGGTTAGAAACTTGATTATTATGAAAACCAGAGGCAATGTCTAGGCAAAACATATATGATAGATATGTTTAAGCACTGCATTATCACCTAACTAATCTAGGAGTTGTATAGAGATACAATTGGTAAGCTCAGTTACCTACCTAATTCACCTACCATGGTCTGTTGAGCACACTCAAGGTCATGATTAGAATAGATAGAGAAAGGATCCTAGCCCACTAAGAGAATCCTTGTAGAGATCTCTCGAGGTGATATGAAGAGTTTTCATCTTGAAAAAAATAGCGGGAGCAATCAATTTAAGATTTACTATCTTGTCTAAATTGATTAATAATATGAGAATAGTTATATTTGTTTTTTTAAATGTCTAGGTTATTAGAATGCGAATACACATCACTTTGCATCGCACACTTGATGCCATCATGAAATTCGGGTCAAAATGTTTGGACTGGTATATCAAGTTAAGAAACATTCTCAAACTTTTATTAAGAATAGATGTCATTAAGGAAAATACCCTTGCCTTCTTGAAAAGGTCAAAGATTGAGAAGCTTGTAGAAGTTTCACTTTTGACCATGTATATGATTGCAATAAATCTGTCTACCATTGATCCATCATCATGGGTATTAGATAATGGATGTGGGTCATACTTATGTAAGGACATGAAGGTGTTGGAAATGAGTAGAAGATTCACAAAAGGAGAAATGGTCCTTAAAATAAGAAATGGAGCAAAGGTTTTTGCATCAGTTGTAGGGACAATTACTACACCTTTACCTGTTGTGTTGATCTTGGAAGTAAGAGACTACTACTATGTACCTTTCATATCTCGAAACATCATATCTATGTTGTACTTAACACTATATGATGATTTTGAATTTATCATTAAGGGTAATTGTTGTTCTTCCTCAAAGGGAGAAATGCATTATGGTGCAGTAACATATTCAAATTGTCTCTATATCCTTGATCTTAATAAACCCATACTCAATATAGGGTCAAGAAAGCAAAGAAAGATGATCCAAAACTATCCTAAATTTTGCACTATAAGCTTGGACACAGCAACGAGACTCACTTAACCAAGTTACACAAAAAAGGTTATATCGATCCATTAAATTATGAATCTTATGGAACGTGTGAGTGTTGTCTCATTGGTAAGATGACCAAGATGCCTCTCATTAAGAAAGGTGAATGAGCTAGGGTGTTGCCAAGACTTGTACATTTGGATATATATGGTCAATGAATACTAGTGCTTGAGAAGGATTGTCTTGTTCATCACCTTTACAGATCATTATTCTCATTATAATTATGTGTATTTGATGAAATATAAATCTACATCCTTTGAAAAGTTCAAAAAATATAAAGTGGAAGTCGAGTAACAAACTAAGAAGAGTATTCTAACTCTTAAATCTAATTAAAGAAAGGAATATCTTAGCTAAGGGTATTAGGATTATCTAAAAACAAATGGGATTTTCACACAATGGACTCTTTTAGGGATTCCACAGAACTATGGAGTGTCTGAAAGAAGGAATCAAACATTATTGGTCATGGTTCGATCCTTGATGAGTCATGCAAACCTTTGTATATTCTTTTGGGGATATGCCCTAGAATCTAGCGCCTGTATACTGAACCAAGTTCCTACAAAATCAATTGATAAGACACGATATAAGATATGGACTAGGAAAGGCCCAAATTTTTTTATTCTAGGATTTAGGGATGTACAGCTTATGTGAAGTGTACAATGTCTGATAAGTTAAGAGCAACATCATACAAATGTAAATTTGTGATATATCCTAAAGAAACACACAAAAATTACTTCTATAATCTCATTGATAAAAAAGTGTTTGTCTCAAGGCATGCCACTTTTCTTAAGAAAAATTTCTTAATTGAAAAGGCTAGTGGGAGTGAAGTTGTACTTGAAGAAGTTCAAGACCCATAAATTAACTTTCCATTAGAACCTAAGCTTGAGATTGTAACATCTGATGCACAACCACAATCTCAAAAGGCACAACCATTCAAAAGGCCTTGTAAGATACATCAAGCTTTAGACAAATATGGATTTCTCTTAAAGAAGGATGTATTGCCCATAAATGATGAGCCTACAATCTGTGAAGAGGCAATGTTGGACATCGATTATAAGAAATGGCTAAAAGCTGTGAAATTTTAAACAAATGCCATGGATACCTACCAAGTGTGGACTTGATGGATCCACTTAAAAGGATAAAACCTATTAAGCACAAATGGGTCTTTAAGAGAAAAATTGATGTAGATGGCAATGTACAAACCTTTAAAGCTAGACTGGTAACAAAAGGTTACAAACAAAGACAAGGAATTGACTTAGAAGGAAACCTTCTCACCAATTGCTATACTTAAGTCCATTAGGATTTTTCTTGCAATTACTACATACCGTAACTTTGAAATATGGCAAGTAGATGTGAAAACGTCATTCCTTAACTAGAATTTGCAAGAAAAAGTGTACATGACACAACTTGAAAGTCTTACATACAATGGTAATGCTAACAAGGTGTGCAAGCTTCAAAGTCTATTTATGGACTTAAGCAAGCTTTTTAAAGTTGGAATTTCTGTTTTGATAAAGTTGTAAAAGGCTTTAACTTCATCAAGAATGCGGATGAATCATGTGTCTATAAAAAGGCTAGTGGGAATGCCATAATTTTCCTAGTGCTCTATGTCATCATAAAATTTTCCTAGTGCTCTATGTTGATGAAATATTGCTCATAAGAAATGATATACCATTGCTACAATCAACGAAAATTTGGCTATTCAAACAATTCTCCATGACCGATTTGGGAGAAGCAACCTATATTCTAGGATTAAAGATCTATATGGATAAATCTAAAAAGTTGCTACGTTTCTCCCAATCCATACATAGACAAGGTGTTAAAGAGGTTTAGCATGATGAAGTCCAAGAGAAGACACTTGCCTATGTTGCAAGGCATATATCTCTCCAAGGTCATGTGTCCAAAGAATCAAGAAGAGAGAGATTGCATGGATAAGATCCTATATGCATCAATAGTAGGATTTATCATGTGTGCAATACTTTGTACTTGACCAGATGTATCTTATGCTTTAAGAGTCACAAGAAGATACCAAAGTAATCCTAGTAAGGGTCACTAGATAGCTATGAAAAACATCCTGAAGTACTTATGAAGAACTAATGATGTATATTTGGTCTATGGAGAAGGTGAACTCCAAGTTAAGGGTGTTGGTCCTTAAGAGAGTACTAGAGGGGGGTAAATAGCACTTTCAAAAAAACACAAAAATTCTTTCCTAGTTAAGAGCTAATTGAGGGAATTTGATAATGAAAGTTTAAAGCTTGTTAGAGGAGTAATTTAAGAGTTAAGACTAAAAGGAAAATAAAAGAAAGTAAACAAAGCACAATAATTTATAGTGGTTCAGTCCCCTTGATCTATATTCATTACCTTGATCTCTTAATCAATGATTTTCAAACCAATTCACTAAAGTCAGTTAAATTCCTAAGCTTCCACCAAGCTTTTATAATGGCTATGCACAGGCTTAGCCACAACCTTTAACACTAGTTTTCTCGAGAATAACCAAAATCCAAAATTAACTTTTCTATGGCTAAGTTGGAACCTACAACACAAATCAAGCTAACCTAAGCTTGATCAATCCCTTAAAGTGCCTCGCACACTCTATGTTAGTAAAAAAAATAAATATGAAAATGTACCTACGATCACTAAGCTAATCTAAATGAAGTGCTAAACTCTATTACAAAGATTTGAGTGAAATAAAAGAAGAAGTGAGAGGATTTTTGCTACTCTTGGCTCTTTCAAGTTCTTAAAAGCATCTCATACTGATTTGAGCCACTAGGGATGCTTTTTATACTTGAAAAAATCAACTCTGATGGATTTGGACAACTTCTAATCATTGGAAACAGTTCAAGAATCAATCTAACTATTATTTTATCTTCTAGCATTTAAATTTAAATTTCTTAATAGTGTGCTTTTAATTGGTTAACTATAGGCCTTAGTCAATTAAGTATTCTTTGTCTCGCAAATCTGTTTCACTGTGTTAACTGATTAAGAAAGGATTTAATTGATTAGGAGCTTACTGTTTTGAAGCAACCAACTTCACCAACCTTCCTTTGTTTGATTGATTCTTTTTGAAATTTATTTATGTTGATCTTCCTCCAGTCTTAACAGTCATAAAATTTGTTTAGTGACCTAAGACTCCTTCAATTGTTATTCAAAGGTTTGACTTGTAGAGCTTTATTTAGACCTTCACTTTTGAATTTTACCTAATTAACTCCCTTGGTTAACCAATTAAGAAACGTTTATTTATGACTCATTTTATGGCCCCTGATCTTGATAAGTTTTGATGGTTGCTTTCAAATGATTATTCTCTTAAGTAACTTATATTTTTGTCTTACACACTCAAGTAATTTGTTTAGATATTAATGAATGAGAATGTTTTCTTATCATCAAAAACTCATGGAGTCAATAATCTCTCCCATTAATAGTGCAATGTCTAAATGCTTCTCTTTTAATGAACATGTTGAGGGATTGCTCCCACTGATTGTTTGCGCCCCCTTAATGTATGCATGATGTTTTGAATCATTTAATTTTACATCTTTATAGATCAGCTAATTTCTATCTACTATTTAGTCAAACAGAAATAGTAGAATCAGTGTAGACTGCAAGTAACAATTCAATAATTTATGACTTTTAATAAGAAGTTGTTAATATTTAATAACAAAAGATCATGTGACAAGAAATCATTAATAGCAAAATAGCAAAACATCAAAATATCATCCATAAACAAACAAAGTATCATCCATACCAAACCAAGCATTAACAAGTTCTAAACCACTACATTAGGTCCATACACACACCAAGCATTAACAAGTTTTAAACCACTACATTAGGTCAACGACTTTGCATTACAACTTTTACTTTCTCCTTTTTTTTGTCATCAGCAAAAGAGGGTGTCTTATCAAAAGGTTGATTCAATAAAAGTTAGAGGAATGGGTGGATTCATCAGTACCAAAGTGAACATTCATTGGCTTGGGAGATGATGAGGATGATGATTTAGTGGATGAGGAGTCTGAGACTTGGAAAGGCATTTGGTTGGAAGGTCTAGCTTTGGTAGGGAATTTATTTGCTGTCAACCTAGCAGATAATCTTCTTGTAAGGAACTTGGTTTTGGTTGCCATGGTTTTCTTCCCTTTCCTAGTAGGTTTGATTAGATCTTGTACAGATGTAGATCCGTTCCCCTTTCCTTTGTCAGCAGCTTTACTTCTTCTTGTGGTGTTAACTGAGCTAGTTGGAGTTTTACCATGTACAGGCATTTATGCATTACCCTTTGCTGTTGCTTTCAACTTTCACTTCTCTTACCATATGATGAAACATGTCTATCATTAAACTTTATCCAGAATTTCTTGAAAAGATCTTGGTTTTCTCTGACTCTTTTCACTAATCATCAAAATTTTCTGGCTCAATTCAGTTTCTGTTTCCTTAAATTTCTTCATGAAAGATTCAGCTTCTAGATTCAGTAGAGCCCTTTCTTCAACTTCATCATGTTTTTGAAGATTGACATTGTCAATGATGTTGTCGAGAGAATCAAACACTCCAGTATCATCATTGCCTTCCTTTTTTTCTCTAGGTTTGGAGGCATCCTATTTCTTTGCTATATCAGGTTCTATTCCAGTACTTTCAGTCTGAGTATTAAACGTTTATAGCTTAGGATTCTCAATAGTTTGTCCTTTAAGTATAGGATTCTAAGTTGCTAGAGTGCCTTCTGGATGAAGTCTAGATGGTGCTTTTTCTTTCTCTTTAAGAACAGCAACTAAGCTTTGAAGTTGTTCTTCAATTTTCAAAATCCTTACTAACCGAGCATTTAACTTTCCATTTATCCTAACCAGCAAATTAAAGACCATTTCATCTAAGATTGGAAGTGAGGCTATCTTAGTCTAAGCAATAGCAAGGTCTTCATTTCTTAAAATGTCTTTTGGAGTCTTGATGAATTTTTCTCCTTCTAGTTTGTATGCCATTTTTAGTAGACTTCCTAAATAAATTGCTCGGTCTTTTCTCTTGACCTTATCCATTTAGTATCTTAAACTCCAGATTCCTTTTTGTCATATTAGAGAGCTAATAATGTTGTCATAAGGTAGGCTAATTTTGTATCCATGATAGATTCCTTTCATCCTCTCAATCATAAATCTTCCAAGATTGAGTGGGTTGCATCGAACGTAAATAGTGGGTTGCATCGAACGTAAATTCCATTTGCTACATATCTTGTAAGCTTACATAACTAAAACTACTACTCCTCCCATGAATTGTTGAGGCAACAAAGTAATAGAGAATTCTAATTTAAGGACTCTTAATGAAGCTTGTATAGCTTTTGGGTGAGTATTTTTTGTTTTTTCTAGTAATGACTTCCCAAACAGATAAAAGCTCATAGGATTCTAGAATCTCTTACTTTCCCTTTTCAAACAAAATTTTTAGTAAGTCTTTAAAATCAACAGTAGTGACAATAAATTCTTTTTCATTCAAAAAAATATTACTTTCATCATCACAAAGTTATTAAGATCATCAAGCTTTGTTTTATCTAAGGCAATATTAGAGTAGAATTCTTTAACCAGGCTAGGACTATAGGTTTTATTTTCAAAGACACTTAATTTTTTCAACTTAAGTTCATCAAAATATTTAGACAAACCTTTCTTAATCTCAAGAACCTCATCAAAGCTATCCCAATCGATGAACTTTCCATGAGATATAGGAGCATTTTCAATTTTTTAAATCTTTCCTCATGAACTTCTCAAATTTGAGGATAGGGAATTACTTTATCTATCGGAGCTCCTTTTTTAGTGACTTTTTTTCGACCTTGATGGTTTCCCTTTTGGTTTCTTCCTTTTCTTTTCAGCCATTGATTTTGAGGCGCTCCTTTTCCCCTTTTTCTAGACACAAAAAGATGGACTCTCTTTTGCAAGACATTTTCCCTTCCTCTTCTCATGGGTTTCACTTGGTAAGGTAGTTCTTGCCATCTTTTTTTCTGTTGTTTGGGACTTAGGGTTTGAAGATAGTTTTGAGAGAACGTCAAGGAGTGATGGGGGTTATGGGAAGTTATTAATTTTCCCCTTTCAAATAGAGTTTGACTCCTCCCTTTTTTTTCTTTTTGAATTTCAAAATTTTAGTGCCTTTATTTTAATGTTTCAGTTTTCAATATTCGACAGTTTTTTTCCTAGCTTTAGTCTCTTAATTAATTAACATTCACTCTTAACCAATTCAGACTTGCTTACTTGAGTACCTTTACTAGAACAAAGTGTCTTAATCAGTTAGATGGATTTCTTAACCAATTAAGTCTATGCTAATTTGTTTAATTCCTTTGACCATGTAACAATTATGTCATTCAATATATGCTTTTATTTAACTGAGATATTACCAATAAGGCATTTGATTCTTTTAAGATGAATCCAAAAAAATTTATCTAAAGCTTATATACATCAAGCATCCTTAGGTCATTTTTAATTTTCTAAAATTGTTCCTCACTTAAGGGTTTTGTGAAGATATCAGATAATTGGCGTAAGGTGTCAACAAATTCAATCTTAAGATCTTTTTTAAACACTTGATCTCTAATGAAGTGGTCTCTAATTTCAATGTGCTTAGTTCTAGAATACTAAATTAGATTTTTAAAGATGTTTATAGCACTAGTGTTATCACAAAATATGGGTATCTTATGCATGGCTATTCCAAAGTCATTTAGTTGTTGTTTAACCCTTAGAATTTATGCACCATAAATACTTAAGGATATAAGCTCAACTTCAGCAATAAATAGTGCAACAAAATTTTGTTTTTTGCATGACCAAGATACAAGCATATTTCCAAGGAATTGACAAGTGTCGCTAGTGTTTTTCCAATTTGCTTTACTTCTAGCAAAATTAGCATCAGAATATCCAATGAAATCAAAAGATGATCCTCTTGGATACCATAATCATAAGTTTTGTGTGTTCAAAAGATACCTAAAGATCCTTTTCATAGTAACTACATGTGATTCCTTGGGATATGATTGGAATTTTGCACACAAGCATACACTAAATGGTATGTCAAGTCTACTTGCAATTAAGTTAAGTAATGAGCCGATCATATCTCTATAGAAGTTTTGATCCACATTTTTTCCTTTCTCATCTTTATCAAGCGTGATGGAGGGACTCATTGGTGTGCCAATTGATTTTAACTTCATCACATTAAACTTCTTTAGCATTTGTTTTGTATATTTTTCTTGATTGATGAAGATGCCATCCTCGCATTACTTGATTTGAAGTCCAAGGAAAAATTTCAATTCACCCATTAAACTAATTTCAAATTCACCCTACATTTCTTTAGCGATATTCCCACATAAAACTTCATTACCTGCAGCAAATACAATATCATCTCTATAAATTTGACCTACAATCAAATCACTCAAACATTTTTAATGAATAATATTGTATCAACACTTCCTCTAGTGTAACCTTTTTCAACCAGAAATTTTAAAAGTCTTTCATACCAAGCTCTAGGAGCTTGCTTAAGTCCATATGAAGCTTTGTGCAATTTATAAATATAATCAAACTTCTCAAAATCTTCAAAACCAAGAGGTTGTTTGATATAAACTTCTTCTTGAATAAAACCATTTAAAAAGACACTTTTTACATCCATTTGGAATGGTTTGAAATTCATGAGACATGCATATACAAGTAATAGTCTTCTAGCTTCTAATCTAACAACGGGAGCAAAAGTTTTATCATAGTCAATACCTTCTTCCTAATTATAACCTTGAGCAACTAACCTTGCTTTGTTCCTTATCACATTACCTTATTCATCTAGCTTGTTCGTAAACACCGATTTGTACCAACAATCGGATGATTAGTTGGCTTTAGGACTAAGGTCCAGACTTTGTTTCTTTTAAATTGTCCAAGTTCTTCTTGCATTGTTAACATCTAGCTTTCCTCTTTTTCTGCTTATTCAAAATTTTTGGGCCTCATTTTTGAGATAAAGGCTAAAAATTCACAAGTTTTTTTAAGTCTTTTACTTGTTCTTAGACCTTCTAAAAGGTCACCAATAATCTGCTCTTATGGATGATCTTTAACATATTTTCAGCTTTTGGGAAGATCAATGTGTTGGTTTTCAACTCTTTGCAGATTTTCAAGAGATGGAACTTTTATTACTTTTTCTTGAGAATTTTCTCCATTATTTTTCTTATTTTCCAAGCTCATCTTTTTGATTTGTTTTCCAAGATCCTCTACATCATTATCATCATCTACAGCTTTCTTCTGCATAGCATTAGTTCATAAAAAATGACATACATAGATTCTTGAATAACCAAAGTTCTTTGTTAAATACTTTACATGCTTTCGACTTTAATGCATATCCTAGAAAGATGGCTTCATCACTCTTAGCATCAACCTTTCCAAGATCGTGTTTTCCATTATTCAAAACAAAGTATTTGCTTCCAAAACTTCTCAAATGAGAACTATTAAATTTTCTACATTTCTACAATTCATAAGGAGTTTTCGAAATTAAAGCTCTTATTGAAACTCTGTTTAAAATGTAGGATGCTATGTGTTAACAGCTTCTACCTAAAAATACTTTGGCAAGTTGTTTGCATAAAGCAAGGTCCTTGCCATTTCCTTTAAAGTTTGATTTTTTCTCTCAACGGTACCATTTTTTTGTGGTGTTCTAGGTGTAGAAGGTTGTGATCAAAGCCATTTTCATTGCAAAAGATTTCAAATTCATCCCCTTTAAACTCACCACCTTGATCACTTCTAATGCTTACAATTGGGACTCCTTTTTCATTTTGAACTTTTTACAATGATTGGCAAATGTAGGCAATGCATCATTTTTGGAAGCAAGAAAATAAACTAATGTGAATCTAAAATAATTATCAACTATAATAAACCGTATGGTTTGCCTTCTAAATTAGTTATGTCAATTAGACCAAACAAGTCTACATGCAACAATTCAAGTGGTCTAGAGGTTGATATGACCTTTTTAGCTTTGAATGAAGTTCTAACTTGTTTTTCAAATTGACATGCATCACAAATTTGATCATTTTCAAAACTAATCTTAGGAAGTCCAATTGTTGGTATATGCCCTTGAGCCAATTAGATTAGTCAAGAAATATAAATTGTCATTTAATGCATATTTACTCGCATAATTATATGTGATAGAGGTTTTCCTTCATGTTAATGCAATAATAAAGAGTTATTAAGTACTAATTGAATGAAACCCATGGAACATAAAAGCTTTGCAAGAGAATTGTAAAGTTGTTACAATTATGAGATCACAATGCATCAAAGCCATGTTCTTAAAATTGTTCTTGGCCATTGTATTGTCAAGACAGGGCATGGACAATGCTTAAAGACAAATACATGTTAAGCCTTCTTACTTGGGAAATAAGCAATCGATCTCATAAATTGAAGTATATGGGATACTTGAGGATAACATGTAGGTGCTTGTTAAAGAGCAAGTTCATTGAACATGATCTCATGTGATAGTTATGCAACTAGTCCTTAGACTTGAGACACCAAGTCATCTTTTGAATGGGGAATGACATACTTTGATTTCACCCCTATGAGTTTGAAAGTGACCAGATGCCTAAATAAGATGTTTTTGGGTATGCCATGAAGCATGTGAAGGTGAATGAATGGTCAAGAGAGGATTCATCACCTCAAGTGATATGAAGGGATGTATCTCATTTGTTCTCAATTCTTGATTAACTTGTATAAAGTCTTTGGCCAAAGCATGAGTTTGAGGAAAGTTAGTTTTCTAAATTCATAAGGTTAGTCATGAATTATGAGAACTAATATGAAATGTCATAAGTAGACATCGAGCCATGCTTAATGACATATCCGAGATATTTGATGAAAGGACCGTATTGCTCAATAGGAATGATTTGTATGTTGATTTGGAATAAATCAATTTTAAAGGCTTTCTTTAAAATTTGTTTTACTATTTTAATTTAAATCTAGACAGCATGTAATTAATTCATTA
>NW_018397265.1:1568128-1568812 GCF_002168275.2 Theobroma umbraticum
TAAAAGGTTTAAAATCATGTTTAATTGAATAATTAATGAATGGATTAACAGGTTTTCAAAGCCAAGTTAAAACCAAATATTTTTGACGTGTTTTGGGGACTAACGTGTCAATTATTTTTACTAGTATTGGGAAAGTGTGATAAGTAGTTTTTAATTGTTAAAAATTAGTTTTATCAAATTAAATTACATGTTTAGGCCAAACTTGATTTATTTTGAAAAACATTCATAAAAATTATGTTTTTGAGTTCCAACACAGCAAAGATTCAATGAAGAAAATATTGGACAGCTATGATTGCTTTTGGTGGCTTAATTCTTCATAAATTTTGTGTTTAATTTTTAAACACACTTGCTGAAAATTTTCAGCAACTTTTTTATGAATTTGACTCATGATTTATGGAGTTTTAAGAGCACTTAAATACCATCTATTTCAATTTTAGGTAATTCATAAAAAAAAAGAAATTGTTTCCTACTTTAAAAGTTATTCCTAAAATTAAGGATAGAATTTTAATTTTAGGTAATTCATAAAAATAGAAAATTGTTTCCTACTTTAAAAGAAATTCTCAAAATTAAGGATAGTATTTTAACTTGAGAAATTCATCGGAAATAGTTTCCTACTTGACAGGAAATTCCTAAAGTTATGTGATAGCATTAAACGTTCTTTAAAATTTTGATTTGACTAGAAGT
>NW_018397265.1:1568822-1568905 GCF_002168275.2 Theobroma umbraticum
CGTTAAGTCACCATTTAGGTAACTTAAACAACATACAATTTAAGAAACTAATCTATTTTCTAAATGTTAGAAATTAAAATGTT
>NW_018397265.1:1568915-1569025 GCF_002168275.2 Theobroma umbraticum
TATTTTAGGAAGTTTACCTAAAATAATGAGGTTTCCAAGATTAAAAGGAGTTTTACTTATGGAAAGAATTAAAATGGAAAGTCTTAAAGAGGAAAATTTTATTTCAATGA
>NW_018397265.1:1569035-1569720 GCF_002168275.2 Theobroma umbraticum
AGAAATAAGAAGTAAAATGTTTACATTAAGTGTTTTAAAATTGAAAATTTCTTAAACACTAAATTGAAATAAAACAATATCAAATAATTAGAGTCTAGCACTTTAAGTGAATTAATTGATGCTTTTCTCAAATAACAAACAAGATCACCAAGTGATATTGAGCTTCCATTTATTTCTATACTTTTGATTATGATTATAAAGCATGAAGGTGATTATGGACTTAGACTTAAAAAGATTAGATCATAGATGGTTAAATTTATTTCTCATGGCATTTATTTTAAAATAAGGTTTAGACACCCTGCCTTATCTCTATTTTCTCTAAGTTTTAAAATTATTTTCACACGTAACTCCCATCGAATATAACTCAAGGTTTTCTTGATTATAAAATGTAATTAGTTACATCAAAGTGTAAAACTAGTGTTAGATAGAAAAATTTTTGTAAATTGAAGATAGAGATCCAAAGGCACCGTGGAGATTCAAGGAAATTACAAGCAAAGCTTAAAGACGATATTTGTGTAAATCCCCTAGGAATTTGACAAACTAATTTCCTTAATGGCACAAGGAAATTAGAATTAGTAAAGTCCATAATCATCCTAGTAGTTAGCATGAGATAGATTTATTTTTCAGTATATATATATGATATATGTGAAATACGATAAATGCTATGCATGTCAACAATGCCAAA
>NW_018397265.1:1569730-1571861 GCF_002168275.2 Theobroma umbraticum
CTTAATTAATGAATTAATAAATAAAATCCCTTATTAAAATATTAAGTCAAAAATTTACCTTCTACCATATAACAAGATAACCAAGCTGCTCTTTTAATTGGAGGCTTTTTAAGTCACTCAAGGTCAAACTTTTACACAAGTACGTTTGAGTTATTGGTGGGTCTTACCTAATTAGTAGCATGTTTTTTAGATGTGTCACACATGACCGCATAGCATTAGAGGCATAGTTATGCAAAATGTATATGATGCATTTAGACAAGCAGTTGTCACCTAACTGATATAGGAGTTGTATAAGATACAATTGGTAAGCTAAGTTACCTACCTAATTAGTTTCACTATGGCTTGTTGAGTCACTCAAGGT
Organism: Theobroma umbraticum; assembly: GCF_002168275.2. NCBI lineage: Eukaryota > Viridiplantae > Streptophyta > Magnoliopsida > Malvales > Malvaceae > Theobroma > Theobroma umbraticum. The sequence goes on from NW_018397265.1 coordinate 1,570,092, forward strand.
CATGGTGGGTTGAAAGTTGTCCTAGCTCAATAATAAGTTTATAGGTTAAATTTCTTGAAGTAGAGAAAGCCTATTATTTTGATAAAATATTGAGAATAATCATATAAAATTTTAAAACTTTATCTTTATGATTATATAATTTACGTTAATAACTAATAATCATTTATGTTGAGTTATATAGGATATAAATCTATCATGGCGAATAATTTATCACTTAGAAGCATACTTGATGCAAACAAGTTGATAAGCCTAAATTTCATCGACCGGTTTCGTAATATCAAGATTGTCTTGAAACAAGAGAAAAAGGCTTAAGTCCTAAATGGTTCTATTCCCGAAGAACCTAGCGATGATGCTACAAATGAGGAAAATGAGGCTTATAGAGTTTATATAGATGATCTCGATCAAGCCACATGTGTGTTGTTGGCTAGTATGGCTCTAGATATTCAAAAGAAACATGAAACTATGAATGCTCTAGATATTATCCTAAACCTTAGAGAAATGTTCAATAAGGAAAGTGACACAGAGAGATTTGACATTTCAAGGGAATTTTTCTAATGTAAGTTGTCTGAGGGATGCCCAGTAAGGCCTTACGTGCTTAAGATGATTGGATATATCACTCGACTTGAGTAGTTAGGTTAGGCTATGGATCATGATTTGAGCATAAACCTTATACTTTCTTCGCTACCAGAGAACTATTCATAGTTTGTGTTGAACTCCAACGTGAACAAGACTGAGGTAATGTTTTCAGGCTTGTTGAATATGCTCACCCAAGCTAAAAACACCATTGTGAAGATAAAGCCTTCATTTCATCTTGTTCCTTCTAAGAAAAATAAAAATAAAAAAATTTTTTTTTAAGAATGACAAGGATGAAAAGGCATCAACCTCAAAAGGTATAAAGCTCATTGGAGGAGTAAAGAAGGACAAGGATAATGACCAATGCCATTTTTGTGGCAAACTAGGGCATTGGAGTTGCAATTGCAAGGATTATCTTGAATCCATCAAAAGGAAGCTTCCACATCAGGTATGAATCATATGATGATTTATTTTTCACTACATGGTATATGATACCTTACTCTTTATTAATGGTTTTAATATGTGTGACATATTGAAGGAACTAATGACCAGGAGCAGTGAAGAGTATGAAGAGTTACATACCTTGCTCCAGATATCGTAATCAAGAGCCAATTAAATCCAAAAATCTTTGCTTCTTCACTTTAAGGATTTGTCAAATTTTCAGCCACCTAAGTGTTTGACCTCTAACAGTAATCCACACAATGTCTGAACAAGACCTCCAAGGTAGGATTTTACTTATGCTAGCAGGTTTTGTGTCTAAAACAAAATGACAAAAATTCTTGCCAAATCTAATTTTTGTCAAGCAAAGAAAACTATTTTTCTTTTCTTATTTTGTGAAACAGCTGAAAAGTGGTTGGATGCTTCTAGTTTTTAGTTTTCTAATATAACATATTTATATAGCCAAACCAATTTGTAACCCTAAATACAATAGTTGTATTTTAATTTAATTAAGTCTCTAAGAACTTAATTAATTTCTCACTTTATTTTGGTCTCTTTCAATTAAGTCTAACTTAATTAATTATTCTTATTTAATCCTAATCCAGTCACTTAATGTGTGTGACCCATTAGGCTTTTAACATGTTGGTAATAAATAAAAATCATAATCAAATATTAATTTGATAATTAATTTATATTTATAGATCATAAGCGACATCTAGCAATACATCATGACCATCCAAATGTTAGAGAGTCAATTAA
>NW_018397265.1:1571871-1572962 GCF_002168275.2 Theobroma umbraticum
AAAGCCCTTCAGTGATAAGCCTCTCAATGCAATACGGTCCTTTCATCAAATATCCCAAATATATCATTAAACATGGTTCGATGTCTATTTATGACATTCCATATTAGTTCTCATAATTCATGACTAACCTTATGAATTTAGGAACTAATTTTTCTCAAATTCATCATGCTTTGGCCAAAGACTTTATACAAGTTAATCAAGAATTGGGAACAAGTGAGATACATCCCTTCATATCACTTGGGATGATGAATCCTCTTTTGACCATTCATTCACCTTCGCATGCTTCATGGCATACCCAAAAACACCCTGTTTAGGCATTTGGTTGCTCCTAAACCCATAGAGGTGAAATCAAAGTATGTCATTCCTCATACAAAATGACTTGGTGTCTCAAGTCTAAAGACTAGTTGCATGACTATCACATGAGAACATTTTCTATAGACACTTAAGTGAAATACCAAATGGAGTTCTCATAGCGGGTTATGTTTAGTGAACTTGTTTTTGAACAAGCACCAACATGTTATCCTCAAGTATCCCATATACTTCAATCTATGAGATCGATTGCTTACTTCTCAAGTAAGGAGGCTTAACATGTACCAGTCTTTGAGCATTATGAATGCCCTATCTTTACAATACAATGACCAGGAACAATTTTAGGAATATGGCTTTGATGCATGGTGATCTCATAATTATAATAACTTTACAATTCTCTTGCCAGGCCTTTACATTCCGTGGGCTTCATCCAATTAGTACTTAATAACTTTTTATTATTATATTAACATGAAGGAAAACCTCTATCAGATAAAATTATGCTATTAAATATGCATTAAATGACAATATATGTTCCTTGACCAATCTAATTGGATCAAGGGCATATACGAACAATCTTCCACTTAAACTTGAGTTAATTGCAAACGTATCCAAGATCGAACTTTTTCACTCTTGCTAAGCTTTGCCATTAGGTTGAAATTTCTAAGCTTGTTTGAGTGTTATGTAAATTCTCATGCTAAGTTTTGCCATTAGGTTGAAATTTCTACATTTTGAGCACTATGTCTTTTCCTTAGAATTATTGTATATATTTAGAAAAGGTTTAT
>NW_018397265.1:1573062-1573228 GCF_002168275.2 Theobroma umbraticum
GGTTAGCTAGAAAAATTTTTGTAACTTGAAGATGGAGATCCAAAGGTGCCATGGCGATTCAAGGAGATTACGAGCAAAGCTTGAAGACAATGTATGTGTAAATCCCCTAGGCATTTGACCAACTAATTTCCTTAATGGCTTGAGGAAATTAGAATTAGTAAAGTCC
>NW_018397265.1:1573452-1573618 GCF_002168275.2 Theobroma umbraticum
TGCGATAAATGTTATGCATGTCAACAATGCCAAATCAATGAGACCTTAATTAATAAATAAAAATTCCTCATTAGTATATTGAGTCAAAAGTTGCCTTCCACCATATAACAAGATAACCAGGCCGCTCTTTTAATTGGAGGCTTGTTGAGTCACTCAAGGCCAAACT
>NW_018397265.1:1573628-1573834 GCF_002168275.2 Theobroma umbraticum
TACGTTTGAGTTATTGGTGGGTCTTACTCAACTAGTACCATGTTATTTGGACATGTCCCACATGACTGCATAGTATTAGACGCATAGTTAGGCAAACTATATATGATGTATTTAGACAAAGAGTTGTCACCTAACTGATATAGGAGTTGTATAAGATATAATTGTTAAGCTAAGTTAACTACCTAATTAGTTTCATTATGGCTTGT
>NW_018397265.1:1573844-1573997 GCF_002168275.2 Theobroma umbraticum
AAGGTCATGGTGGGATGAAAAGGGTCCTCGCTCAATAATAAGTTTAAAGGTTCAATTTCTCGAAATAGTAGAGGAACGCTATTATTTTGATAAAATACAGAGAATAATCATATAAGATTTTAAAACCTTGTCTTTATGATTATAATTTGCATT
>NW_018397265.1:1574277-1574461 GCF_002168275.2 Theobroma umbraticum
TGTAATATCAAGATTGTCTTGAAACAAGAGAAAAAGGCTTATGTCCTAGATGGTTCTATTCTCGAAGAACCTAGCGATGATGCTACAAATGAGGGAAATGAGGGTTATAGAATTTATATAGATGATCTCGATCAAGCCACATGTGTGTTGTTGGCTAGTATGGCTCCAGATCTTCAAAAGCAAC
>NW_018397265.1:1574471-1574596 GCF_002168275.2 Theobroma umbraticum
GAATGCTCTGGATATTATCCTAAACCTTAAAGAAATATTCGATAAGGAAAGTCGCAAAAAGAGATTCGACATTTCAAGGGAATTGTTCCGATGTAAAATGTCTGAGGGAAGCCCATTAAGGCCTC
>NW_018397265.1:1574606-1575076 GCF_002168275.2 Theobroma umbraticum
GATGATAGGATATATCACTCGACATGAGCAATTGGGTTGGGTTATGGATCATGATTTGAATATAGACCTTATACTTTCTTCACTACCAGAGAGCTATCCACAGTTGGTGTTGAACTTCAACAAGAACAAGATTGAGGTAACCTTTTCAAGCTTATTGAATATGCTCGAACAGGTTGAGAACACCATTGCGAAAGGGAAGCTTTCTGTTCATCTTGTCTCTTCTAAGAAAAAAAAAATTTCTAATAAAGACAAGGATGAAAAGGCATCAACTTTAAAAGGTATAAAGCCGACTAGAGGAGTGAAAAAGGACAAGGACAATGAAAAATGCCATTTCTACAGTAAAATTGGGCACTTGAGGCTCAATTGCAAGGATTATCTTGAGTCCATCAAAGGGAAGAAACAAAAGGAAGCTTCCACATCAGATATGAATCATATGATGATTTATTTTTCACTACTTGGTATATGATACC
>NW_018397265.1:1575086-1575398 GCF_002168275.2 Theobroma umbraticum
TTAATGGTTTTAATATGTATGACATATTGAAGGAACCAATGACAAGGTGCAATGAAGAATAAGACCGTGAGTGTGACAACGTTAGTTGATGCTGATCACGTTTATCAACCTAGATTAGATTGTGGAATTTTATTTTGAAATTGTTCAAAATTATTTATCCTTAAGTATAACCTTGCATATATAACAGTCAATACTAAGTCATAATGATAAGATCACTGTGAGATTATTTTTCTTTTGATTATGGCTCAAAAAGGAAATTAATGAGTTGACTTAGATAAATATAGGTCCTAACTCAATGAATTCATAATAAGA
>NW_018397265.1:1575408-1575528 GCF_002168275.2 Theobroma umbraticum
ATTTAGTCAAGAAGCATTCTTAATGAAATATTGGATCTAAATTAAGATTGCTTAGAACTAAATACTAATTGATTATCATATTGAATTCATAAAAGATGAATTACAAAGCATTCTAAACCC
>NW_018397265.1:1575628-1575740 GCF_002168275.2 Theobroma umbraticum
GTTACATTCGAGGGGAGTTAGGTGAGAAAAGAATTTTACAACTTAGAGAAAATAAAGATAAGGCAGGCTACATAGACCATATTTTAAAATAAATACCATGAGAAATAAATTT
>NW_018397265.1:1575750-1575893 GCF_002168275.2 Theobroma umbraticum
GATCTAATCTTCTAAGGTCTAAGTCCATAATCATACTCATGCTTTATAATCACAATCAAAAGCATAGAAATAATTGCAAGCTCCATATAACTTGGTGATCATGTGTGTTATTTGAGAAAAGCATCAATTAATTCACTTAAAGT
>NW_018397265.1:1575913-1576314 GCF_002168275.2 Theobroma umbraticum
ATTGTTTTATTTCAATTTAGTGTTTAAGAAATTCCCAATTTCAAAACACTTAAAATAAACATTTTACTTCTTATTTCTTATTAGAAATTAATTGAAATAAACTTTTCCTCTTTAAGACTTTCTATTTTAATTCTTTTCATAATTAAAACTCCTTTTAATTTTGGAAACCTCTTTAGCTTAGGTAAACTTCCTAAAATATATCTAAGACAACATTTTAATTTTTAATATTTAGAACATGGATTACTTTCCTAAATTGTATGTTGTTCAAGTTACCTAAATGGTGACTTAACAAATTTTAAAAACTTTAGTCAAACCAAAATTTTAAGAAACGTTCAATGTTATTACATCATTTTAGGAATTTCTTGTGAAGTAGGAAACTATTTCCTATCAATTTTCCAAAT
>NW_018397265.1:1576324-1576504 GCF_002168275.2 Theobroma umbraticum
TCCTTAATTTTAAGAATTTCTTTTAAAGTAGGAAACAATTTCCTATTTTTATGCATCACCTAAAATTAAAATAGATAGTATTTAAGTGCTCTTAAAACTCCATAAATCATGAGTCAAACTCATGAAAAAACTGCTGAAAATTTTCAGCAAGTGTGCTTAACAATTAAACACAAAATTCAT
>NW_018397265.1:1576514-1576808 GCF_002168275.2 Theobroma umbraticum
GCCACCAAAACTGATCATAGTTGTTCAAAATTTTTTGCATAAATCTTTATTGTTTTGGAACTCGAAAATATAATTTTTATGAACCTTTTTCATACTGAATCAAGTTTGGTCAACACATGCAGTAATTTAATTTGATAAAATTAATTTTTAACAATTAAAAACTACTAATAACACTTTCCCAATGTTAGAAAAAATAATTAGCACATTAGTCCCCAAAACACCTCAACACTATTCAATTTTAACTTGGCTTTGCAAGTCTTTTAATCCATTCATTAATTATTCAACTAAACATGA
>NW_018397265.1:1576818-1576905 GCF_002168275.2 Theobroma umbraticum
TTTAAAACATGTTTTAATGAATTAATTACATGCTGTCGATATTTGAATTAAAATAGAAAAACAAATTTTAAAGAAAGCCTTTAAAAT
>NW_018397265.1:1576915-1577031 GCF_002168275.2 Theobroma umbraticum
CAAATCAACACACAAATCAATCCTATTGATTATCACCAAGAATCAAGCTTGCAAATTACATGAAAAACATCAAACAATGGCTCTGATACCACTGCTAGGATTCGACCTCATGCTCA
>NW_018397265.1:1577041-1577148 GCF_002168275.2 Theobroma umbraticum
ATAATCAAAAATTAAAATATAACGCAACGAAAAAATAAAAATAATATTTAATCAGAGAAGTAGTCGAATCCTACGGGATCAATGTTTGTGTTTTTCATGTAACTTTC
>NW_018397265.1:1577158-1577237 GCF_002168275.2 Theobroma umbraticum
TAAACACTTATAGGTTTAAGAGTTTCATTCCTTGCTCCCGATATCATAATCAAGAGCCAATTAAATCTAAAAATCTTTG
>NW_018397265.1:1577247-1577343 GCF_002168275.2 Theobroma umbraticum
TTTAGGATTTGTCAAATCTTCAGCCACCCAAGCATTTGGCCTTTAACAGTAATCCACACCGTGACTGATTAAAACCTTCTCCAAGGTAGGATTTTA
>NW_018397265.1:1577353-1577477 GCF_002168275.2 Theobroma umbraticum
CAAGTTTTGTTTCTAAAACAAAACGACCAAAATTCTTGTCGAATCTAATTTTTGTCAGACGAAGAACACTATTTTTCTTTTCTTATTTTATGAAATGGTTGAAAAGTGGTTGGAGGCTTCTTGT
>NW_018397265.1:1577487-1577605 GCF_002168275.2 Theobroma umbraticum
CTAATATAACATATTTATATAGCCGAACTAATTTGTAACACTAACTACAACAGTTGTATCTTAATTTAATTAAGTCTCTAAGGACTTAATTAATTTCTCACTTTATTTTGGTCTCTTT
>NW_018397265.1:1577615-1577696 GCF_002168275.2 Theobroma umbraticum
CAACTTAATTAATTATTCTTATTTAATCCCAATCATATCACTTAAAGTGTGTAACCCATTAGGCTTCTAACATGTTGGCAA
>NW_018397265.1:1577706-1577941 GCF_002168275.2 Theobroma umbraticum
TCATAATCAAATATCAATTTGATAATTATTTTATATTTATAATCATGAGCGACATCTAGCAATACATAATGACCATCCAAATGTTAGAGAGTCAATTAAAAACTTAGACAAAGCCCTTTAGTGATAAGCCTCTCAATGCAATATGGTCCGTTCATCTAATATCCCAGATATGTCATTAAGCATGGCTCGGTGTCCACTTATGACATTCCATATCAGTTCTCATAATTCATGACTA
>NW_018397265.1:1577951-1578078 GCF_002168275.2 Theobroma umbraticum
TTTAGGAAACTAATTTTCCTCAAATTTATCATGCTTTGACCAAAGACTTTATGCAAGTTAATCAAGAATTGAAAACAAGCGAGATACATCCCCTTATATCACTTGGGGTGATGAATCCTCTCTTGAC
>NW_018397265.1:1578283-1578899 GCF_002168275.2 Theobroma umbraticum
TGGAGTTCTCATAACGGGTCATGTTCAATGAACTTGTTCTTTAACAAGCACCTACATTTATCCTCAAGTATCTCATATACTTCAATATATGAGATTGATTGCTTACTTCCTAAGTAAGAAGGCTTAACATGTACTAGTCTTTGAGTATTGTCAATGCCTTGTCTTAACAATACAACGACTAGGAACAATTTTAGGAACATGGCTTTGATGCATAGTGATCTCATAATTATAACAACTTTATAATTCTCTTGCAAGGCCTTTATGTTCCATGGGCTTCATCCAATTAGTACTTAATAACTCCTTATTATTGCACTAACATGAAAGAAAACCTCTATCACATAACATTATGCGATTAAATATGCATTAAACGACAATAAATGTTCCTTGACCAATCTAATTGGCTCAAGGGCATATACCAACATATAACGCCCTAAAAGAATGTAAATAAGTTTACTTGGTAATATTTCTATACATGATAGAAATAGTGGAAGTTAATGACACTTTAAAGGTCAAAGGTCATCAAATTATGAAATCCAACAGATAAGATCTATGCGTAAAAAATTGATTTAATGGGATGCATAAAGATGTATAATTCATGAGATAAATCCATTAAATA
>NW_018397265.1:1578909-1578996 GCF_002168275.2 Theobroma umbraticum
GTAGGATGCATATTAATGCACTACTCATTTAAGATGAGTCTACTAAATAATCTAACATAATGATTGGATAATAATCTCTATTCAATG
>NW_018397265.1:1579006-1579210 GCF_002168275.2 Theobroma umbraticum
AAAATAGTTGAATACATTGAATAAGATAACCAAATTTTGTGCACATCATAAGGTTAGTGGGAGTAAGATAAGTTACTCGTTAAAAGTGTATAAGACATATTTACCAGTCTAAGAAAAACAAAATAAGACTAAAGAGTTAGAACCTAAAAAGGGACTCAACAAAAGAATTTAGGATACATGTTAAAGGAGTTTAACATAGAGAGA
>NW_018397265.1:1579466-1583747 GCF_002168275.2 Theobroma umbraticum
AAGTAACAACAAGAGCCATAATAATGGAATCAAGGTCTCATTGTGATCTAAATCAGTATTTCAATTATTATAATAGAGATTGTCAAACATGTAAATTAACATATTCCCAAATATTGCAATTTAAGTTGTCATAGTAGAGACACAGTTGCTAAGCGAAAAAGTTTGATCTTGGATACATTAGCAATTAACTCAAGTGCAAGTGGGAGATTGTTGGTATATGCCTCTGAACCAATTAGATTGGTCAAGGAATATATATTGTCCTAAAATTGTTCCTGGTCATTGTATTGTCAAGACAAGGCATTGACAATGTTTAAAGACTGGCACATGTTAAGCCTCTTTACTTGGGACTTAAGCTATCGATCTCATAAATTGAATTACATGGGATACTTGAGGATAACATGTAGGTGTTTGTTAAAGAACAAGTTCACTGAACATGACTCGCTATAAGAACTCCGTTTGGTATTTCACTTAAGTGTCTATGAAAAATATTCTCAGGTGATAGTTTTACAAATAGTCCTAGGGCTTGAGACACTAGGTCATCTTGTATGAGGAATGGCAAACTTTGATTTCACCCGTACAAGTTTGAAAGTGACCAGATGCCTAAACAGGGTGTTTTTAGGCATGCATGAAGCATGCAAAGGCGACTGAGTGGTCAAGAGAGGATTCATCACCCCAAGTGATAGGAGGGAATGTATCTCACTTATTCTCAATTGTTGATTAACTTGTGTAAAGTCTTTGGCCAAAGCATGATGAATTTGAGGAAAGTTAGTTTCCTAAATTCATAAAGTTAGTCATGAATTATGATAACTAATATAAAATGTCATAAGTAGACATCGAGTCATGCTTAATGGCAAATCTGAGATATTTGATGAAAGGACCGTCTTGCACTGAGAGGCTTATCACTGAAGGGCTTTGTCAAAATCATTAATTGACTCTTTAACATTTAGATGGTCATGATGTATTCCTAGATGCCGCTTATGATCTATAAATATAAATTAATTATCAAATTGATATTTGACTATGATTTATATTTATTGCCAACATGTTAGAAGCCTGATGGGTTGCACATATTAAGTTACATGATTGGGATTAAATAAGAATAATTAATTAAGTTAGACTTAATTAAAAGAGACCAAATTTAAGTGGAAAACTAATGAAGTTCACAGAGGCTTAATTAAATTAAAATACAACTGCTGTATTTATGGTTACAACTTCGTTTGGCTATATAAATATATTATATTTGCAAACTAAAAACTCAAAGCCTCCAACCACTTCTCAGCTGCTTCATAAAAATAAGAAAAGAAAATAGTTTGCTTTGTCTGACAAAATAAGATTCGGCAAGAATTTTGGTCCTTGTTTTCATAAACAAAACTTGCTAGCACAAGTAAAATTCTACCTTGGAGAAGGTCTTATTCAGTCACTATGTGGATTACTGTTAAAGGTCAAACACTTAGGTGGCTGAAGATTTGACAAATCTTAAAGGTGAAGAGGTAAAGATTTATTTAATTGGCTCTTGATTACAATATCTAAAGCATGGTATGTAACTCTTATGCTTATGAGTGTTCATAATTAATTTGAAAGTTACATGAAAAACACAAGCATTGATCCTGTAGAATTTGACTATTTCTCTAATTAAATGTTATTTTATTATTTCGCTACGTTATATTATTGATTATTTTCTTGTTTGAGCATGAGGTTTAATCCCAGCAGTAACTAGATCTTTTCTTATTTATTTTGAGATGGTATGCATACTTGCATGTCCAAGTCTTTGATGCCATAACTAGCTATCATTCTCATCATTTACCATGAGACATGTTTCATATTCTAGTTTAAGATCTTCAAGAAAAATTACATAAATATTTTTAATTTTGTTTCTGATGAATGTAGTTTTATTAGTGCTAATATCTATAACTTCACATTTATGAGAAGAAACCATACTTGAAAACCTTTGTCACAAAGTTGTCTAATACTTAATAGTTTATGCTCTAGACCTTTGACAAAGAGAACATGATTGATTTGAGCTTAAGAGTTTTTACTAATGGTTCCTACTCCATGAATTCTACCTTTTGAGTCATCTCTAAAAGAAACTTTACCACCTTTCATCTTATCAAGTTGAGCAAACAGTGGTTCATTCCCCATCATATGCTTTGAACAACCACTATCCTATGCCACGGTTGCTTCTCCTTTAGTTAAGCATTTCAACATCAGTCCTTTCAGTTTAGCCCAACCTACAAAAACAAAGTTTTTGTCTTTCTTTATAGGTACCCATACTTTGATAAGTCCTTAAAGGTTAATTGATACATGAGTGCCTTTTGGCACCCAAATCATTTTTGTTTTGGGAAGAGTTTTTCTTTTATAATAGCATTCATAAGAGAGATGACCTTGTTTGTCACATATGTATCACCTAGATGAGAAACCATGAGTATTTCTTTTACATATTATATTTCTTCTTGATGTTTCTTTTGTTAGGACCTTACAAGCAACATTTTCATCAATTGCCTTTTGCAAGTCTTCATTTCTATTCTTAAGTTCCAACATCAAAATTTTAGAATCTATTTTTGAATGCTCAAGTTCAATTTGAAGAATATTTCTCTATTCAAAATCAAAATTAAAGTCATGTTTTAACTTTTCTAATTCATCCTCAAGAGAAGTAGTCTTTCTTTTTAAGACTTCATACTTCAATGCAAGTTTTTCAAATTTAGCATATAAACATTCATATTCTTCCCAAAATTCATCTGTTGAAATATCACAAGGATCAGGGGACACCTCAGATTCATTATCTTTGGCCATTAGACAAAGGTTTACTCTTTCTTCCACTTTCTCTTCATCAACTTCTAAACTAGATGTGTCATTATCAGACCAGGTTGTTGTCACTATAGCTTTTTTTGATTTCTTGTTCTTCTTGGGAGTTTCCCCCTTGATCAATGGGCATTCTCATCTAAAGTGACCAGGTTTCTTGCATTCAAAACATATCATTCATCATTTTTGTTAAAATCATTTTTGTTTTTGAGTTTCCATGAAGAACCTTGATCTCTTTGATAACTTTTCCTGACAAGTCTTTTATCTCTTTGTCCCATAAGCTTTCTAAATCTGCTTGCTACCATGGCCAACTCTTCATCGTCATTGCATGATAGATTTTCCAGCTTTTCTTCAAGAGTGCTTACTTTCAAGGCAATACTTTTCTTCTTTTTTTTGGCTTCTCTCTTGTCTTCTTCTTCCACTTCTTTAAGCTCCAGCTTATGAGTAAGAAGTAAGCCACAAATCTCATCAAGAGTGATAGCCTTTAGGTCCTTAGCCACTCGAATAGCAGTCATTTTTAGCTTTTAATTTTTAAGTAGACTTCTAAGAAGTCTTTTGACCAGTTCATGTTTAGGGATTGGCTTACCTATTTGACTAAGCTTGTTGGTAATATTGGTGAATCTATCAAACATGCTAGTGATATCTTCACCAGGTTCTATTTTGAACATTTCATAGTTGTGGGTGACGAGCAATTTTGGATTCCTTGACTTGTGAAGTCCCTTCATGAATGATTCTAAGTTTATCCCAAACTTGTGTAGCAATGGTACAGCTTGACACCTAGTTAAATTCGATAGGAGTTAAGGGATAATGTAGAGTATTGATAGCCTTGAAATTTGTTTGGACCTTTTTTGTTTTAGCTTAAGTCTATGTAGCCCTCGGCTTAGGAATTTTTTCAATGGTCACTAAATCAAAGCATAGCACTCCACATATAAGACAACCTGATGTCTCAAGTCTAAGGAGTATTTACACAACTGACACATGAGAAGTATTGCATAGACACTTGAGTGAAATACCAAGTGCATTTCTCACGACGGGTCTGTTAGTGTAAGCTCTGCAAGCTAATCGATTTTGTGCTTGTAAAACACTATATTAATTAGTCATATTTCATGTTAAATACATTATGGATATTTTATATAATGTATGAGGTATTTCTTTATCCATGAGTTTATTTATAAAGAGTTATGAGAGACTTATGTAAATAAAGTCCTTAGAACATAATGGCCTTGCAAATAAATTATAAATGTTATAATTATGAGATTCTTATGCATTAAAGCCTTGTTCCTAAATATGTTCCTGGTCATTGTATTGTCAATAATAAGGGCATCGACAATGCTCAAAGGCTAGTACATGCTAAGCCTCCTTACTTTAGAAGTAAGCAATTGATCTCATAGGTTGAAGTATGTGAGATACTTGGGGACAGTATGTGGGTGCTTGTTATGCAACAAGTTCACTGAACATGACCCGCTATGAGAGTTCCATTTG
>NW_018397265.1:1583757-1583915 GCF_002168275.2 Theobroma umbraticum
CAAGTGTCTATAGAAATACTCTCATGTGTCAGTAGTGTAAGTAATCCTTCGACTTATGATACCAGGTTATCTTCTATGTGAATTATCATGCTTGGATTTCACCTCTACGGATCTGGAGGTAACCAGATGCTTAAATAGGGTGCTTTTGGGCATGGCAT
>NW_018397265.1:1583925-1584118 GCF_002168275.2 Theobroma umbraticum
AAGATGAATGAGTAGTCCAAAGAGGATTCATCACCCTAAGTGATTTGAATGGGACATATCTCATTTGTTCCTGGCTTATATTAATTAAATGTCTTTGGCCAAGACAATCTTAATAGGTCAATATAGAAGTTGCAAGACTAATATGGATAAGTTAAAAAGTAGAAATTGAGCCAAGCTTTCTATCTATCTAGGA
>NW_018397265.1:1584128-1585875 GCF_002168275.2 Theobroma umbraticum
AAGGATCGAATTACACTGAGATACTGTACACTAAAATGTTAGTTAAATCATATTGACTCTCCTAACATTTGGGTGGTCATGATGTATTTCTAGATGCCACTCATGATCTATAAATATAAATATAAATTCTTAATTGAATTAATTTATATTTATTGCCAACATGTTGAGAACCTAATGGGTCACACACAGAAGGTGAATTGTCAAAATTAATTTGAGTTTTTTTTTTTCAAAAATGGGAATTTTGTGGATTCCTAAAATTTGGAAATTTTTTTTATAGAGGCTTGATCCAATTAAGTATTGGGCTAAATCAAAAATGATTTGATGGAGTATTAAATAAAGGCTCTATTAGCCCAAGACATTTTATAATCCATGTTGGAAATAGAGTAGGACAATTCACTCTATAAAAGAATCCTTCAACTGCCTCTTGAATGTAGAGAAGAGTTCTATTTTACGTTCTCATATGTTGAGATAGGATCACAGCCAAAAAGAGAGAAACACAAGAGAGCTCAAAAAGTTTGCTAGCACAAACTTCGGCTTAAGGACTCACACACTCTTAGTGAAGAGATTTTGACAAATCACTGCATGGATCACCATTAGAGGTAGGACAACTATGCTGCTATGATTTGATAAGTCCTAGTTGGTGTACAAAAGTTAAAACGAAAAGCCAAGGAGGACTCCACCAAAGAAAGCAGACTTTTAGGTATGTCAAAATTTCTTTTATGATTCTTCTAGATTAGTTTCAATTAAAGTGATCCATGGCTTTTGGGATTAAAATTTTAATAATATTCCACTGCGTATGAGTTATCTTAATAAGATTTAAATCCCCAACAGGGCCATGTTCAGTGAACTTGCTCTCCTAGGCAAGCACATACATTCTAGTTTCAAGTATCTCTATACTTTAACCTCTGAGATCAGTTTCTTACTTCTCAAGTAAGGAACATAAAATGCACTAGTCTTTAGGCATCATTGATGTCCAGTCTCAATGATACATTGACCAGAAACATTTTTGAGATTACACTTTGATGCATAAGGATCTCATAACTGTAACCCATTATAGTTTACTTGCAATGCATATTAATCTCACGGACTTCATCCAATTAAACTTTATAACTTGTTATAATTGATGTCTTATTGATGAAGGAAAACCTTTAATCATTCAATATGAATAATGTTGTTGCATGATTGGAATCAAGCCTTAACCAATTGCAATTGGTTGCAGGGCTCATCCCAACATGGAGGTGCATTGAGTTGGAGGAGTTCCAAATAAAAGATGACTACGAATTCTACAACCGAGGTCGAATACAACTCTGCATTTAAGGCAACAAAATATATGGTTTGAATTAAGAAGTTCGTTATTAAACTAGATGTGGTTCTTACCATTGTGGATCCAGTACCTTTATATTGTGATAACAATAGAGCCATTCCATAAGCAAAGGAAACAAGGAATCATCAAAAATCCAAACATGTATTGTGATGTTACCATGCAATTAGGGAGATCATTAGAATAAGAGACATTTACATAGAACGTATACCCACTCGGGATAATGTTGTTGATCTTCTCACTAAAGCATTAGCCCAACAAAAACATAATCATCATGTTGAGAACATTGGTATCGATACATAGGCAATTGGTTATAGTGCTAGTGGGAGATTGTTAGTATAAGCCTTGCAAGCCAATTTGTGGTTGTATGGGAATTGCATTTTTGAGATATTCATGCATGACATTTTGTTATTCATAATAACATTG
>NW_018397265.1:1585885-1586701 GCF_002168275.2 Theobroma umbraticum
TTATCCATAAGTTTGTAATTTAATTACTATTTAGACTTATGTAGATAAAGCCCATGGAACAATATATGACTTCCAAAGGAAATGTATTGGGATTCAATTATAAAATTCTTCTACATCAAAGCATTGTTCCTAAAAGTTCTTGATCATTGTATTATTGAGACGAGGCACCGATAATGCTCAAAGATCATCACATGCTATGTTTTTTACTTGTAAAGTAAGCAACTGCTCTCATAGGCTGAAATATAGAGATACTTGGAATCTACATGTGGTGTTTGCCATGGAAGAGCAAGTTCACTAAACTTGACCCGACATGAGAAGTGCATTTGGTATTTCACTCAAGTGTCTATGCAATGCTTCTCATGTGTCAATTGTGTAATTACTCCATAAACTTGAGACACCAAGTTTTTTTATATGTGGAGTGCTATGCTTTGATTTCATCCTTATGGGTGCCTAACCAAGGATACCAATACAAGAAGCTTTTGGGTCTAGTATGAAGCATATGATGGCAAATAAATGGTCAGGATAAGAATCATCACCCTAGTTGGTTCAAGGGGAAATATCTCATTAGTTCTTGGTTGATATTATCTTAATCAAATCCTTGTCCAAGGTGATTAGAAGATTATGAAATTTGTTTCATAAGTCTTTAGAAAGCTAATAATCTAACTATAGGAATAAATACAGAGGTCAATAAAAGTAGACACTGAATCAAGCTTTTATCATCTCCTAGATATATGATGAGTGAATGAATTACACTATAAGACTATACACTAAAAGGTTGTTAAAGAATCCTTTGACTCTTCTAACAATTGGGTGGCC
>NW_018397265.1:1586711-1596802 GCF_002168275.2 Theobroma umbraticum
GCTAGATGCCAATCTTGGTCTATGGAATTGAATTAGTTAATTTAAATTGAATAAGATTCATTTAAATTAATTAACTAATTAATATATTTCAATTCCACTCCCAACATGTTAAGAACCTAATGGGTGACTCACCAAAGGTTGCAATATGTATTAAATTGAGAATATGCTAATTTAAGTTAGACTTAAATCAAATACTATGTTTTACTACGAGGAAAACCTAATTAAAATAGTTTCATTAGGTACTAGTTAAATATTACAAAAGTTATAATATCAAATGGCTTATTTTGCACTTTTAATAAGTCTAAAAACCAAGATATAAAAGTCACATAATAACCACTCTTTTTGATAAATGTGTTAGTTTTTAGAGAAAAACAAATACCTTTATTTGAGCTCTACCGTCTTTGAGAGAAATTGAGAGTGACTTCTCTTGTGATTCTCAGCTGGAAATCAAAGAAAAAGAAAGGACGAATCATTGTCCATTTGCTAGCACAAGCCTATGGTTGAAATCTCTCTCCTTGCATAAGGTTCCATTGTGATTGTGTCTGCAACATTGGAGCCCAAGCGATTGATTGGCGAGGACTCTTTCAACCTTGGAAGTGTGCACAGTTTTTCAACACCAAGAAGGAGCTATTTGATTACAGTATCAATTGGCAAGGTAATAACATTCTTTTATTTTCACATGGTGTTTTCACTTTGCATAAAAGCACTAAGGTGATCCAAGGTAAGAGGCATTATTTCAACTTGTTTTAATTTTTGTTTATTCCATTACGTTGATACTCTAAACATGTCATTCATAGCAAACCCTAAGGTAATTTTCTACCTGAGTTTTGGCATGTATAGGTGACCCTAAACCATAACCTTGATGTTTTCTGATCCCCATGTCACTAAGGTCGAGTTTTAACCATTAAGGGTCGACCATCCAAGTTCAAGCTTGCAAAAATTCATTCATTGGCATCCTTTTACAACCACCATTCATTCATGAATATAACATAATAATATGGAGAGATTAACATCCAATGACAAGGAATTCTCATAGATAATCATCACCAATGCAATACTCATGAAAGTTCACATTTTTACCCAATTTTCACGATATGAAAAATCTAGGTTTCACACTCTCTCCCCCGTAAGAAAATTTGTCTTTGAATTTACATCAACATATTAATCTAAACTGTTGAAAATAAATGTGGGTACTTTTCCCTCATTTCATCCTCTGGCTCCCACATCACTTCCTTACTAAAGTAATTTTGCCATTGCACTTTTACCATGGCTATATACATGGAGCAATGTTTCTTAACTTGCCTATCCAATATGACTATAAGCTCCTCTACATAACTCAAGTCATTCTCCAATGGAAAGGTCTCAAGTTGAATCACGTGAGAGAAATCCGAATGGTATATGCTAAGAACCAAAATGTGGAATACTAGGTGAACACTAGCAAGATCCAACCAAAGTGCTAGTTTATACGCTATGGATCCAATCCTCTTAAGGATATCAAATGGACGAATATACCTTGGGCTCAACTTACCTTTTTTACCAAATCTACTAACCCCTTTGTTGGTGAGACTTTAAAGAACACATGATCTCTAACCTTAAACTCCAAATCTCAACATCTATGGTCGACGTATGACTTCTAACAACTTTGTGCCGCTAACATTTTTTCTCTAATCAACTGTATCTTGTCAGTGGTCTCTTGGACCATCACTCCCACTAAGTGCACAGTATAAAGTAGTCACTACCTTGTGGTTCGATTGAACCAATTTCCTGTCCTTGTCATCACATTCAACTCTAGTTTTAGCAGATCTTACAGTTCCCACTATCTTATTAGGGACATGAGGTCTTTCCTTAACAACATCCCATAAGTCTAAATCAATAGATTAAATGAAATTTTCAAACCTCATTCTCTAAAATGGGTAGTTTGCTGGGTTTATGTATGGATGGCATGACCAAAATATGAACAACGAAATAAGAATTTAAATTTCTTACACAACCAAAACATGCCTCCACACATAGATCACCTTGGTGATATCTAACACATAAAAGCACAAAATTAATTAAAATTCAAAAAATTACCTTGCGAAGTGAACTCATAATCAAATGGTTCATTTTGGTGTTGAAAAATCATACACACTTCCAAGCTGGAAAGAATCCTAGCCAATCAATTGCTTGGCCTTCAATGTTTTACACATGATTGCAACAAAACCTTCTCTAAGGAGAGAGCTTTTAACCACGAGCTTATGCTAAGAAGTGGAAAATGGTTTGTCCTTTCTTTTTCTTTAATTGTCACTAAATCATATTCCTAATGAAATCATATTCTTTAATAGTTTCATTAAATTTGATGTTCTAGCTCTTAGACACTTGTTTTAGCCCGTAAATGGACTTTTAGAGTTTGCATGCTTTATCCTGATTCTCCTTGGATGTAAAACCTTTATGTTGTGTCATATACACTTCTTCTTCTAAATTTTCATTAAGGAAAATTATCGTTTCATCAATTTTCCATATCTCATAATCATGATATGCAGTTATAGCAAGCAAAATTCAAATGGGTTTAATCATGGCAAAAGGTGAAAAGCTTTTTTAATAATCAATTCCTTCAACTTGGTTGTAACCTTTAGCAACCAACCTAGTCCTGTACATTTGTACATTACTATCCATGTTAGTCTTTCTCCTAAAGACCCATTGCATCCTATTTAACACTTCAGGTGCTTCAACCAAAGTCCATACTTGATTGACATGCATGGTATCCATCTTAGATTTCATGGCCTCTAACCACCGACCAAGATCAACATTAGATATTGCTTCTTCATAAGTAATAGGCTCGTTATCAATTGGCAAAGCATCTCTTTCCAACAAAAATCTTTATCTTTCTAAAGGTTGTCTCTATTTCATAGATTTACAGAGACTTGTGCTTCTTAAGCACCGATTTGAGCAACCAATACTTTAATCGTTGGCTTAAGTTCCATAAGGATGTCAATTTATGGTTCTTAAACCTCTTCAAAAATTATCTTACTCCCACTAGTCCCTTCAAGTAGAAACTCTTTCTTTAAGAAGTTGGCATGTTTCGAGACAAACAACTTTTACTCAATGAGATTGTAAAAATAATATCCTACAGTTTCTTTAAGATGCCCTTACAAACTTGCATTTCTTTGACCTAGCTCCAAGCTCATTAGAGGATGTACACTACACATAACCCGTACATCCCTAAATCTTATTATAAGACAAGTTTGGCTTTTTTCCATATCACATCTTATATGGTGTCTTATCAACCGATTTAGTTGGAACCTTGTTTAAAATGTAAGTAAAAATCTCTAAGGCATATCCCTAAAAAGATATCAGAAGGTTTTCCCTACACATCAGGGAATGAACCATGTCCAACAAAGTTTGATTCTCCTTGCAAACACTCTATTATGATACAAAGTTTCAAGTGGAGTCCATTGTGACAAAATCCCATGTTTCGTCAAATAATCCACAAACTCCTGGCTAAGATATTCTTCTCTTTGATTCGATCTAAGAGTAAGAATACTCTTCCCAATTTGTTTCTCAACCTCAGACTTAAACTCTTTGAACTTTTCAAAAGCTTCAGACTTGTACTTCATTAGGTACACATAACCAAATCTAAAAAGGTCATCTATAGACATAATGAAATATGAATAACCTTCTTTTGGCTAGTTTGTTTAAGGGTCCACATACATTTGAATGTATTAGCCCAAGAGCCCACTTACTCTTTCACTATTTCTACAAAAAAGAGTCTTAGTCATCTTACCAAGGAGACAACATTCACAAGTTTCATACGATTCATAATCAAATGGATCTAGATAACTTTGTTTATATAACTTGGATATCCTTGCCCCATTGATATGACCAAGTCTACAATGCTAGAAGCAGCTTTGACATGGATTATCTTTTCTAGCTTTCTTGACATCTATATTAAGCATTGTGCTATCAAGATCCATAACTTAATGTCTTCATTGACATGTTGCAGATCCATAAAAGATATCATTTAGAATGGCAGTGCAATGATTGCCCTTCATGCTAAATTCAAAAGCATTATTCTTAGATAGGTATGAACTCGAAATGATGTTTCTAGTTAATACTGGTACATAATAACACCCTTTTAGCTCCAATACTAAACTCAATGGTAAAATGACATCACAAGTCCCAACGACAACTACTACAATTTTTGCACCATTGCCCACTCTTAAGACTACCGTATTTTTGCCAAGCTTTATAAAGTCCCTTAAAGTCTTCATGTCAATACATAAATGTGATCCACATCTTGAATCTATTATCCAAGATTTAAGAATGGTAGTAGAAAAGTTAACATCAATCGTATTTAAAGTAATCTCTTTACTTGTCAAGATTACATCCTTCCATAAATTGAGAACTCTTCTCAAAGTGATATACTAGTCCAAACATTTTGGGTTGCTGGCATCAAGTATGCCAAGCAACATAGCAATTATCATTATACCCATTCTAATAACCTATAAATATAGAAAAAGTATTTGGATTAGTATTTCATGTTATTAACCAATTTAAGACAAGGTATTAAATCTTGCATTGGTTCTCCTACTAATTTTTGATAATAATAGCTCTCACTATTAAATGAAAATCTCTATTAGGCATTTCTAGTGGGTTTAGACCCCTTTCAACTTATTGCAATCTTGAGTAACTCAACTAATCACAATAAACCTAATTAGGTAGATAACATAGTTTATCGATTGCATCTCCATGCAACTTCTAAATTAGTTAGGTGGCAACGCCTTGTCTAAATGCATCATATGCATTTCACCTAACTATGCCTCTAATACCATGTGGTCAAGTGTGACACATCCGAACGACACAGTATTAGTTAAGTATGACCCACATATAGCTCAAACATACTCCTATAAAAGTTTGGCCTTGAGTGACTCAACAAGCTTCTAATTAAAAGAGCAGCTTGTATATCTTTCCATATGGTGGAAGGCAATTTGATCATGTCATGCATGTGACTCAATATTTTAAAAAAGGTTTGCTGTTATTTTAATTTGTTATTTAAGTCTTATCAATTTTGGCATGCATAACATTTATAATATCGCATAAAATAAATTTATTACATGCATACTACTAAGATGATTATGGAATTTTATCTACTTTGATTTCCTTAAGCCATCGAAGGGAATTAGTTGGTCAAATTCTAGGAAATTGCATACAAAGTCTTATCCAAGCTTGCTTGTAATCTTCATGGGGCCTTTGTATTTCCATCTTTGAATTAAAAAATAATCCCAATCCAATCCTAATTTAACACTTTGATGTAACTAATTACATTTGAAATAAACAACCCTTGAGTTACAATCAAAGGGAGTTAAGTGAAGAAAAAATTTTACAACGTAAAGAAATAGAGAGAAAGACAAGGTGCATAAACCTTATTTAAAATTTAATAAATATCATAAAAATTTAACCATCCACTATCACATTGGGTCTAAGTCCACTATCACCCTCATACATCCACAATCATATCATGAACATATTTAAACATTTATATGCATTAGTATTCAATTACCAATTTTAAATCTAGTCCATGTACTTACCTTAATTAACACTCATCTTAACCCAATTAATATAAATTCTCATCTTATTAGGATTAATTAAGTTTTCATTTATGTTAATCATTATGATTTTATTTAATTAATTAGTCAAACAATTTGACCAATTTTCCAAGTATTTGGAAATAGAACAAAATATATAACCTTATCTTTTAAGGAGTTACCATATTCTAGTTTCCTGAACAATTTAGAAAACTAATTCTTTTCTTTCCAAATATATTTTAGGAAACAAACTTGCCTGAATAATATGGGGATAATTATTGTAACATCCCGTCCCATGGGATGTTAATTAAAATAATATATTAATTTCAAATAAAGATGAATTGTGGCTATTATCGATGAAGAAAAGTTGTGGAAGTAGATAAGTTAACGTAAAATTAAAATAAATTTTTTGTAATAAAATAATATTAATTTATTGATGACAAATGAATAGACGACATAATATCTAATGTCAATTTCAAGGAGTTGGATTTGGCCATAGTGGGGGAGTAAATTAACACTTAGAAGAATTTTGTAAGAGTCAAATTAAATTTCTTGGAGTCAATTAATCCCCATTTCACCTTTAGTATATTAGATGGAAAGGAAAAGTATGTTGAAGGACTACATTGTCAAAAAAAAAAAGAAGAATTATTATTACGGCTTGCTTTCCACTAAGCGGAAAGCTTGCAAAAATAGTTTATATTTCTTCTTTGACTTTTTGTATTTTCATTTGGCTAGCCAACTAAGGTCAACCTTTCCTACTTTTTCTTTCATAGTCTACTGCCTTCTAGAACAATTATTTTTTTCATCAAAAGTAATGCCAGTGCCTTTTTTAGGAGGAAACCTTTGCTTCCCATCTCTTTCATCTTTCCATTCCTGACTTGAGCTTCACTTCCTTCAATTCTTCTTAGGTTAGTCAAGGGTAGAACAAGGACAAGACTAGAAAATTTTTTTAGTTCTCTAAGTACATCTCATGATGCCACAGGTAACACATTATCACACCATTTTCAAACATTCTTCATAGGAGTGAGCTAAAGTGCTTTTCCATTTCTCCCATATTCCTTGTGGATTGAACAAAAACTTGGGTTGCCATTCTCTTTTGCATCTCCACCAAAAATGTAGACATGGTTGAAGCAATGGAAATGTAAAACTAAGTGAGACTTATTTATTGAGGTGTTAGCTTTCATTTAACCAGTTTTAATGTTAGATTGGGTTATGTTTTAGCTGGACTATTTTTCTTGGTCGGACAATTGCTGGAATTTTTTTGTGCTAAATTTAAGACTCTAAGGTAAGGAATTAGATGCTTGAATGTTAGGCACAAATTGTGGTTTAAAGCTGCTAGTTGAAAGTATAGGAAACTAGTTTAAGTTTAGTAAATAGATGATGGAAATTCGAATGTCAAAAATTTCTAGAAGCTGTGTTGTGTTGTTGTATGTTAGGAAAGCTTAAGAAAACTTATTTGGGATCTTAACTGAAGTTTTGGGGCTTAAGGAAGATAGTTGAAGCTCCAAGTGCTATTGGTGATCAAGGATCAGTGGCTTTGTATTGCTAGAAACAAGTATGGTTTATTTAAGAAACATGGTTTAAATTACTGGTGGAAATTCAAAACTAAGAAAATAACTTGAAATTGCAGTGTTGGTTACAATAATGCTTGCCATCCAAATTGTGGAATATTAATGTTGAAATATAATACTAAGAAATATCATTGTACATGTTGCTAGTGAGTGTTGGACCTAGCACCTTGGTTGTTAAAAAGAAATTGTTGTCCTAAAACTACCCAACCCGTGACCAAGTATAATGGAAGGCAGATTTGATAAGAATTCAAAGGTGAGAAAAATTTATTTAAATTGAGTACTGAATATTAATACTTTGTTGCAGTACATTCTTGATACTTAATCTTGAGTTTGTACTAAGTGAATGCATGATGTCAATTGTTAGAAGGTTGGTGAAATAATAAATTAATCGCTGGAAAAAGAATTAGAATTAGTCCAACCCAAGGCGTTGCTCGACATTACTCAAGTTGGCAATTAATTTAACAAGGTAAGTACAATAAATTTTGAATGAATTTTTAAGTATTAATATTTTGTTAACCAAATGTATGTAAATTGTTGTGGTGGAGATGTAATTAAGAAACAATAAATGTGAATTGTTAGAAATTCCTTAAGTTAATGCATTCAAGGCCAAAACCAAGGCATTGGATCCATGAAGGCTCGGGTGATGATGATGGATTAAATTATATTAAGTCCCTCAGTCAAATAAAAATAACCTTAAGCTAAAGAAGGTTGATTAAGTAACATTGGTGAAAAATCCCACCAATTGAGGTGAGTGAGGTTTATCTTTGAAAATGCATGTGATGCATTACGCATGATGATATGCACTGTCATGGTACATCGAATTATTATGTTCTTGCTTAGATGAGTATGCCTAAACTAGTAACTTATTAATATATGTTAATATATGTGTTTGTTTGTGATTACTATTAGGAAGCATGAACTATTAGACATCTAGGTGATATATGATCTTAATGGCTTCAGGATATGTTATAACTAAGTTAGTATGGTAGTTATACTACGATATGTGAAGAGATTGCCAAATTATCAATGAAATATTGATGCATGATTTGATGTGAGATTGCTCATGTATATACGGCTATTAGGCCATGACTAATTTAAAATGAAAGTGTTGATGCATGTGCGGCCAGTGAACTATGATTATTGAGGCATAATTACTTAAGTATGTGAGGCCACATACTCTAATATTTGATGCAAATTGTTTATGTATGTGAGGTTAAAGGGGCCAATTAAATGATATTGCATTATGATTTATGAATCATTGAGGCATTGATGGCTTGCCTATGATTATGTTCCATCAGAGGGGTAATTCTGTACATTGATTTGATCTGAGGTTGAGTGGTGTCTTTCCCCTGTGATTATGTACTTTACCTACAAGAATAGTGGTAAGAAAGGTCGGTGGTAGAAGTTTCGCGTGTGATTCTCACCTGCAATGCTTAGATGCCACCCATCTAAAAATACTCCTGACGACGCCGACCATCGAGAGATTACTCCAATTGATGATTTAATTTCTCCATCAACTGCTTTAGAGCTGTGCATACTTTGTTCTCGTCCGTTGCTTCAGCACATGTGTGATTTGTTCTCCGCCAGCAACTTTGCATTGAACATGATTTGATTCTCCACTAGTTGGTCACTGTGCATGATGTGACAATGTCCAGGGGAAGAACACTCACCGATTATGTTTGGATTTATAGATGTGTATTGAGTGCGGCACAATATGATATGTGAATATGTGATTACTGATGTAAAATTGGATTATGATGGATAAATGACTGCAAGCTTCAGGGTAAGCAATTTTTGTATATTGAGTTGGAGCTGTGCTTAGCAATTAGAGTGTGCCTATGGAGCCTAGTTAATGATAGTTTATGACAGTAAGCCTTGATTATTATGTTGTATTTTGGAGACACGAGTTCGATCAATTAATGAATATGAGTGCTCCATTGAGATGTGATCCCCACATGTAACACCCCGTACCCTTATATAAAAGTCAATAAGACCTTATCAATCAGACGAAGGGTCAATTGACACTAATTTAAGTACCAAAGAGCGATGACAGGTGGAAGGAATATTTTGAAATAAAATATTTTACACGTGAGAAAATAATAATTAAATAGTAATAATATTTATTCAAGATGAATTAGTGAGTTAAAAGGTGATTTGGAAGTGAACTAGGACAAACTAGGATACTTTGAGACCCGAGGAGACAAGTGAAGAATTTTGAAATAAAATAATATTAAAATAATTCGATGCTGGAACGAGTCACATCTTGCGAGAGATAAGTTAAGTCTAAGTGGGGGAAACCAATAATACAATTTTTTGATGACATGAATAAAATAATATTTTATTCATTTATATTATATTGTATTATTTAGATAGAGAAATTATTGGTCACCTGAAAAATTGGATGAAAAAAAATAATTAGTCATGAAAATTATGGTTACGTGGAAGATTACCATATGCATGTGACAATACTATTACATGTAAAAGAAGGCATATAAAGGTGTAATCTTAGTGGAAAGCACGTGGGACCCCCACCATGTGACAAATAAAAAGAGAAGATACAAATGCATAAAGTGAAATATGCATGTGATTTTACTAGTTAAAGAAAGCATAAAAGATTTATGCATGATGGACAATTGGTGGCATTGTTGGACTAAAAGAAACGAAATGTATATGCATGTAATGTCATTGGATAAATGAAAGGCCAAATGAGAAACAATGTGGGAGAATGCATGTAAGGCTATTGGACATTAGTAAGGTGGATGAAATAGATATGCATTAAGAATGCATGAAGATAGATTAAAGAATGGATGGATAATGAAAGTAGATATTCAACCAATTAAAAGAGATGGAAATTGTTGCATGAAAATTAATAGGTTAGCAAGATGGCCAAATAGCATGAGAAGATAAAAGAGTGTATGAATTCTAATTGGCTAAGTGGGTGGCCAAATAGAATAAA
>NW_018397265.1:1596815-1597970 GCF_002168275.2 Theobroma umbraticum
GCATGCAATTTGATTGGTCAAGTGGATGGCCATATAAATACCAAGTTTCAAAGAATAAAAGAGAAAAGAAAATTGACCTTGAGAAACTTGAGAGAACCAACCATTGAGAGAGGAAAAGAAAAGAAAAATTATTCTTGAAAGCTCCACTCGATAGAAAGAAAAAAGAAAGAAAAGAGAAGAAATGGAGGAAGGCTCGAGTTTGTGGAGATTCAAGAGAAACCGTAGGTTTCTTACTTCTCCCTTGTTGAGTCTTGATGCTTACTTACCATTCAAAGTGTAGATTTAAAGCTTGAAGGAGATTAGTGCTTCGGTTTAGCTATTCAAGAGAGAGGAAGGTAAGAATTGTGATTTTGCTTGCATGCATGTTTTGAAAACAGGTTGTAACCATAAGAAACATTTTGTGGCTGCAAGATCTTCAAATAATCAAAGGACCAGATGCATGCATGTTGATTGTACAAGAGTATATGGTGATTTGAAACAAAAAAATGATGGGTAAGTATTCTTGACTTTGAGCTTCATGAATGGAAAGAAAGATAGATAATTTGTTGATGATTTGTGTTTATGGTAGCAATGGTGAACAATGTTATGAGGAGATATTGAGTTGCATGTAGAGTTCAAGCTAATTTGGAAGGTAAACATGCAATGTGGGTATGTTATGACACATTAGGTTCGGCTAGTTGAAAATTAGTAGTTACATGTTAGAGTATTTATAAGAATAAAGATGAACAATGTGGATATTGATTACTGATTCTTGGTTAAGATGCCGTCATATATAATTGTGCACGTACATGAAATTGGAAATAATGTGCATGGTCAGGTATAGTGAAAAATAATTATTTGAAATGTGAAGAGTTCTTGAAAATGAAAGGAACTAAGAATGTGATACATAGGGCAGCAAATGTGAGCTGAATTGGAATGATAAATACTAAGTATATTAAGCTTGATTTATTGCTAGGAAGTGTGCAAGTGAAAAAGGATTACCATGATGATTAACTAGAGGAGGAAACAGGGTGACTGACAAGCTAATTTAATTTGAAACGTAACCTGATAAATGGTGAAGTAATATCCCACCATTGTAAGGTGAGTAAGGAGTGTCTATTTCAAAAGATTCCGTACTATATAATGTTATATGTATAGTAACTTGTCATTGATTTA
>NW_018397265.1:1597980-1598326 GCF_002168275.2 Theobroma umbraticum
TTGTGGAAAGCATGAGTTGCTAGAAAATGATAAGTGATTTGATTACATGGTTAAAACAATTTATACACTGCTTTTGTAGAAAGCATGAGCTGGCAGAAACCATGGGCAGATGTGGATGCAAATTGATTTGGAAGTTGTTTGTGTAAACTATATATATATATATATATACACACACATATATGTAAAGTGTTTTAGAAACTGAAAAACTGTAATGACCTCTTACCCTAATTGTTACCGAAGTCCAAGGCTTACGAGTGAACCCACCAAATCCCGAACAAGCTTATTTGAAACCTTAGACATTATGCCATCAATCCATGAAATTGCTTGAACCATATACCTCTTTGTA
>NW_018397265.1:1598339-1598696 GCF_002168275.2 Theobroma umbraticum
ATAAATCATAATAAACCAACTTATCCTTTATTCACCATAATTGTAAGATTACATAGAGTTGTAGTATCTAACCGCATATTTACATTGACACTATTTACAAATACTTCAAGTTATGAATGACTCGACCTCTAGCAGCAGAGTGACTTGAAATCAAGTGCTATGAGATGCCTTTACCTATCCACAGTGGACCATAGGCACCGATGATTACAAGCTAACCTGATCATTATTTGCAAAAAGAAAATAAGGGGCTAAGTCTCACAGACTCAATGATCATCGGCTCTGCGAGTAAGGCGTAGATGGGAAACAAGCAAAGAGCAGAAGTTTTAAATATTAAAACATATGAATATATATAAACCA
>NW_018397265.1:1598706-1599593 GCF_002168275.2 Theobroma umbraticum
AATAGGATATTTGTGCCTTACATTTAAACCCTAAAGTTGTGATGTAAAATAATCATTTCAAGTAATATAGTAAACCAGTGCAACTAAAAGATCTCTATCGTCGAAATCAGTTTACATCTTTACTAAAATCAAATCAGTATAATCATGCACGCTCCCATGAATTCAAATATTGTCAAAGCTTTTACATAAGCTCATAAATCATCTCATCACCAAGGTATTAAACACAATGTCATTAATTCATGATCAACATATAAGGCACTGAAAGCTTTTAATTAAATAAGAGAGCAGCGAAAAAACTAGTATTTCTCACCATGAGAAAGAAGTCATGTTTCAAAACCCAAAGAGATATCACTCTCAAGTATGTAATCGTAAATATCAACCTGTGGACAGCTTCCACGTAATAACAATTCGGGAGCACCACTCCATCGGATTCCCACATGCCATCGTAGTCTCGACGACGTTGGCTGACATTGAAGAATCAAGCGATCGCAACCGTGAATATCACTTTTGGCCTAGCCACGTATAAAAACCCGTGACCTTGCCACATATATCACAAACCATGGCCCCAGCCATGTCTATCAGCCTGTCGGTGACCCAAAGGTTCTCTAGCTAGAACTCATATATGCACAAAGGTCACACTTAACTGAAGTGACAGCCAACCTACTCTTGAATCTCTCGGTTTGATAAAACCTTTTAAAAATCAAATTGGGTTTTCAAAAGCTCATTTCCAAACCAATTTCAAAGTATGATTATAGTAACATGATAAAACCCCTTTTTTTTGTAAAACTTTACATCATAAACCTTTGCATGAGGTTTTAATATCAAATCAGGATGGTGAATTTGTGATTTATTTCATGAACGACATCACACAAATAGTAAGGCACGTT
>NW_018397265.1:1599603-1599958 GCF_002168275.2 Theobroma umbraticum
CCGTGTTGAAAGGCTTGTTTCCCTATTTAAAATCCTTTACGTATATAACTTGTACATATATATAGTCAAAACACTTTCAAACATTAAAGCATTCATAATCCCCTAGCATTTCTACCAGCTCATGTTTTTCACAATTCTGTACGTAAATTAAACTAACACGTATATATATGTATATATAATTAAGGAGATTTTAAAATGGACACCCCCTACTCACCATGTAATAGTGGGATACTACGTCGTTATTGACTCGGTTACATGACTAGCTAATTCTACTTGCCAGTCACCCGTTGCCTCGTCCGGCACGCTACCACGACAAATCTTCTTCACTTACTCAACTTCCTAGCAACCATTCAAA
>NW_018397265.1:1599968-1600258 GCF_002168275.2 Theobroma umbraticum
TTAATTATACTCGATTATGGGCAACATATCAATCAATGAATCCTTAACCTAATTTCATAGCTTTCATCAACATTATTCACAAACATTTAACTCACAATCCTCATACTTTCAACCAACCCAATCCAACACAATGTAATGTAATTACATTGCATGTTTACCTTTTGGTTTTAGCTTGAGGTCCACACATATAGCTCACAATTTCCTCACATCCATGGTCACCCTTGCTTTCACAAACATAAACAATTAAAACACATCTCATTCTCCTTTCTACTTGTGATTTCAAGATTAAA
>NW_018397265.1:1600268-1600423 GCF_002168275.2 Theobroma umbraticum
ATTGCTTATTTAGCTCCAAAATCACAATATATTCCAAGATCTATCTACATGCATGCCTCAGAATCTTTGAATCTTTGTAGATCCATTGCTACCACAAACAAAATCCCACATTACCATAAACAAAATCCCACATTACCATTGATTTACAAAGCATG
>NW_018397265.1:1600433-1601200 GCF_002168275.2 Theobroma umbraticum
GAAAATGACCATCTTTATACCTTTCTTGTCTTGGGTGGAAGTTTCACAAGTCCTCTCCTCTCCATTTCGCTTCCAAATGGGTGGATCTTTCATGGAAACTCACTTGTTTTCTTCATAATTTTCTTCTAAAAGTTGAGCCTCTCCTTGCATGTTTCTTTTCTTCTCTTTTCTCTCTTCCTCTCAAGTGGTGGACAAAACAAGATAAAAATGAGTCTCCATTCCATTTTTCTTTGTTATGGGTGGATTACCCAAGGAAATGGCAACATTTCCTTTCATTTCATCTCAATTTACATTTCATTTCATCTCCTTTAATGTCCAATTGTCATTCCCTCATTCGGCCACTTTATCACCCAATATTGTTGCATGCATATTTCCTTTACCAATAGCCTTTGCCATCCCATGAACCAATAAGGCTTCATGCATTTTTCCACTCTTGAATCCTATTTGAGCTCCCTCAAAACCAATAAGATTTCATGCAACTAAATTATTCTTTCGTTTTCTTTCAAATCACATTACCATCCTTACTTTATTTATCATGGGCTATCTTTGCCAAACCATGGTTTTGCCTCATTTAAATACTTTTTGTTCCTTTTTCTCTTTATCAACTTTCACATGGTGGGGTCTCACATATTTTCCACTAACTTTCTATTTTTTCAATGCAATGATTTGCATGTAATAGTGAATTTTACATGCACATCTCAAATATCACATAATCTAACCTTTCCTGGGTTAATAAATGTCCATTTAATTAAAATTACACATATGTC
>NW_018397265.1:1601210-1601873 GCF_002168275.2 Theobroma umbraticum
TTCTTATTTACCATTTAACCCTCTAAACTTTCATCCTTTAAAATTTAATTCTTCCAACATGTTTTACACTCCAATTTTCTTCTATTTTCCTTCCTTTACACGTGTGCAATCAAAATATAAAATTTGCACTTTTATCAAGGTGTCACCATAATATTTAAATATATACTTACCCACTCTAACTTTACTTAATAAAAACATGCAGGTCCCACTAACGATGTTTTTCTTCAAAATTCTTACTTTTTCTCCCCCACTTAGATTAGTCATATAATCCTCTTTCATGACTAATTTCGATAACAGATAAAATATTAATATTTTAATATTATTTTATTAATAAAATATTATTTTATTTTAAAATTCTTCACTTGTCTCCTCGGGAACCCAAATGTCTTACTTTGCCCCAATTCACTTCTAAATCACCTTTTAACTTGCTAATTCATTCTCAATAAAAATATTATTATTTAATTACTATTTTATGGCATGCAGAATATTTTATTCTGAATCATTCCTTTCACCCTACAAGCACTCTTAAATACTATAATTAACTTCAATTGGTATCCAATAAGCTCTATTAGCCATCATATCAAAGTATGGGGTGTTACAGAAATAAGCCCTTTTGCAATGTTTTGCATCAAAATCATGCCTTGAATCTTTGTGAAGTGTGCA
>NW_018397265.1:1601883-1624446 GCF_002168275.2 Theobroma umbraticum
CACTTGATAAATGGCTTAAATTTGAATTATTGTGAGCTAGTTTTAGTCTAAACTTTATGCAAATGTTTACACCATGCATTTTAGTGTGAAAAACAATTTTGAAAGGTTACCGAACCTTGTTTTCAAAGCATTTAAAGAAAACTCTTGTAAACCTTGATTTGGTTTTGAAAACGATTTTGACAAACCGAGAGCATCGAAGGTATGCCGAATATCACATTGAGATAGTGTGACCCTTGTGCACAAGTGAGCTCGAGCTGGAGAACCTTTGGGTCATCGAGGGCTATTATACGTGGCTAGGCCACAGTCTGTGATTATACATGGCAAGGCCACGGGTTGTTATACGTGGCAAGGCCATGAGTTGATATACGTGGTTGTAGCCATATGATTTCTCTGATGCCAGCCAATATCATCAAGACTACCATAACTGTGGGAATCCGATGGAGGGTGGCCTTCCGGATTGTTATTATGTGGAAGAAGGTCCACGAGTTGATTATTTATAATTACCTACTTAAGAACCTTAAGAGTTTTTAGACTCATACTCTTTTGCATTGTGGAGAAATATTCTTTTTTCGCAGCTCCCATTTTTAATTGAAAACATTTAATGCTTTATATGTTAATCATGAATCGATATATGAAGATGTACACGATTATTTTTACATGCCACACAGGTTGGGAGCATGCATGCTTTTATACGGCCATTTATATTCATGAAAGAAATAAATGATTTTGATGATTGAAATGTATTTTACTATGCTTTGATTTCAACATTGTTTGCCAAGATAAGTATTGCACTATGATTTTTAGGGCATTATTTTTGCAAGGCACAAATACCTTATTTGTTATTTGGTTTTATAAGGTTATCATTTTATACTCTGGTTTTACCTTTCAAATTATCTGGTCTAAGCTTGTTTTCCATCTATGCCCTGCTCATGGAGTTAATGATCACTGAGTCTGTGAGACTCACCCCCTTATTCTCCTTTTTGTAGATAGTGATTAGTGTAGAGTGCATTCATTGGCATATGTTGTCCATCGCAGATAGGTAAAGGCATCTCATAGCACCTTATTCAGAGTCACTCTGTTGCTAGAAGTAGAGTCATTCATAGTGTATATTATTTGTAAATAGTGTTAATGCAAATGTACATTCGAAAATTAAAAACCTTGATGTATTTTTACAATTATAAGGAATAAAAGTTAAGTCGATTTATAACAACTTTTGTTCAAATCATATTACAAAGCTATACAGTTCGAAGCAATTACATAGGTTGGTGGAATGAATAAAACGTATTAATAATAGTTTTAATTAAGGCTTGTTCAGGACTTGGCAGGTTCTCTTACAAGACCCAAATGCTGGTAGCGATCGAAGAGCAGTCGTTACACGACAAGCATGGTGTGATGTGCATGTAGCATATTAGAATGATCCTCGCACTTGTATTTTAGAGATGTTTGATAAATTACTACATATATTATATAATAAATGTGTCTCCATATTATGAATATAATATTCACCTATGCTTTATTATGTTGCATTAGCATCCCCGTCTCATTGAGTATTAGATGACTCACCATTTTTGTGTACCATGTGTAGATAAGTAATATATACGTGGCTTAGCATCATGGTTTGGATAGACAAATATTTGGCATTCGATAGGTATTCCATCCGAAGGTCCACTCCGCTAAGTTTCGGTTACACTGGTTTCCACACCTTGGATTTTAAAACTTAGAAAAGTTGTATTTTGAAGATTATTGGCACCGAGTTGCCGTGTATTAATGAGTAAAAAGGCCTGCTTTGCTCATGCGTCAATCACGAACCCCCAAGTTTGGATCGTGACAATTATCATATTTAATCTAATTAAATATGACATAATCCAATCCCTTCAATTATGGGATATCAATCAGCAATTAAGGAATTAATTTTCTACTGCATTCAAAATTCCTAAACTTTAGGATTTTCTTTCCTTCCCCCAATTAGTCAAAGTTTCCCAAACTAAGGCCAATTGGAGCGGCACATGGACTCCTTTCCAGCCCCTAAAGTGGTGGCTAAACACCAATCAAGGTGACCAAAAATTACAAGTTGGAATTTCACCACAACCACAATACCTTAGGTATTGCATATCCCTATGAATTTAGTTGTTCATGAAACCCTTTAGTGGACGGCCATTACCTAAAATTTTCATACCATATACTAAAAATTTTGGTATATTTTCAAAGCTAGAAATTACTCAAAGCAATATCAATGAGCCCTAGAAAAATTCTTAATTTTTCTAGGCATAATTTATCATCATTCAAGCTCAAAGCTAGAAATTACTCAAAGTAATATCAATGAGCCCTAGAAAAATTCTTAATTTTTCTAATCATAATTTATCATCATTCAAGCTCAAACTTGCATGAAACTATTTCAATTCAAACTCTAACTTATCAACCTACAAAAACTTGATTGCAATCAGTATTCAAACACTTGAAAACAATTACTAAATCATGATTAATATACTGAAATTAAATCCTAAAATTTACCAAAACAATTTTTGATAATTTAGGAACATGTATCGATTTTGACAAGGATTTTCAGGCAAAACAATTTATGTCAGTTTGGTAACATCCAAGGCATAAAATCCAATCAAAGAACAACAATAACAAGGCTTTGATACCAACTGAAGGGTTTCAGGTATGCTCAGAGAAGAAATCACATTCATATAACATAGTAGAACATAAATATACAAAACTTAAACCACGCTTGGATCACTTATGTTGCCCTATTGATCAGTTAAAAACAAATATAAACAACCATATGTTCAAGCATATACCTCAAAAAGTGATTCTCAAAAAAACATGTGTCAAAATCTCTTCAGTTGATTTTATACCAAAGCTCAGTTGTCGTAAACCGAAGCTTTCCTTGTGTCTAGCCTTGAATGGTGATCCACATAAATGTAAATCAAAAAATCTACACTAGTTAGGATTATAAGGTGTCGTGATGCTATTCTAGTAGTCAAGAGTTTTTGAAAAATCTCATCTCTCAAAGACTTTTTTTTTTTTTGGCTTTCAAAGAAGAAAAGAAAATTTTTTCTTATCAAAATGGCACCTAAGGCTTTTTTCTCTTTTATTTTTTTGTCGTCTTATCTCACTTTTTTCTTACAAAGTGTGGGACACATATAAAAGGTATTTATAGTTAGGTTAAAATGTTGATCCAGCTTTTCGTTTATTGCATTTTAATCCTTCCACTTAATTAAATAATTTAATTAAGTGCATATTGGAGATTCCTAATTTCCAATTAAATACCAATACCTTTTCAATTTCACATTGTCATCTTGTTGTGTGTAACCTAGTAGGTTCCCAGCATGTTAGCAATCAATAACAATCAAGTCGATTAAGAATTTATATTTATATTATAGATCATGAGCAACATCTAACAATACATCATGATCACCTTAATATCAGAAGAGCCAATATGGTTTGACTAACCTTTCAGTGTACAGTATCTTAGTGTAATTTGATCCTTTCATCATATATCTCAAATAGATAAAAAGCTTAACTCAGTGCCTTCTTTCCAACATATCCATATTAGTCCTGCAACTTCTATATTAACTTATCAAGATTACCTGGCCAAGGATTTTCAATTAATATAAGCCAAAAGCAAATAAGATATGTTTTTTTTCAAATCACTTAAGGTGATGAATTCTTTTTGGACTACTCATTTATTTTTGCATGCTTCATGCCCTACCCAAAAGCACCCTATTTAGGCATCTAGCCGCCTCTAGACTCGTAGGGGTGAAATCAAAATATGACAATTCACATACAAGATGATTTGGTATCACACGTCTAAAGATTACTTACACTACAAACACATGACAGTATTTCCGTAGACACTTGAATGAAATACCAAATAAAACTCTCATTGCGGGTCATATTCAGTGACCTTTTTCCTTAACAAGCACCTAAATACTATCCCCAAGTATCTCACATACTTCAACCTGTGATGTTGATTCCTTACTTTTAAATAAGGAAGCTTAGCATGTACCAGTCTTCGAGCATTGTCAATGCCCTTATTCTTGACAATACACTAAATAGGAACATATTTTTAAAAAAAAGGCTTTGATGTATAAGAATCTCATAATCATAATCTTTATAATTTCTTTAAAAGGACAGTATGTTCCAAAGACATTATCTACATAAGTCTCTCATGACTCTTTATAAATAAACTCATGGATAAAGAAATACCTTGCACATTATATAAAATATCCAAGGACTTTATTCTTGACAATACACTAACTAGGAACATATTTAGGAACAAGGCTTTGATGTATAAGAATTTCAAAATTATAACCTTTTAATTTCTTTGAAAGGTTATTATGTTCCAAAGACTTTATCTACATAAGTCTCTCATGGCTCTTTATAAATAAACTCGTGGATAAAGAAATACCTTACACATTATATAAAATATCTATAATATATTTAACATGAAATATGACTAATTAATGTAGTGTTTTATAAGCACAAAACTAATGGCTTGTAAAGCTTACACTAACAATATAACCTTTCAATAGTGGATTCTTCCAAAGTTTAACAACCTTAAAAGGCTGATGAGCTAAATTAAGTACAAAAGATGATGATATTTCAAAGAATAAGAGCTCAAAGGTGAAGGCTTTTTTTAACAAACATGCAATAAAGAGAGAAAAAGAGTGAGCTTTAAAAATCTCAACTTTCTTCTACTCTTTAAATGAATTGCTTGCTCTTTTTTTCTTGTCTTCACTTTTGAATGACATTTTCATGAGTTATTTATAGTGCCTTCTCATTTTTTCTTAGTGGAGTAAACTTTTGTCTCATTGCTAAACATTGGGACCATTTAAATTATGCCAGTCAAACTTTAAGAATCGATCAGTGGATATGTGAAAGGTCGATTCTTTCATAACTCGAGCCTTTTTATCCCTCGAGAATTGATTTTTCCATTCTTAAGTAGTTGATTCTTCTTGTCTCACTTGAACTCTGAAGTCTTTTGTTTTGTAAAAAGCAATCATTTCATTTCTGAGACCGATTCTTCTCATCTTGTTTTAAAGTCAAAAGCTTTCTAATTTTTTTGAGAATCAATATTTGCCTCTCCATATGTCAATTTTTCTTTCACTTTAGGTGCCAAAATCTTATTCTCCATCTTTTCTTTTTCTCCAAGTTTCTAATTTTTCTCTTTGTAGCTTTAAGAATCGATCACTTGATGCTTGAGAAGTCGATTCTTGCTTTCCAGTGACTCTCCACATTGCTTCTATTTTCTTAAGAATCAACCTTTGCTTATTCTAATATCAATTCGTATTCTTCCAATAGTTTTTGTATCTTCAGGAATCAACTTTTCTTTTTCAAAGAAGTCGATTCTTCCTATTCCAAAAAAGAAATATTGCTTTCTATGTTATAGAGAATTGATTACTTCACTTTTAGAAGTCGATTCTAATAGCTGGAATTTAAGATTTAAAGTGTTCAAAAGGTTTTTCACTTCACAAACAACTTCAAAACTCTTATAAAATTATTCTTAAAGTTCAAAATCATTTTCACTTAGTTTCAAAGCATATTTAAATCATTGAATTTTTGTCATTTCAAAACTAGGATTAATTTTGAAGCTAATAGAAAACATTTGGAGGATATTCTTATGCTAAAATGTTTTTAAGGTCACTCATAAAAACTTTAAAGTCTTTATCTCATCAAAGTAGGTTAAAATTTTTATCCTTAGGTTAAAAGGCGGGATTTCACACTTCCTTTGGTATTTGACTTAAATGTCCATAGAATAAATTCTTATATGATAGTTGTGCAAGTAATCTTCAAACTTGAGATCATCAGGTTGCTGTTCATGTGGACTATTATACTTCGACACTATCTTTAGTAGTGAAAATCAAAAATGCTCATATAGATGGATATTGAGTGTAGTATGAGGCACATTAAGGCTAATGAATGATCACTAAAGGATTCATCATCCTAAGAATAAGTAGCTCTTTTCCATTGGAGTTTCTTTTTTTTAATTATTATTTGAGTGGATCTGTGTTAAAGGTTGGACAGTGGACAACATGAGGTTTGCAACAATCCAAATTTTATGCAAAAAAGTAATTTGAATTTTAATTTGTTTACCTTTAGATTTCAACATTTAAGATAAAGAAATCTTACTCCCCTACTTAAGGAATTCTATATTGTCTAAACTAAAGATAATCTTGGTTGAGTAAAAGTTTTAAACTTTCTTGCACTTTGTAATATGATATCATGTCTTTTCTCAACATTCAAATTTTAAAATTTTTTACTAACTCAAATTTATCGGATTCGAGTTCAAACTTTTTTAAAAATATTTTTATATTCAGATTCATTCTGTTAATTAAACTCCAAATCAATCACCATATGCAAGGAAAATATAAGTAGCAACATCTTTCAACATAAAATATAGAAGCCATCTTTTACTTATATAGTAACATTAACCCAGGGTGAACCTTCCTTGCAACTTCCTTTTCAATTTTCCTCCATAATAAGGCCAAGTCAAAAATAGAGTTTTATCCACATTTTGCAAGTTTTACCAATTTTTTACCTAATTTGGTCACAAAGTACAGGTTGCTCGCTAGTATACCTTGAACTTTTTCCTCATCCAATAGCCAATATATCCACCACATCCCAACTGAAAGTAATCTAAAATATTAAGTAGACAAAAATTTGCAACTAAATCTACATGTATCATTAAGCTACTCAAGCTTGTAGATTTGCTTCCAGGTCCAAAGGTCAACCTTATCACTTATTAAGTTCCTTTATCTATCATTCAAAATTTTCTTTTCAAATGTTCATCTTTTCTTTAACAAGGTGAGTGAAAATCTAAGCAGGTTTTATAGTTTTGACTACATCCAATCACAAGGTTTCTCATATCAAGTTTTTCCTCAGCCAATAGCCAATAAATCCACCATACCTAACCAATGTTGAAAGAGTGATTGAAATCTAGGTGAAAAGTCTTTTGTGAAAGAAAGGCAAGGGTCAACAAACAGTTGAAGATTGCAGATTAT
Organism: Theobroma umbraticum; assembly: GCF_002168275.2. Taxonomy (NCBI): domain Eukaryota; kingdom Viridiplantae; phylum Streptophyta; class Magnoliopsida; order Malvales; family Malvaceae; genus Theobroma; species Theobroma umbraticum. The sequence goes on from NW_018397265.1 coordinate 1,608,891, forward strand.
GGTACACAATATGGTGTCATTTTATTACTATTAGTATTAAGAGTCTTGAACATAGGATAAAAAGTCATTTAAGCAGAGTCTTAGTTCTGATTTCTTGCATATGACATATAGCAATGTCATTTTATTTTCAATTTTTAATACGCTTTTTCGTCTAATGTCATTTTTAGCTTCATTTTCTTCTAGCTTAATAGCTACTTGAATTTCTGTTATTGTTATTGTTGTAAACGCACAACATATGCTTGCTATCTGTGCTATTTGATTTTAGATCCTATTTTTTAGTGTGCTTATACAGAGGCTAGATCTAAGCTCGGTTGGTTTTAGATTTTCAAATTCTTGCATAAAACTGTAATGGAAATTGAAATTAAAGAGAGGAAAAAATTCATTTTCCAAAAAAGCATTCAAAGTCTCTATTCATTCATTCAAATCTCTTCTTTCTTCTCTGAAATATTTGACACTTTATAAATTGTAACATGGTATCAAAGCAAGTTTCTTGAGGGATCTATGACTCAATTTTCTTCTCTAAATCTTTCAAACTTCAATTCTCTTTTAGTGAAATGACAACTACTGGTTTCTCGACTTCAACACCACCGATTTTTATTGGCTCAAACTATCATATTTGGGCAGTGAAAATAAGGTTTTATCTTAAGCCATTTGATCTGTGGGAGGTTGTAGAATCTGGTGAAGTTCTTGTTCAGAGGCACACAAATCCTACTTTGACTTAGATTAAGCAGCATAGTGAGGAGGTAGCTAAAAGGTATAAAGCCCTATCTTGCCTTCAATCTACTATTTCAAATACTATCTTTGCTAGGATTATTAATTTTGATGATCCAAAAACTATATGAGATACTTTGAAAGAAGAATTTTAAGGAAATGATAAGATTAAATGATAGATTTTGAATCTGTCTAAAGAATTTGAATTGTTGAAAATGAAAGAGAGTGAAGGTATTCATGAATATTCTGAAAAAGTTTTAAGGGTAGTTAATCAACTTAGATTGTTAGGGGAAGAAATAACTAAGAAAGAGTGGTGAACAAGTTCTTGATTAGTCTACCAAAGAGGTTTAAGGCTAGGATACCCTCTTTGGGAGATTCAAAAAATTTTACTAGGATATATGTTATTGAGTTGATAAATGCATTATCAACTCAAGAACAGAGGAGAGCTTTGAGAAATGAAAATGTTGTTAAGAATGCATTGGTAGCTAAAACTAAGAATTTGAAGGTCAAAGCTAATACTTCAAAGAAGAAAGAAAGTAAAGTCAGTAAAACAAAAGAAGAAAAGAAAAAGAAATAAGGAGACAAGTTCAATCCTTGTCCTTACTAGAAGAAAAGAAATCATACCAACAAATACTATTGGTACAATCCTAATGTGAAGTGTAAGGCTAGTCATCAGATAGGACATGTAGAAAAAGTTTGTAAGGCTAAAAAGAAAGATGCTAAAGATCAGGCTGTTATAGTAGAAAAAGAAAGATGCTAAAGATCAGGCTGTTAAAGTGGAAAAAACTAAGGAAAGTGAAGAGCTACTATCTATTGCCAAATCTGCTAATGAGTTAGGTAACAAAGATGTTTGGTTGTTGGATACTACCTGCTCTCATCATGTCACTAGAAACAAGAACTTATGTACTGATCTTGATACAAGCTTTAGAGCTAGAGTTAAAATTGGAAATGGTGATAATTTGATGATTGCTAGAATTGGTATAATGGTTGTAGAGACTTTCTTAAAGACAAAGTACATAGCTAATGTGAGGTATGTACCAAATGTAGATCAAAATTTACTATGTGTTGGACAGTTAATAGATTGTCTTTATCCTTTGCGATTTAAAGATAAGTATTGCATAGTATTTGATCTTGCTAGTTGTGAGATGTTGAATGTTGAAATGAAAAATAACTACTATCATTTGAATTTAAAGGATGCTGAATAGTTTGCTATGTACATTGAGCAAGATGTGATTGATATGTGGCATAAAAAGATGGGACATGTGAACTATGGTTCACTAATAAAAATGTCATCTAAAGTGATGGTTAAAGGTCTACCAGTCATTGCTAAACCAGATATGCTATGAAAGACTTGCTAGTATGGAAAGAAAAGTAGAAAGCTTTTTCCTAAAGAGAGAAGCTGGAAAGCTAAAAAGAAGCTTGAACTGGTTCTTACTGATCTGTGTGGCCTTATGAAGACTTTATCATTGAACAAAAATAGACACTATATTTTGTTTATTGATGATTTGACAAAATATTGTTAGATTTTCTTTATGAAGTAGAAATCTAAAGCTTTAAAACACTATACTAAGTTTAAAGCTTTAGCTGAAAATCAATCTTAGATGAAGGTTAAAATCTTGAGAAGTAATAATGGATTTAAGTTCACTATTGCTGAATTTGAAGTTATTTTGTCTCAGATAAGAGTTGAACATTAGCTTATTGTGACCTACTCTCCACAGTAGAATGGAGTGTCAAAAAGAAGGAATAGAACAGTAGTTGAAATGGCAAATGTTTACTATTCTATAAAAACTTACCAAGGGTATTTTGGGTAAACGTAGTTAACATTGCAAATTATCTGCTCAATAAGACCTATACTAGGGCATTGAACCTCAAGACTCCCTATGAAATGTGGTTTGAGTGTAAACCATCAATTGCTTAGCTAAAAACCTTTGGTTGTGTTTGCCATGCCAAGGTACCAAATGAAAAGAGGTCCAAGCTAGATGCAAAATCAATTTTATCCGTTTTTCTTAGATATAATGACTACTTCAAGGCTAAAAATTATATGATGTTGAAGCTAAGAAGGTTTTCATTAGTAGAGATGTTATGTTTGATGAAGGCTAAAATTGAAATTAAGAAGTTCCTACAATAGAGAGTTCTAAAAAGGTAGTTATTGATAATGAAGATCAGTTGCAAGTTAACACTGATAGTTCTTCTGATATTGAAGATGAAAGGAATGCTACTCAAGGTATAACACCCCTAATTTTTTTGACATGGCTTATATGTGATGCCGGCTAAGTAACTTGAGACGTTATTTAAGTTATGATGAATATGATCATGTCTAGAGATAAATAACTATGAATGTGGGGGGATAAATTAAGATCCTTAATGAAATTGTGCAAATGTTTAGCACTTTGACTCCTAAGTATGCCATTAAGGTAAATATTGATGAAAATGTGGAATTAATCCTATAAATTGAGGATTTGATTTAATTTGATGTATGTTTGAAAATATATGTATGTGGAATTGAATTGTATGAGTTATTTGAGGTATGAGATTAACAGCAAATGAAATTGGGGCAATAAGTTAGATTTGTGAATGTTTGGAAGACTTAAAACTACTTACAGGGAAAAATATATCGATACATCCCCTTATGTCTCGATACATTCTTGGCAAGAAGAACAATATGAGGTGTTCTGGAGGAATTTTATCGATAAGTTTCAGAATGAATCGATAGATTTGGCAAAGGATAAACATGCATCGACACATTGCCCCAATGTATCGATACATTTGAACCAAATAGCACCCAAAACCATTCTGCCCAAAATGTATCGATACATTGCCTCAATGTATCGATACATTTATTCGAAATTGGCAGATATATCGATACGTTGCCAAATGTATTGATACATCAAAGAGGAAAGGCAAATATAAAAAAGGGTCAATGGTCATTCTACCCTATTTCTTTCTCTCAGCTATTGCTATCATTCTCTCCCTACCCCATATGAAACCCTAAGCCCCCAAATGCCATTTGGAGCTCATTTAAGCTAGATCCAAGCTTAAGAAATAATCTGAAGGTAAGATTATGCATTTTTATCGATTGATTTTCAATTTAATCAATTAATAACTTAGGATCCAAATATTTGCAAATTTGGTCAAACTTTCTCCCCTTGAGTTTATTGGAGACTTAGAGCCTAGATTTCGGCAACTGAGCTTATAATTTAAAGATTTAATTCATTTATTGGAAGCTTGAGCATCTATATTAAATTTGTTTATTTTTGAAAAAGTGGGATATTATCAAAAGCTAAGAAATAATTATAGTTTTGATGTTTTGATGTGTCCAAGCTTAGAGTTAAGCTATTTTACTCATGGGTGAGCAGAAGGACGGTTAGAGGCTAAGGGTCATAGCGAGGCTAAGGACGCCCCTCAAGGTGAGTGGGATTTAAATTAAATGCATATAATGCATAACGTACGATAGGTGCACTACCATGGTACTGTGATAAAATATGCATGCCTAGACGAATGAACCTAGGCTAGAAAACTATATATGCGTGTATGAGGTATGCCTAGGCTAGAGAATTAATATGTGCATATATATATATATGTTTGCCTAGAGGTATGTGCCGAGGTTAGAAAACAATTATGATTGTGTGCCTATATGAGGATGCCTAGGCTAATTTGTTACCTGGAATAGGAAACTTGTGTTTGCATGATTTGTAGCGAGCCACAAGGTGGCATAGTGTTAGGACCCATGGTAAGTAAGACCTAAAGCAAGAAACTTACACATGGTGCGATATGAATTGTGTATCAAGGATTGTGCCAAATTGTGATGAATCGATTGCCCGGTTAAGTATAAGGGCACAATATGTATTTGGGTTAATGGCACAGCGATTGAGTGATATTGAATACGTAGGGCCGAAAAGGCCATAATTGCTTATGGACATGATTTATGTGTGAATGCCCATGTATTTGTGGTTGATTTGAGGACAAGTATAAGGCTGTTAAGTCATGATTGATTTGATTGAACATGATGGATACCCATGTGGAGTTAAAGGCATAAGGGCCTATAGCTTTATTATGCTTCATTGATGATGCCTTAGAGATTTGAAGGCAATTAGAAATACACCAAGCTTAGAGATGACTGAAGCTCGATGAATTTGAATGCGATTTGATGTAGACATATGGAATGTCACAGGCAAGATGGCTTGATTTGTGGATATATGTTCTATTCAAAGGATGAATTCCAAACATTGATTTAACTTAAGGTGGAGTGAAATACCAACTTTGTGTGCCTATAGGGATGGTGGTAAGTAGGGACACTGACATTAACCTGCCTGTGATTCTCCCCTGCAGTGCTTTCATACCATCTATTAAGGTTACTCTAGGTGATGCCAAAGTCGAGCAACTACTCTGGTTGATGATCTATTTCTCTGCCATTTGCTTTGGCGTTAAGCATGATCTATTTCTCCATTAGTTACTTTAATGTTGTGCATGATCTGTTCTCTACCTATTGCTTCAGCACGTGCATAATCTATTTCTCAGTCTAGCGGCTTTGCTCTAAGCGTGATTTGTTTCTTTGCCAATTGGCCACCATGCATGATCTGACTATGTCTAAGGCAAGACCACTCTCTTGATTTCGTTTGACTATGATGACATGTATCGGGTATGGCATGATTTGATTTGAATATGAAATTATAGCAACTAACTGTGGATGATATTCGAGGAAAAGCTTAGAGATAAGCAAACTATATGTAAACGAGATTTAAGATTAGGCTCGGCAATTAAGGTGTGTCTATAAAGCCTAGTTTGATGGTAATGGCTTTAAAGGTAAGCCTTGATTTGATATGATTTGAAGTGAGGACACGAAACTTGTGAATTATGAATATAATACTCCGTTCAGATGTGATCCGACATGAATTTGATATGATGAGTTGTGCATGTAGGATATTAGGATGATCCTCACACATTTGAATTGGAGATTTTTGAATATGAAAGTTTTATGGCTAGATACGCCTAAAAATATTTTATACGTAAAAATATTATGAAGTGATAGCATTCCCTCACTGAGTATTAGATGATTCACCACTCTGTTGTACCTTGTGCAAATAAGAGAAACTATGGATTTTCGTAGCTATTATCTTCGATTTGACAGACACGTAATTGGCATCCGATAGGTCTCCCTTCTGATTTGTCACTCTACTAAGTCTGTGTGGGCCTTCTGCCTTTAAGTCTAATTTGATGTAAATATTTCAAGCGCGATGTGACATTTGAATTGTATAAAGGTTGTTATGTACAAACCCAATTTGATGGCCAATGTATGGCCTTTGAACATTTGCATGGACTGTGAGCCAAGGATAATGTAATATATTTGAATTTGTTATGAGTATTTGATTATAAATCCCTTGGCAATTGTGTTATATGATTTCGGACTGTGAGGCTTGCTCGGGTCTAGTGGGCTTGCTTGCTAGGCTTGTGTGCTAGTTACAAATTCACGAATTGGGGTCGTGTCACAAGGTACCAAGACACTACAGGATATATATAGCAGATTTAGTATAGTTATACGTGATCCTTCAAGCTTTATTAAGGCCAATTCTAATAAGAATTGAAGGGCTGCAATGAATGCAAAAATGCAGATGATGGAGAAGAATAATAACTGGATTCTTATTGACAAACCAATTGATCAGCATGTTATTGGAGTAAAGTGGATTTTCAAGAGAAAACTGAATCTAGATGGGTCAGTTAACAAGTATAAAGCCAAGTTAGTAGTAAAAGGCTATTCTCAAGTATATGGTTTTAATTACTTTGAGACATTTGCTCCAGTTGCTAGGCATGACACTATCAGATTACTTGCTGCTCTATCTACTAAAGAAAATAGGAAAATCTTTCATCTTGATATGAAGTCAGCTTTCTTAAATGGTGTGCTATCTGAAGATATCTATATAGAACAGCCAGAAGGCTATATGAAGAAGGATGTAGAAGACAAGGTTTGTAAACTCGTCAAGGCTCTCTATAGTCTAAAACAGGCTCCCAAGGCTCTGTATGAGAGAATAGATGAGCATTTTAGAGCTTAAAGTTTCGTCAAGAGTTTGAATGAACATGCACTTTACATTAAGAAATCAAATGACTTAGTGATTTTTACTGTAGGTTTGTATGTTAATGATATGTTGATTATTGGACCAAATACCGCTTACCTTGAAGATTTCAAAACACAAATGATGAGTGCTTGAAATGACAGATTTGAGGCCTATGTCTTACTTTCTAGGAATGGAGATATTACAGTTACCTAGACAAATTGTTTTGCATCAGACAAAATACGTTAGACATTTACTAAAGACATTCAATAGGGATTCCTACAAGGCTGTGGACATACCTTTGTCAGTTGGGAGTAAGCTAAGCAAGGAAGATGAATCACGGAAGGCTGATGGAAAACTCTACAGAAGAATGGTAGGTTCTTTATTATATTCGTCAGCTACTTTGATATCATGTTTGTCACAAGTCTTTTTTCCAAGTTTATACAATCTCCATCAAATTTGCATTTTACTACAGTTAAAAAGATACCGAGATATGTGAGAGGCATTATAGATTTTGGTCCGATTTACAAAGGGACAGAAATTAGTGAGTTGTTGGGGTAAAGTAATAGTGACTAGGCAAGGTCATTTGAAGATTCAAAGAGTACAAGAAGATATTGTTTCTCTTTTGGTAATGGGAATTTTTTGCTGGAATTCTAAGAAGCAAAATGTAATAGCTCAATTTTCAACTAAAGCTGAATATATAGCTACAATTGCTGCAACAAATCAAGCTATGTGGCTAAGGAAATTGCTATCTGATCTTGGTTTAAACAGGAAAAGGCAACAGTAATCTATGTGGACAACCAATGATCAATTGCTATTGCCAAAAGGCTTGTGCAGCATGGGAGGACCAAGCTCTTAGAGAAGTTGTTAAAAGGAGAAAAATCTCAGCTCACTTACTATCCTACAGAAGTCCAGTTTGCAGATATTTTAACTAAGGGGCTCAATTAAGAAAAGTTTGAGTTTCTAAGATCAAGCTTGGGAATTTACCGGATATTCAATCAAAGGAGTAAGTTGAAAGAGTGATTGAAATCTATGTGAAAAGTTCGCTATGAAAGAAAGGTAAGAGTCAACAACCAATTGAAGACTGAAGATTTTGGTGGGCAATACGGTGTCATTTAATTGTCGTTAGTATTGGGTGTCTTAAACACAGAATAAGAAGTCGTTTAAGCAACTTATATATGATTTCTTGTATACGGCATGTGGTAGTGTTGTTTTATTTTCAGTCTTTAATACCCTCTACCCTAGTGTCGCTTTTAGCTTAACAGCTACTTGAATATCTATTACTGTTATCGTTGTAAAAGCCTGTGCTATTTGATTTCAGATCCTATTTTTCAGTGTGCTTATATTGAGACTACATCTAAGCTTGATTGGTTTTAGATTTTCCAATTCTTGCAATGGAAATTGCAATTGAAATTGTAGTGGAAGATTCATTTTCCAAAATTTTCCAAAAAAGCTTTCAAGGTCTCTGTTCATTCATTCAAATCTCCTCTTCTTTCTTCTCTGAAATCTTTGACACGTCATAAATCACAAACAACCGAATGTAATCCAAGGGATTGAATAGCAAAACTTTGCAACAAAATAGCGCTATTAATTGATCTTAACATAATGTTGCAAGAACTCGGGCTTGCTTTTAAACAAAAATGGAAAGCCCTATGCTCATTCTCACCCTGTTAATTTGCAGCACAGCTGATTTGTTCGAGGAAAGCAGCAGGGTCCAAATAGGAGAAAACCAGCAGTCATCTTCTGCAACTTCACCATTTTCAACTTGTTTTTTCATAGTTTAGCTAGCTTGAAAGTCAAGAAAAAGAAGCAACTTCTGCAACAGCAACTCGCGAGTTCCAAAAGGAGGTTTGCCACTACTAATCCAATCCTTCTCAAGAAGGCCAGCTTTGGCGTTAGTCAGCATCTCATTGTGAAAAGCGGACACAATGCAGTAAATTGACGTCCTTAAAACATCAGCCATGGCATATGCTTTTGAATAAAGTGGACCGTCTCTCCTTTTACCTGTTCTAACATCTCTTCTTCCAATACTTGATGTAGCCCATTTAATGCCAGCTGAGCCCATCAAATGTGGAGATGGTTGCAAACTTGATTTTTTTCCCATGAATGTTTCAACAGCAAGCAGGCAAGCTATGAGTGTCGAGATAACAGCAGCATTGCTACCAGAGAGTTGAGCAACTCCAAATCTGTCTTCTTTACGTGAGTGTGCAGTCAAGGATGTAATTGTTCGAGCAGACCATGTGTAAAGCTGCAAAATGGCGCCCATCTCAAGATTATTAAAATTTTACTTGATAAGTATAACATAAATTGCTCAGCAATGCCACAACCGATCTACAATGCTTATACATCCCCAGAGAAAAGCATAGAAAAGAACAAAGCATTTTCGTTTATGCCCATAAATGACTTCTGTTGCTAGAGAAAGGCATCAAATAGAACTTGAAATGGTAAGAGTACAACCTGGACCTGGAAGAGCACAATTAGCCTCAGAAACTATGTTCCACTCCGTTCATTATGTATTGATAAATCTTAGGTTATATATGCTCAGCAAGGACACCACATGGAAGAAAAAAGAATCCAAGCAGACCCAACCACAACAAAACTAATTACTACTAACAAATAAACCTACAAAGCAAAGCCATTTTTTAACCAACTGCACCACTACAGATGTAATATTGCCCTGTCCACAATGAAGACAATACCTCCCTCCCCCAACCAGGTTGGGCATCAGGGGACAAATTTGGGGATAAATTTTATCTCAAGTGGAGACAGGATCAGGAATCAAACAGTGCCCATCCCTCTGCAGCAGCATCGTAATTCTTTTGGTATGTTTATATTTTATAATTAATTTAATACAGCACATTTCTCACATTAGTGTCAAATATTATTTGCTTAGATCAGTGATAATGGTACATCTGGAAATGTAACAATTTTAGTTCTATTTTCCACAAATAATAATCCCTCAGTCCAATTTTGCTTGTCTGTGTTTGACTTTCACGGAGTTCAAGAAAAAATCTTTGATTCTAGTGTATTTTATATTGAAAATTTATATTTTTTTCCATAAAAGTGATGTACCATGATTTTTAATACTGTAAAGTAAAAATAAAAAATAATCACACTCTGAAATATAGGTGAAGTAAAAGCATTTAGGTTTTTTTCAAAAAAAAAAATTAGGGCATAGTTTTGTATATGCAAAAAAGGAAACATAAACAAAAAATGGGAGAGAATAAAAATTTTGTAATTTACAACTAGCAAAAGTATCTTTGGCAAGAAGGGGGAGAAATCCCTCCATGTTTGGGCCTTGTCGCAATGTTACCAAATATAGTGCTAAAAGTGCAATTTATTTGTTTGACAGAAGATAAATTTTGGAGCAAACTCAGAATTACCATTATGTATAAAAAAAAAAACTCAAAAAATATTATCTTACTTAGCAAAAAAAATTACACGAACAAACAGACTTGAGAGAAGAACTCCCAACCATAAGTTATGTCAATTATTTTTCGATAGATTCAGAAAACAGGACATTAATATTTGAGCTTGTTTTTTATTTGGCCTTTACACCTTTATGAGGGCTTAATATATTTATGTAGCTAAAATCAAAGCTTTATTGAGCTCATATAAATAGGCTTGTCTTAAACTATTGAGGATAGCTTTTGGTGATTGAGAGTTATGATTTTAAAAAATATTATAGACTCAAGTGTTTTCCCTGATTTCAGAATTGGACTTGTAATCCTAAAAAAGTTTCCTAATTGATTTAGACTCTATCTTTGCGGTGTGATGGTTCTGCATCAAGACTGTTTAATAAGGAACGTATGCACACCTCCAAAAAACAATTTCCATACCTGGAAGTTGTTCATTAGTTCATAGCATTTTGAATTCTTTCGTGGGTCAGTTGATGACTGCAACTGGTCAGATACTCGGTAGGCTTTACCATCTGAAGAACCTTCCAAACCTTCGCCCAATTTTGATGCAAGCTGCTCCAAAGGCCGCAAGCATACAGCTGCAACTCTTCTGTAAGTCTCACCGGTTTCCTCAAAGAAGGCAGCTCGACGCCAATAGTCAACATTATTCTCACAAACCATACATAGATCAAGGTATGCAAGATATTTCAGAAGAGAAGTTGGAGAACTCTCCTCTAATGCAGCTAGGAGAGGCTCACTTGGATTTGTTTCTGCTGCTGCCGATCCTTTGGGTGGTGCAAATATGAACCTTTTTGTATGTAGCACCTACATCAAAACTCGAATGTATGTAAAAAGAAAGATCTTTGTTAAGGAACATTAGTGAATGTGAATAAGTATGTGCTTTGTGTACCAACAAAGGGGAGGGAAAGAATAATCAAAAAGATGATAGAGGTTTAGCATTTTGGGAGCAAATAAGAAAGATCCATGCCAAAAGACCTAAATTTGCATCCAAATCACTGGGTAAACTACAAATAGTTCATGATGAATACAGATAGGATTTTGCCATGCAAGAAATTCAAGATTGAGAAGCAACTAAAAGATAGGACTTTGTCACTTAGGAAGGCATAAAAGTTCATGCAAGAATGGTGGTGGTGCTTATGCAACAGCTCTGAGGACATATGTCCAATAAACTGACTCAGTTTTAAAAACATATGGAACTGTGAACAGGGCATGAATAGCATGGATAGATAGATTCAATCCTCTTTAGAAGCCAACAGCTAATATCATGAGTTCTTCATCCAAAAATAAGTCTTGTTGGTACAAGAGAGTATGTCTAGATTAGAAAAGCAATTTATCAACTAAATTAAGTTTTGGTTCCTAGAAGTTTTCTAGTAGCCTATTGTTTTTCAGAAATGGGATTTAGTCACAGTCCGTTGGGTCTTATTTTGGGTATAGATAGATTATTAGGCCTTTTATGTTGACTTTAGTTTATATTAATTGAGTGTTTTTCCAAACTCTAATCATTTAGGAATCTAATCTAAGTACAAGTTAGTACTCAGCTATTTACATCCCTTTGTATTGCTACACTTTGTAAAGTTTATTTTAAGGATTTGAGTTACTAAGACGACTTGGGAATTTGTAATTATGTGATTGGACACTTCTTTCTGCTTTTCTCTGTCTAATGCTACAGTACCTTGGTATACCATTCACAACTCTGAAACAGTAGCTTTAATTTGCTCTACTCCAATTCTACTGCTACAAGAAAATTCCAGCAACCATTGTGCTCAATTCCTGCCCTATTTTGAGATTAAAGTGCAGAATGTCAAGAACCTAATTAAGGGATTAGGCTACCAGAAATTTTATTGTTAATTTGTTCTATTCTATTAACTTAATTGTAACTTTTATGTAGATTTAGTTTTTTTAGATTGTTTAGGTTCTTTTACATTCAAAAGCATTTCATTTGTTTTCCAAGGCTTTAGAGTTATATTTGGTATTTTGCATTTATATTAGGGTTTGAGATCTTATTTTGGGTTTTCCTTAGCTTCTTGGGTTTTGTTTTTAAGTTAAGCTTGTTAGTATATGTCGAAGTCCTCATTGGACTACAAGACCTAATTCTTGTAAGACTAGGACGCTAGGAGTCAAGAAAAAATATCAAAGTACATAATTGCTCTTGTGGTGTGTGATGCAATTAAACTTAGGTGTCAGTGCTATGTGTCAGATGCACTAGGAGAGAGAAGTAGGGCTCTGTGAAGCAATCTCAAGTTCCATGCTTGAGAAATTTTCCACAATTACAAACTTATGCTGGTAACACATAATCCTCATAAGAGCAACTTTAAATAGATGATAATGAAAGATAATAATTAACTATGGTAAATTCATGTAAATTCACATACAATGCTGCTCTATTCAGATCTCAACCTGTCCCTTAATGATAAGTCTTGTTAAAAAAAAAGTGAAGTTGAATAAGGGGTTGTTTACTTGGCATTTTTTGCACTAAAGTCAACATATTATCAGCAAATTTCTCAACCTTTTGGAAGAATGAGTGTGCATAAGATTGGTCTCACAGTTTCTTCCTCTAACAAAATTTGCTAACCATACAACAAAGATGGTACTGATTTTTTTTTTTTAACTCTTTAGACTTGATCTTTAAGTCATTAACACCGACTGTAATTGAGGTTGTCCAGCTTCAATCATCTGGGGAAATACTGATTGCTTCCATTAATTGAGATTGTGTTAAGCCTTTAAGCTCTAAAAATTCAAAGCTAAAATCATCTACCACTTGAGAAAGAGCCATTTGGTCCAAGTGAGACTTCATGGAAACAAACATTTGGAAGAGCTCATTAACAACTCCATCTACCATCTTCCTCAACTGCTTTTATGCCAATTGTTATGTATCAGATGTTCAAGAGAGAGAGAGAAGGAGTAGAGCTCTTTGGAAAGAACCCAAACTTTTTGTTTTTTCTCAAGAATTTTCCACCTTACAAACTTACACTAGTGACAAATTTATAGGCCTAGCTCCACCCAGTTTCATACTTCACTTTGATTGTTTATCATTCCCAGATGATAGACTACAAAACCATAAATTCAAATAACCATACATACCTTGATAAGACCAATTTCTAATAGATAATAACAGATAAATATTAAGTACAGCAATCCATAAATCCACATGACAATGACTCGTGAGAAACCATAGGTTTTGAAACTTAGGATTTCTTCTCTTCTTTTATTTATCCTTACTAATTTGTATCTATTTCTGTCAAGAACCTAGATTAGAAAATTGTCATATTAGAACTAAAAGATCTTAAAGTTTTTGTAATTCTGGCCAACAATTAAATTGATAGATTGAAGCTCTTCATCTAAATCATGAAGAAACAGAAAATTTTGGGGTTCACTAGAGCTAGACTAGGGTCTTAGATAAGAGGCATTAGAAAATTCTCAACCTAATGCAAGCAAATTATTGAGGCAGTGACTGAAATTTATTAAACAATTCCTCAAAAGCAAAGTAAAAGAGTTGTTCAAGATAATCAAGTGTTTTCAAAAGGCAAGAAGCACAAGGTACAAAATTCAGAAAAAACTACAAAACCCAGATACAAGTTCCATATTTTGAGGAAAAGCTTGATCCTACAGTGTTTTTCCAAAGGCTTGATCCTACATTTTAGATGAGGCAATTAAGCTGGTCGGGTTGGGTCACTTCAAGTTCAAGTTATTCTGATCCTATAAAAATTTGAGTCATTTTAGGGCCAAGTCATTTTAACCTCAGGTTATGCTGGATTCGAGTTGTTGACTTTAAAGTCAAGTCGTTGCGTCATATTGAATGAGTCAATTTTTATTAATTAAGTTATTCAATGTCACATTTTATTATTAATATTGTAAAGATGACATTAAAAAATTAAGTAATATAAAACACAAAAAGTAATATAAATTATAAATAATTTAATAATTTAAAATTACATCATTTATTAAAAATTTATGCCACAAGAAAAACCTTTAATGATTTTTAATTTATTAATATTTAATATTTATTCTTATTGCATTGATTATTATCATTCACCAAATTTACAATAAATTACAGTTACCGGGTCAATTAAAACTCTAAAAGTAAAAAATCAAGTTAGCTTCTTAAATGCTGGAATTTAATTGAGAGGTAAAAATTAAAAAAATGTATTTGAATATAAACAATATACAATAATTTGTATAAACTAAAGTGCAAAATTTTAAGTTTTATGAAACTTTTTTTTTTTGCTAAAATTGTTATGAACAATAATATACATGATTTTACTTTTGTATTGAACCAAAATGTTTTATTTGGTGTTTTATTTTATTTTATTCACTAATCATATAAAATAACATCGTCTCCTATATCATTTGGCCCATGCAAGTGGCCTCTTGAATTGCAATGTAAGTTATATTATATTTGGTGACTATCTACTATCTACAAAAAGCGAAAGAAAGTAATATTTTTTAGCAAGTGCCTAAACAATTAATTTTATTGCTTATTATTTATCAAGACTTTTTGTTTTTTGAAGTTTTTATAATCTTATTCTAATTATATATATATATATATATATGGATTGGGTTTGATTCGAGTGTGTCAATTCATGTCCGTGTTGGGCAAGTTTGGGTTATTGACTTTATATGGTCAAATAGGATTAGGTAGGATTTGGGTTCAAGTGAGTTTGGCTAGTGATTCATATTCCACTCAACAGTAATATTTTGCAAAGATGAAGCCTGTTAGTTGGCAAAAATGTGATGGCATGGTTTTGAACTAAACACAATCGGGTCATGACAACCAGAAATTAGTACATGGAATAAGATGAAAACTAAATTAAAAGAAACTTATTGCCACCTAATTATCCTGACAAGATGCATGACAAATAGAGAATTTATGAGGAACCATTATTGTATATATGTAGAGACTTGAACCTATACTTGTAAGGAATCTTTCGTGGGCAAAACTGTGAGATCCTTTAGGTCAACGTGGACAATACCTTGTAGGTTAGATGCGAGACTCCATAGTTGGCATCAAAGCACTAACCCCCCAAAATGTTGTGATACTACATTCGACATCTGACACAGATGGGATCGTTAAGAGTTAATACTCATGTAAGGTTCCAAGTAAATCACTATAGGCAACTTGAGCTTCAACTTTACAGGGTCACATGCTTTAGACTTGAAAAGTTGTTGTGACAGTGATGCTAGCACCCAAGTTGTTAGAGTATTCATGGCAGAATATATACAAAGATTTGACAAGTGAATGATTACAAATAAATTTGTTGAGATGCTAATCTAGAAGCAAATCAACTATAGTTGGTTTGATAGTTGAAAAGCAAGAGTTGCATCATGATTACCAATTGGTTTTACTGAAGGTACAACAAAATTTGGAAACCAAATATCAAC
>NW_018397265.1:1624456-1637717 GCF_002168275.2 Theobroma umbraticum
TAATTGACTTCATTATCCAAGTGTACAACAATGAGATGCAAATTGCTTTATTCACACAATTATTTATAACAAAAAAATGTCCATGTGCTCTGTCAAAGCTATTTGTAGACTTTGCTAGAGAATTCTATCCCAACATTGCAAAACTAGAGCTTGAGTTTTCTCCAACAATGGGAGAACCATGTAGGATGGAAAGAAGCTAATTGAGGGATTAAATGAAGATTCATTGTTGCTTTGTTGTATTTATGGGCTTGATTTAGGATATTTAAATTATTTAGGTTATATTTTATGAATTAATACTTTGTTTGTTTTTCAAGTATTAGAGCTTAAGGTTTATACTTGGTATTTTGCATTTATATTAGGATTTAGGATCTTAGCTCTTATTTTCCTTATCCTACTTAATTTTATTTTAATATAAGTTTATTAGTTTTCTATTTGGAGTCTAAGTGTTTTTTTAAGTCCTCATTGAACTACAAGTTACTTGTAGGACTAGGGATGCTCACTCTGCATAAATATCAATATACTCTTTATTGGAAGATATAGAATTATTATCAGAGATATTCCAGCATTATTGCTCTTGTGATGAGTGATGCCATCAACCTTAGGGGTGATTCCAAAAACACTAGGCATGTAGCGTAGGATAATTCTCTCTTTTCATATCTTTATTCAATTTCCTCTGTTTTGCTCAAGAACATCCATCAAAAACTTTCTATAAACCACCTAATCAGCTAGCTATCCTACATCAAAATATAAACTAAATTAAGCCTAAGTGATTCAACCATAACGCTAGTTCCTACGATACCAGAAATACCCTAATTTCCAAGCTAGCAAGCATTCCAACATCATTTGGAATCAAAGCAAAAGATCCTACATATTTTTCATCACTTATAACCATCCCTTACTCTACCTTTTCTTTTTCTATACCACAGTAATGAATCTCACACTTTCCTCAAAGTTTGAAACTTTGACAGAGAATTCTGAAACTTTTTCTGAAGATTGTGAAGCTGTCAAGAAGGATGTTTAATGGTTGAAAGGTGAAGTCCACACGTTAAACTATTGATGTGGTAATTGTAGAAACTTCCCCAGATAAGGTAAACGGACTTGAGGAGCTGTCCAATGCTTTGGCAAGAAACAAATAGAGGCAACCACTAATAAAGAGAAAATGACATTTGATTCAACTTTAGGGCAAACTCCAGAACCAGTCCAACAGTTACCCTGAAGTTCTACACTTGCTACTTCAGGTTTTCCCAAACCCTCCATGTTCAAACACAAATGCAGAAGCCCTATTCATATCTTCAACCAATGAATACAATGATGCAAAACAGTAGGTAGAATCTCAAACTTATTCTCCTAAGTTCAGAATTCTAAAACAACCTAAATTGGGTGATGCGAACAAACAACTTAAGCTGGAAGTTTCTGACTTCTATGAGTACAGCAATATAGAAGTGTTTCCTGATTCAGTGCATGGTGTAGAAAGCCCTTTTGGATCATATAACTTTAAGTTATGAGAGAAAGCTTATTTTGTAGAATCAAGGCTAAAGGGAAATCTTGATGGCACAAGTACCAACGAACACATCATGTTGCTCTTTGAACACAAGAAGACAGGAAGATTGCCATAAATTGCTAGTTTGTGCCATCTAATTACAAGCAACAACTTACTTGTAGTTCATGCAGTTGGCACAAGGAAGCGTGATTATGGAAGAGTATACTAGCAAGTTATATAGCTTGGTCACAAGATATGAGTTTACTAATATGATGATGTGATGATCTCTACGTTTTGGTGAGAGTTGAATCCACAGGTCTCTTCGAGATCAACAACGAGTATACTTCACATCATAATGGGTGATACAATACAAGTTGCTTAAAACTTGAAAAGATAAAACAAGGAAAGTTTTATGCAAACTCCAACTGAGAACTCAAGATGAAAAGAATGCTGCCAATAAAATTTAGCGAAAGGCAATTAAGAGTTGACCTAATGGTTTATTACCATCAAATAATCATATTACTCACTTTCAACACCAATGAAGTTCCAAGGTAGCATGTTTATCCAAGAACAAGAGTAAGGTTTGGTGTAACTTTTGAAGTAGTTTTGGGCATTTTTCATATCATTGTCACAATAGAGTAATTTTTTTGGAAGGAATAATGTGTTTTTCATGACTAATAGCAAAGGCAGAAGCAAGTTCTAATGTTTTCCTTTTTATTTTCCTTTAGAGAAGAAAAAAATGACAGCTGAAATCTAAAAGAAGAGTGTGTTGATTAAGGGATGGTAAAGAGAGGTCTGTTTACTCTTGCATCCTTGCTTCGTATGAGGAGACACAATGATGAAGAAAAGAAAAATCAGAAAATAGAATCTTTCAAATTAATATGAGGTGCCATGGTCAAGTTTGCAGTTTAGCTATTGCTGGTAGCAATTGCTAAATCATTATTCTGGAGGATGCCATCCATCTTAAAAAATACACCATATCCTAATCAATATAAGGGCGCATGGGAGAATAACAATACTATAAAAGTTAACGTTAGCATCTTCTTTGGAAGTTTTTTGATAAATGCAATGTGATGAGCTTCCTATGAAGTTTTCTATTATCTTATTGTGGCGACTGTTATATAATAAGGTGAAACATTATGGCAACAACCACACTTACTCCTTCAAGCACGGTGGCTTGATTATTGAGTTTACAATTACCAAAGACACTAAGCCAATAAAACTCCAAAGAAGCGTGGGTTCTTCCCTTCTAAAGTGGAATAGTAAGGAAGATGGCATCTACGGGACAGCTTCTAACCAACGGAGGCAAGATTTATTTAGAGGGGGAGAATTGATAGAATACCAATAACTTGGTTAGATAAATTTCATACTCCACAGGTGCCAAGGGCTAATATCATGAGTTCTCCATCAACAAAGAAGTGCTTTTGGTAGTTGGAGTTATTTAGGCAATTTTTTGTAATGGTACAGATTTAGTCATGTTCATCGGGTCTTATTTTGGGTTTAGATAAATTTCGGATCTTTTATGTGGTATTTAGTTTATATATAATGAGTCTTTGTCCTAATTCTAATGGTTTTAGGACTGCAAGTCCGTGTAGGACAAGTTAATTAGCATTTTCCCATTTGTTCTCTTTGTATTGCTAGACTTCGTAGAGTTGATTTCTAATAAAGATATTAGAAATTTGAGAATTCTTGGACAAATTTGTGATTGAGTGATTGGAAATTTCCTCTCTTCTAACTCTTATTTTCACAAATTTAAAACGGTAACCTCAACATACCCTATTCTAATTCTAGAAAAGCCAACGCTCTTTTGCCACAAAATTTCAAATAAACTTAGCTCTAATTCCAAGAGCCTAAACCTAATTCCTACATTAAACCCTAAGGAGAAGTAAGGCAAAAGGCCCTCTAAACTCACTCAAAAATATGCACAAATTTCTACGTATCTTCTTCTTGCATGAATCTGTTTTAAGATTTTTGGCATTGTGAGAAGCTTGGGAAGTTGAAAGAGAAGTAACATGGTATAAGAGATAAATAAGGCTCCATGTGGTTGTTCCTTTTATCACTGGCTGCTTGCTTCAAGCAGCAAAAAGCAAATTTAGACACAAAAAGTTAATGATACTTTCGACAAATTTAGAGTGAAATTGAAATTCTTTTAGAACAAAATGCATGATTTTAATTTAGTATAGAGTAATTATACTAGCACTGATGTCGGGGTTTAGCCATTTGTGCATTTTCAATCAGTTACGATTTTTCTTTACACTATTTGCTTTCACTATTTGTCATTTGTTTTCTATTCTTTTTTTTTTTTTTAATATTTGCTTTCAATTCATTTTTCTGCCAAAAAAGAAGAAAGAAAAACAAATAGCAAGTAGCAAGTACCCGAAACAAAAGCTAAGTAATTGGCATTCAAAGTGACAATCAGCATGTGGTACCTAAAAGTTTGCATCACGGAGAAAAACATTCGGCTTCCAATGAATTTAATCCATTAATTCAAATAATGCAGTAGTAATGCTGGGACTATAAGTAAAGTAAATATAATTTTGTAAACAATATGACAGCAATTTACGGGTTTTGAACCAACCTGATGTAAATGGTGAGCTAATTCCCAACAGAGAAACAGAGAAAAGCTGACAGCATAAGAGATTACATGTTGAGCAAACAAGTTTCCCAGCTCGAGTTCAGTGTTAAAATGGTGTGGCAGAAATACCAACAGCAGAGCTGAAAATAGATAAGCCGCAGCAGAAAGCTTTAATGCTCGTGCGATAGCGGAAGGGATCCCCATCTTGAAGCTAAAGAAAGGGGAACGCTGTTGACAGGAGCAAGCGACTCAAATCAGTTAAAAAAATTGAAAAGAGATTTAAAAGAAAGAAAGAGCAACACTAGCATTTGACCTGAATAATGGGAAAATGCAATACCCATCTCCGCTTATATATATAAAAGAAGGCATAGAACAACCCGGAAGCAAAGCCCTTAAACCCCACTCTCCCAGCCACCCCACAAAGGGACACTGCCGAAACATAACCCGACACGGCCGCGGCTCCCAGCAGAACCGGCAAACTGCGTCTAAATTTACGCTCGGGAGATGAGACGGCCGAGACGGAGACAGAGAAGAGCAGCTGGGAGAGATGAAAGCTCAAAAAGGAGATGAAGATCGCAGCGGGGGAGCGCCAAGAGACGATCACTGCCGTGAAAACCAAGAAAATTAAACTACTTGGAATGGACTGCCATATTAGGAACTCTACCAACCGATTCTTCACTACCATGCCTGACTCCGCGGAATGCATACTGTTTTCTCTTTTCTGATTCTGCCTTCCTTTCCAAGGGTTTTACTTTTGGGTTGCGCCTGTTGTCTTTACCACTGTTTAGACCGCCGAAAGCTGCTTGTAACCTTATGTCTTAAGCGGCATTTTGCTTTGGGCAATGCCTGTGTTTCGAATTGGGCTAATAATATGGAAAATGTGTACACTTTATTTCGAAAAAGTTAATTCTGTACGCTTTAGGGAATTTTTTTTTTTTTAACAAATAAGTTTATATATATAAAATAGTGAACTCTTTCAATTTTAGGTAGTTCATACACGTATTGTCGCAGGTAACTATTTTTATGCATATTATGAAATTAATTTGATGAAGTATTTTATTAAATTTGCTTGTACAAAATAAATAGTAGTGTTTATGTCTGTGATTAAAGTTAACTAAATGGATTGATAAAATAGTAAAATGAGGAGGATTATGTTAAGACATCTATTGTTAGGTTACTTACTAAAGACATGTGAAATAGATAGTTACTAAATAGTGTTCATGCGTATTAATATTAACCATTTGTCAATGGATGTTTTACAGTACCATTGACTTAGTTGTTTTTGTTCATAGAAACCTGCAAATAGATGTTCCATACAAATAGACATATAAACAAGTTCCTGTGCAGTTGTAACTGTTCAAAAGCTGCACACAAAGTATAGGTTAAGTGTTCCAGGACAAAAGATATTGATTGCTGGATTATCCATTAATTTTTACCATAGTAGGTTCAATATAGAGAAGCTACAGAAAATGATGCGTCAATTATGGTAAAAATCAATATTTCCTATTTCAAAAAAGCTTCTTTTCTGTACTTTACCTTGTTGCTTTCCTGTTGGTTTTCCTATTAAGATAGAATCATCAAGCATGATTAGTTTGTGGTTTACTATTTTGTTAGAGATGCAATAAAGAGCACGTTTATATTTATAGTTTACCTACTAAATTTTGATTTTTTTTTTTTTGCCTGGACACTCTTCAAGACTTGTGTGATTGTTGGTAATCGTGGTACTTTCATTTGGGGTTGTGTCATAGTAAGTGATGATGTTTAAATGGGTGGCAGTTCTTGGCTTGTTGAACTTGAGGCTGCTTCAAATCTTGAACTTTCAAGCAAGGCTTGTTTGATAGTGTTACAGTCAAAAATCTTGCACACTATCAGATTTTGGTCGATGGCTTTTCTTATAAAACCATCTCTGTGTGTTGATCAGGACCTTGACAGGAGATGGAAAAACCATCTAGTTGATCAATTTGATTGCAGCTAGTTTTTGTCATAGTAGCACTAATCAATTTTTCGGCTTGTTGACCGAAAACAAGCATTTGAATCTTTCCAGTCTTATCTTGGATTGTGACTTTAAAATCATTCTGTAAGCATTGTGAAGAATAATCATTACTTTGGTTATGTGTCATACAATTGTTGTTTCTGAAATCTAATAAAGTGCGTTTTAATTTGCTTACATCAGAACTGGTGTTTTTTCATTGTGTGTTGGACAATAAAATTTCTCGGCACAGTACTGTAAGCCTGCTGCACATTGGTTGCAGGCATTGTAGTACCATCCCTTGATGCTTCCATATTCACAATTGTTGCAATAACTTCAAACTTGCTATTCTGTAAAAGTTGAGTGTGCAAGAATAGATATGTGATAAGGACTTTTAATCATTGTGCATTATAATTTTGTAATTAATATTTGTTATAACTATTATGGTTGGATGGAGGGAAGATTCTACCATAATTTTTTTTTTGGTTCCATTGTTAGCAAGTCTGCAACAAGGACCTTTGATGTTCTCCTTAGTTTACAAAGCTGCAGCCTTTTAGTTTCAATTGGTTGGAACTGTGGTCAGATTGGCTGTTGTTTATACCTGCCAATTCTTTTTTGTTGGAAAACATTATACTGTTTGAAAGATAATGGTTAATTGTAAGCTATGATAGTAGAGATTCTATTAAGGTTTCCTTGTCTTGATTTCATTAACTTTTGGTATGTCAAGATTGATGTACATCCTTGTTGCTAGACAGGATGATGCATACAATGATCCTAAGAAAATTTTATGGTAAAGTTTTTATGTAATTTCTACATGAAGTTATGAGTCTAATTACTAAATGCTTTTTATGCATTGTACGTATGCATGTAGCTTTAATCATTTGACCAAAAAAGATAAACACAACATTTGTGCTTTAGTGGAGCAATTCCTCCTCTTATATGTTCAATGTTATATCTCTATACAATATGACCTTCAAGATGTTGTAACTGTTCAAAGATATAAAATATGTAAGTATATTATATAAATAGGTAGGCAATATAGTTGATAAATGTAATTGTCCTTTTATTTTGTTGATTTACCTCTTGTTTTGAATGTAGATATCTTGTTTATATACAAGGAGGTCTTTGTTATTCAACTATACTGTTGTTACAGGGGTCATGGTTGTTTGCATTCTAATTACATCTACAACATATTAATGGAAGCAAGATTGTTAAACAAATCAAAAGTTAACTTAAATGATAGAATCGTATAAAGAAAACATTTATTTCCAATACCTGTTAACACTTTCTTCTAATGTATCCTGTCATGGAGGGAACTATACTCTATAAAGTTGAAGTGATAGTTAGGGTATCTAGTAACATCATAATGGATTTCTATGACTGTTGTTAACATTGAAAATACTACCACTATATCTCGAAGGACATTAAAATTGTTCTTAGTTTTCATCACTCGAAATTTGTTAAGCAAATAAACAGAACTTTCTTTCAATATAGGTGCAAACTGTGGTGCATCTAATCCTCTTTATCATTGCTTGGATTACATTTTTCTACAGTAAACAAAAATAATATATTTTTATCCTCAAATCAATTTCAAATTTTCTAAATATGTATACCAAAGTAAAAGTAAAATTTATTGTATAAATTGCCTTCACATCTGCAAGCAAAAGATCATGGCTGAAAAAGTTTTTAAGATTGTCTAGTGTCATTGATTGCCAAAGCCTTAATATCTTCACATGTATTGTATTTGCTGGCTTAAACAATTGCAGTTCATTTAGATGTTCATGAGTCATTTGTACCTGAAGACAGACATTTGTTCAAATTAATTTTATCATATTATAAATAATCTTGAAGTATTGGATTTGTAGTACTCATTGTTATTTATATTTGTAGACATGATGGTCTCAAATTGTAGAATATAGGTAGCAGTTCGAAGTAAGAACATTTTATGGCATTATTTGTTAGTAGAAACACATACAGTCTATATTAAGAATGTTTACAAATACAAACAAAAAGCACATTAGGTTTGAAACAATTTTGTTTAAACTAAAGATTATAAGAGATCATAAACAACACCAATGAGAGTACTTGCAAAAAAGAGTCATTCTGCAATAGCTAAAGTTGTACAAAGTAGATAAAAGGTTTGTAAATGCACACAATTATATTAAGCAGTGGAGGAGATTACTGTAACCTGGTTATAAATTATCAAATATTTCTTTGTGGACTATATTTTTTGGTTTCATTTTACTATTCTTTGTCTTCATTCAAGATTAGAATCCTCAACCTTTGCCGAGACATAACTCTTGATAAAGCCATATAAAATTGACCATGAGTAAATACAAATTGACGATATCAAGAGTTTGTCCTTAACTTTTGATTATTGTCATACTATAGCATAATTTCACTTGGATTTATTTTCTTTGAAAAACAAAAGGCCATTTTCGTTGTTTGATTGTCGTGACTATCCTTGGAGTAAAAAGTATACTATTTGCAAAAACTCTTGATATTATCTTTCCTTTATAACATTAGTAGCTAATTGAGTAACCAAAACTCTAGTTCCATTATATAATCTAGAGCTTTTGTTTATATTCCTTAATAGCATAATTACTATATTTACCTATAGATCTAATCGGTGGTCAAGAATACTAGGAAAACTAAAGTGAGTTTAAAAATTCTACTAGATATAAGAGTTTGTATTTTGTAGAATAGTTTAAAGCTTTTGATATCTGATCGACGCTATAATAAGACTTCAATGGACTTGTAATAAGACCAAGGAGATATGAGTTTATTGAATCCACAATCTCATTATAAGGACTTAAAATTGATCTTTGTTTTAAATAATCTAAGTCTACAAAATTCTATTGTAGATTATCTTACACAGTCGAAATGATAGTTTCTATTGGGTTTTCACTAAATGGAACCAACAAATCTTGAGGTATTTGTATCCAACGGGGCTCCTCCTCAAGTTCAAAGCTAGTAGCTGTAATTTTACCTTCCTTTATATTTAGTAACCATTGAGCAAAAGTTGAAATTTCAAACCTAGTTTGTTCATTAATACAAGATCAAAAAAGCCTGATGCTCATTATCAATTGATAGATATGGTAATGCTTGCATAAGAATAACTAATTTATACCCCATTCAATATTTTTGATTTTGTGGCACCCTCTACAACAGGTAAAATTTGCCTAAAATCACCACCAAACAGTATTGTTTTCCCACCAAAAACCTTTTTTGTATTTTTAGAATGATGCTTAATAAATACGTTTGCTTTATTCTTATTTTGACATGACAAAATTGATTGAACTTAATGAGTTTTAAAAATGAAATAAACTTTTAAGTATGAAGAAAATCCTCAAAAAATTGTTAAAGTTAAACTTAATAAAAAAATATATTGAAATGCTTTAATTGTTTGAACATATTTTTAATATGGATGATCATGCTTTTAATTTTCTCAAAAGTTTCATGTTTTCAAAATTAAATATGCCAACGCAAGGATCAAATTTTCAAAAGAAATGACTTGATTTTTAAATGAAAAGGAAGCAAAATATATTTCTTTAACTACAGAAAGAATCGATTTTGGAGAAAAAAAAGTCAGTTCTTGGGCAAAGATCAACAATGAAGAATCGATTCTAAGAAAAGAAGAAGTCAATTTTTAAAAAGATAGAAGCTACAAACCTTGTGAAGAGCCGTCACCTAAAAAACAAAGAATTGATTTTGGAGAAACAAAAGGCAGAAAGAAAAAGGTAAGGAAGAAAGAAAAAGGTAAGGAAGAAAGAATCGATTCTA
This sequence comes from Theobroma umbraticum, assembly GCF_002168275.2. Classification (NCBI taxonomy): domain Eukaryota; kingdom Viridiplantae; phylum Streptophyta; class Magnoliopsida; order Malvales; family Malvaceae; genus Theobroma; species Theobroma umbraticum. The sequence goes on from NW_018397265.1 coordinate 1,634,264, forward strand.
CAATGAGAAGAAGTCAATTCTTGAAGTATCAAAAGAACCTGGTGACCAAGAAAGGCATGGTTCAATTGGACAAAAATGGAGTGGCAAAATTCAAGCTTGAATTCAAATTTTGGTGTTAGTCCACAGTGAAGAATTGATAATTGACACCTAAAGGCAAAAGAATTGATTCTCCAAGATTGCAAAGGTGTCACCTTTACGTCTAGTTGTAAAAGAACTAACACCTCAAATAGAAGAATCGATTCTTCAAAGATAGAAAGTTACAGACTTTGTGAAGAATCAACAACATAACCATAAAGAATCAATTTTACAGAAGCGACAAACGTTTGCAAGTTAACTGTAACATACAAGAAATGATTCAAAATTACTCTAACAAGCAGAAAATCTCAAAGGCTATAAATATCCATCTTAAAGACGTTAAAGAAAGAGGAAAAGAGGATTTTGAATCGTCCTTGAAGAAGAAACAAGCAGAAAAACAAGAAAAAAAGATAAAAGTAGAAAGTTCCCACTTTTGAGTAAGCAAAGAGCTTAAAGTTCTTATCTTTATCCTTCAACTAATCTTTCTTGAGCTTAGACCTTCCTTGATCATTTTCATTTCTATAAAAGATTACAACTTTTTGAACCTAAACTTCATTACCAACCTTTCTAGATGTTTTTAGTTTATGGTTCATTAGAATCCACTATTGAATTTGTTATACCTCTAAGCAAAAGGTTGAGGGATTTTGCCTAATCCTTTAAAAGACTTTTTCTTGTGTAAAGGTTGTCTTTAACTTGAAAATGGCAATGTCTTGATAGAGGTTGCACTTAATTCTATAAAAGGCAAATTGTGAAGGTTACGCTTTGATCTTGTAAAAGGTGTGTTGCGAAGGTTACGTTTGATCTTGTTGAAAAGGCAAGCTGATAGTGGATTCAAACTCTTTGTGCTATCAAGGGAGAGAACGTAGACATTGGAAGGCCGAACCTCTATAAAAATCTTGTTGATTCCTTTCTTACTTTGGTGCTCTTTACTTATTAAGTTTACACACTGTTTTATTGTTTTGTTCTTTCATAGTTGAACTGATTTTTAAAAAATGAGGAATTTTTACTTAACAACCAATTCACTTCCTCTTGGTAGTTTTACTTTAAGTTTTATCTTTTCTAACAAAGTATATCTTGCAAGCTTTTATCAAGAGCCTCAAAACAATGTCTATGCATCATCGGAGCTTCATCCTAAACAATAAGACTAGTATTCTAAATCAATGTGGCAAGTTATGTTCCTCATTTTATTTCATAAGTGGAACATTCATTCATGTTTAAAAGAATTTTGAATTTGGAATATGCCGTTCGATCTTTTGGTAATAGTACAAATGCAATCCCAAAAGAAGTGATAGCAAGAATAATTTCCTTATTGATCTAATTCCAAATATTATCATGTTCCATAGATACATCTTTACTGTACCACCCTACCCAAACGCAAAAACAATCGACCTTCATTAGTCTCCATATATTATTTAGCAACTTGATCCATATCTAATTGTTTAGCATTAATTTTACTAAACACTATAGATGTTGCCGTTATAGTTGATGTAGATCATAATTGATTCTTCATGAATCAATCCATTGTGTACATTGAATCTTCTGCTGGTTTTGGTATATTAAATTTTGGAAGTGAACTGCAATTTCTATTGAAAATCTGTTCTAGAGTGACCAAAACATAGTTCTTGAGTTGTCTATTTGGAATTTGATAATTATTGGTACCAAAAGCTTGCCTCAATCTATGGTTAATGTCTTTATTAAGTAGTTTCCTGCTCTTTTCCCATACTGACATTGGATTAACAACTTCACAAAACATAACAATGGTAACAAACAATTTTCATAATTGTTCACTTATCACTCATTTTTAAGCCCGTACAATTGCATCATTCCATTCTCAGTCATTTACAAGTATACCTCATGATTCACATGTTGCTTAAAACGTATTGTGAACTATACCATCAACTCTTCTTATTTCTTCAAAAGTTTTTAGACCTTTGACAATATTAACAACCTCAAAGTAAAGTTCTCCTACCATTAGGCAGATATAAGTAATCTTTCCTATTGACTTACCTTTTCTCCATTCTTTCCAAGTCGTTTCATACTTTGACCAAACCTATCTTGTTGGAAAGTTAGCATAAATTAATTTTCTTTCTTCTGTATATAGCTTATTTGTTTGCATCCATTCTATGAAGACAGACTTCTTTGCATCAGATCTTTGAATGACCTTAGACAGATCATCATTCTAGTTGAACAACACATTTTATTCATTTGGTAGATGGATGACCAACCTCTGAACTACTGTTTCATGGTGATGTATGTCAAATGTGAACATTCTCCAATAGGACTTATATGTTGGTAAATAATATCTACAATCTAGATAGACCTTAATCACATCAAAATTTGTTGCCAGATTCTGTTGTTGTATATTACTGCTTAAACTATTACTGAAAATTACAACTTTTGCTCTGTCTGGTCCTTTATTGATATACATGAATAAATATTTGATAGCTTTTGATTGACTACATAGTTCTACATTAACATGGGTTTGATATTTCCCAACCAAATCAACATTATGAGTTATGACAAATCTGTTGTCAACTTGAGTACCGTTCTTAATAGGAAATCAAAAAAGCTCACTTACTTGTCTTCTTCTATAAATAGCAAACCCATCTTCAGTAATTGTAGTTCTGATTGGTTCTATTTGGAGAAAAACTTTGAACACTTACCGTTCACCATACATGGAGAAAAAAGATTGATTGCACCACATGATCTATGAATCATAAAATTCAAGACAGCTTCATATGTAACTGAATCATATTGTTTTTTTGGTATCTTAGCTGATATTATCTTATTGACATCAGTTCCATCTAAATATTTTGTAGTTTGATCTAACTAAAGTTGTATATAAACATGTGGAAGGCCACGCTTTTGAAATTCAATAGTATAATTAAAGAAAATAATTATTAGTCACAAATGGTAATAAATAAGAATAATAATTAACAATAAAATTAAATGTTATTTTCTTTAATAGGTCAAAAAAACATTACCTTTCAATGCAAATCAAAGGCGTCACTCATCAAAACAAAGTTGTCAGTAACATATACTAACATGTACAAATTGGAGTTTACTAATATATCAAAACACAATATGTTGAAAGCATAAAAAAATTTTACTTACAAATACTAGTCCAAAGCGTTTTTTTCTTAACCAAATCTTTCAGGAAATAATGAAGCTTTAATCCAAACACTCTTGAAACTATATCAGGTCTGTCCAGCTAGATGTTGTAGATAAAGCTTTATCTACTTCTGACCATTTTGCATTATAGGTGAATGTGATGAATTTGGACAATCATGGCATTGATAGATTGCCATTGCATCTTGATAATTATGGAAAAGGTACTGAGCACCACTAATAAATGTTGCAAGTAGAATGACCATTTTTC
>NW_018397265.1:1637817-1660552 GCF_002168275.2 Theobroma umbraticum
AGTGTAACTTCGTTCGTGAGATTGTTTCTAGAGGTGACATTGTAGTGAAGAAAAGAGCTACAGATGAAAATCCGGCAGATATGTTGACTAAGTCAGTTTCTGGGATAAAGTTCAAGCATTGCTTGGACTTGATCGGTGTTCGTAGTGCTTGAGGCCCTGCGGGGCATTGGCGGTGTCGACAGAGATTGGTTCGTAAGGTGGAGCTTGGTAAATTCAAGCCTAAGGTGGAGATTTGTTAGGATAGTCTTGAATTTTACTGTGACTAGGATTGTTTAATTTTAATTAAACTAGTATACCTTATTAAATAGTCTTTAAATCTAGTTAGACTAAAATAATATATCCTAATTGTATTAGGATAAGATTATTTGATACTATAAAAGAACCCAATGGGGTTAAAGAATAGTCGATCACCTAGATTTAGAGAGAGTGATTTGGGTGTACGTGGGATAAGGGTTGTGAGTTTGAGACTGTTCTTGTAATCTCCTGATTTTTCTCTTAGTGAATCTTTCTCGGTTGCTGTGCCCGTGGACGTAGGTCATCAAAAGACCGAACCACGTAAATTCTTGTGTTCTTGTGGGTGTGCTTGATTTCTTTCTTTCCTTATTCTATTGATTGGGTAAGATCTTGGGCAACTCTTTAGAGATAATTCCGTAATTTTCCCAACACTTTTAGATATTATATTTTTCAAACCTTTATAAAGCGGTCGATTTCAAACTTTTTTGATTAACTCGTATAAATTGCAATCTCATTTCTTCAACTGCAACAAATGCATCAATAATATATTGTTGAAACAATCTGCCACCCCTTAACAATGTATTATGTGTAGGATTACACTGTTGAATAGTGTAAGCATAATATTCCCTCATTGTAACATGTTTTCTTATATTAGATTTATTACTTGTCAAAAGATGAAAAAAATTAACATTAAGTAAAACAAGCAACTAAGCATTGGAAAGCCACCAATTAAGGATAATAAAACTGGAAGTTAACTTGAGCTATCAAATATATTTTTTTTACTCAAAACTTTTTCTTGACTTGGGAATAATTCTAATTCTTCATCAAATTAACTTGTAATATGCTATATAATATATTCTAATTGTACATCTCCTGGTTCTCATATATTCTAACTACATCTCCTTGTTCTTCTTGCAATATATGAAATTGACTAAGCATGTGAAATTCTTCAAAAAAAAAATTAATTGAAAGGAAGTATTTCCTTGTAAGTTGGTGATTGTCTATCCATACTAGCTCATTGTAATTTCCTGTTCATCTTGGCATTTGTCATATTCTGTTTAAAGATAGGATTAATGAAGAATAATTAAGAACTTGAGTTAAAGAGTGACATTCATCAAAGTTTTTTACTATTTCAAAAGCATCACTTGGTTACGATGCTAAAATATGTCTTTACAATACAAGTTATTCACTTATGTTATCTATGTTATATAATGATATGAGTTAAGGTTTATTGTTTTGATATTCCAAATTTCATTTTAGTAGAATGTTGCTTGATACACTTGTTAGGCTATGGCACAAAAAGATAACCTTATGATTGAGTATAGTTGTAAATGAATGCAAGTAATCGAGATGGATTGAGATGTTAGTTTTGTGGAAGTGTTCAGTCACACCCATAGATGTTTAGGGGCTCGTTGTGATTTTGTGAACAACAAGTCTAAAGTTATTAGTGTACATAAAAAATTGAATGATTTTTACTTCAAAGTTGACAATATAATTGAATACTAATCTTTTTTAAATTTTTTGTAGGAAAAGTATACTTCTGCATTATCACAAAATTATGGTGAAAATTCATTCTCATAGCGAGAATTCGATCATATGCTTAAACTAAAACAATTGGAGGGATGGCGATTACACGTAGTCACATGTATGGGTTTGGTTCTCGCAGGCCTGCTATAACCATACTTAATAATGCAGTAACAACTGAATCAGCAGTTGACCTTAGCATTTCAATTGCTATCAATACTATAATTGGGTTAAAAGATAAAGTGAAAAATCTATCAAATAACTTGAGTAAAATGCGTGAGGAAATGAAAGAGACTTTTGCAAGCATGAATGAATATCTGGCGAGGAAAAAGTGTTCAGAAAAGAACCTTTGAATACTTAAAGTTCAAATTTTAATGAGTAAGAAAGCGAATTTCATTATATAAACACTACAAAAAAATTTCTAACGAAATTTTTCATCGAAAAAAGTTAAAATTTCATTGGAAATATCTTTTTTCGACGGATTTTCAATGAAAAAATCAGTTGAAAATTCCGTCGGTAAAAGCTTTGTAGAAAATACTTTCCGTTATAAATCCATTGGAAATTTCCAATGAAAGATTCCATAAAAAAAATTCTGTTGAAAAACACATAATCTATCGATTGCACCATAGCTATTCCATTGGAAATTTCCAACAAAATATTTTGTTCAAAAAATATTTCCCACGGAATTCCGTTGGAAAAACGTTTCCAATGAAATTCCCTAGAAAATTTCTAATAGAATGTCGTCGAAAATTTCCAACGAAATTTTTAGTTGGTAAAGCATTTCTAACAGAATTTCATAAAATATTTCCAATGGAATTTCGTTGGAAATTTTTGATGAAATTTTTCGAGTTTGATGTATTTGCAGTGAAATTTTCTATTGGTAATATATTTCCAATGAAAATTCTTTCACTAATTTTCGAAGGAGTGTTTTGTCGATAATGCCTTTTAAATAAAAATTACCAATTAAAATTTCGATATAAATTATCAATTGATATCCACAATTAACATTCAAAATTCATAAAAGAAACACACATTGAAAACTAAAATTTAAAGACAAGTTCTTACAATTAAAAATCATTATAAACACACAATATCTAAAAATGTCAAACATATATGAATATCAAGCTAAATGTGCTATTACATATCCATACTAAAAAAGCATCCAAGTTTAACAACGAAAAAGAGACATCATATCATGAAATGTTGCGTTCTTACATGTCAAGATTTAAGCTTGAAGTACCCACATTTCTTTGTTTCGAAAGCACATTAGTCATGATCATTGTTTCCATACGTGTCATAAATTCACTCATGCTTTTTGCCCTTGCATTCTTAATTTCTTCATGTATTTCCCAACTTATTTTCTTACGTATTTTACCCAAGTTTTTTTTATAATTTTTTCACTTCTTCTTCCAATGCAATTGCGGGATTGGTAACGTTTGATTTGATAGGGCCACACTTTTACTTAGATGTTGTTACATTGCTGTGTGCTCCATGAAGTAGAGCTATAACAAGCACTCAAGTACCAAACTCATACACGTGAGTGCGTGTACTCTCCATCCTTTTAATTACTTCAGTCTAAGCATGCAGATCGAATTCTGATTGAGAAGATGAATCTTCACTATACTTCTGTGATAATACAAAATTATACATTTTTTACAAAAAAAATAAAAAAAAATATTAGTATTCAATTATATCATTAGCTTTGAAGTAAAAGTCAATCAATTTTATACATACATTAGTAGATTCAGACTTGTTGTTTATAAAATCACCGTAACTAACTAAACGTTTATGGGTGCGGTTGGACACTTCCAAAAAGCTAACATCTCATCCCATCTCAATTGCCTGCATTTATCTACAACTATATATACTTAATTATAATTCATATATATAAATAACATGTTAGGAAAAACCAAAGTCAAACTACTAAACATACAATTTAAATTTGGTTAGAAAGAAAACCATACATATAAACGCCAAGTAAGATTAATTCATACCATCCTTTTTGCATGAACAACAAATGGAACTGAACCACCAGTGTGCTTTGGAATGCTTCCTTCTTTTGGTGTTGAATGAATTTACTTTTTTTTTCTCGGTTTGTTTTGCCATTATTTTGTACCCCATATCGTATCGATAAGAACATCCCAAGTTTCATTTGTGATCCATTCCCATGACATGCCTTTGCAATTCCTAAAGTTATTTGTTTTGGCTTCTATCATTGCTATATTCCTCTCTTCTAAAAGCATGTCTCTTAATCAAACGGAACAAATTTTATCCCATATTCATCAAACCAAAACATCTTGATTTGTAGGCCAAACACATTTTTCCTATATCAAAAGAATAGAGTAACTAAAAAAATTGATACAAATTAATTGAAAACAAGTTATAATTTAATTGAATAACAAACATAGTATCTAAAATTTTTTAAATATTAACTCCTTTACATCATGAGAAACTTTCCTCCATGTCGGGCATGGACTGTTGATGTGATTTTTTATGATCTTTGTTATTGTAGCTATGACCCCTCACTCAAGAAAGGTACTTGTACAAGGTAAAAGAAAATCATTGCATAGTGAAATATATAACAAATATAACTATCTCATTACAATACAAGATAACATACTTCTCTTTAATAGGAGTTATACGCAATCTTTCGAATAGATCTATAGGAGTCTGTAATCCTACACGAGGCCCATTACCAATTGCCCTTGAGGATGTACCATCTACACTTGCACCTAAATCAATAGATGTGGATCTAGAAGAATTATGAGTAGATGTCTCATTATCTACTTGCTCTGCAGATGCAGCCAACAAAGAAGGTGGCTTAGAGGGCACATCATTGACTTGCTGCATCCGTGGTTGAGTGGATCGATTAGCAAACACACTAGCATTTGTAAGCAACGACATAATTCCAAAGGCATTTTTTACTCTAGGTTTCGGTTTTGAATGTTTCCTTTTAACCATCGTTCTTAAACTTTTTTTATTAAAATTCATACACAAATTTAAAAAAAATTTAAAACAAACTATAAAATCATCAAATTACAATAATCAAGAGTAATTCCTAATCATGTTCACAATAAAAGATGCCATTATAAAGTATTCACTTCGACAATTGAAAATATAAACTATAATAATTTTATAACATGTTAAGATTTTTTAATATTAATAACTAAGTTAAACAATTGTGTAACAAAAGATACAAAATTGATATCACATATGTCTACCATCATCAATCACTTTCAAAATAAGGAAACTCATGTTGCTCAGTATTATCACTATCATCCCCAAAAGTTTCTTCATCTTCGTCTTCAACTTCATCCTCATCATCTTCATCTCCTTGCATGTCATCTTCTGCATCTTCACCTCCTTGCATGTCATCTTCTTCATCCTCAATCAATAGATTAACCTCTTCATAATCACTACTTACTAAAACTATAGAGTTATCAAGTTCTTATGAGAGAGTAACATTAATTAGAATAGACACATCATCTTCTTCGTATACTTTTTCATTCAAATCAATTTCATTTTCTCTCTCTCCACTACTAGGAATGTGGAATTTACTTCTAATTTTTGTTTTATATACCACCCATCAATCACATTGATCTCTTTTGGTAGATGGATAACTACTATAATAAACTTGCAGAGCTTGTCCAGCTAAAACAAATGGTTCATTAGTGGCAAGTATTAAGTTGTACTTAATTTCAACAAAACCATGAAAGGGGTCTATCTTAATACCTTTTCAATGTCAAACCAATGATACTTAAATAGCACAACTTTGTTTTCGATACCAAAATACTCCAACTCGATTATATCCACCAAAATGCTATAAAAGTAATGCTCATAATAATTGTAAAAACTCTTTTTTATGCATACCCCAATATTCATTTTCTTACAATTTTGCCCATAGTCTAAGGTGTGAAACTTAAAACCATTTACGAAGTATCCTTTGTAACACTTTATCATATATCTTGAAACATGAGAGATTTCAAGTATACATGGGTTAATTTCATCCTTACGTTCTGCAACCTACCAACATGTAATACAAGATCAAGAATTGTTAATTTACATAAGTAATTCATATTTGTTATTGAAATTTCACTTCTAAGTTACATAAATGTACATATTTTTTAAACCATTTCACAAATCTTGAATCACGTACTTTGTCCAATTCATTTTCTGATATATGCACATATCTTTTCACCGCATCATCAAATATCCTACCATCATATCCATAATTTACAAATTAAGTTCATTCTTATGATCAATCATTTAGATTTATGGTAGAATGGTACTTAACTAGTATATGGGGGCATTTCTTCACAATTCATTAAACATATAGCTCAATAGCATAAAACTCATCCTCATTTAAAAATCAAGATTTATCTAGTGGACCAAAAGCTCGCCCAAGATGAGTGAAAATCAAAAGGTGCCCACGAGAGTCCATGTCTCCCTCATCATCATTATGTGCACTAGACTCAATCTCGTTCGCACAATAAGTTCAAAATACAATGAGCAAAACAAGGAGATTTCCTCAATCATATAAGCCTTGCATATAGATCCTTCAATAAAGGCACGATTTTTCACTTTCTTCTTCAAATCTTGTAAAAACCTAAACATCATAATATTCATGATATTGAATAAGTACCTAAAACTCTTCTAATAAACTATTAGAAAATAAATAATAGATATAGTACCTTTCAAATGGATACATCTATTGATAGTAGATGGGTCCACCAACTTTTGCCCTATAAGGTAAATGAACTGGCAAATGCTCCATAGAGTCAAAGAAACCAGGAGGACAGATCTTTTCTAGTTTGCATACAGTTTCACATATTTTTCCTTCCAAAGCTTTCATGTGATGTATATGTATTTCAATTTAGCATAAATCTTTAAAAAAATGAGATATCTCAATAATTGGATCCCTAATTGAGTGAGGGACCATATCACGAAAGACAATTGAGAGCAATCATCAAAAAAAAATCATGACAATCATGACTTTTCATCTTATCAAATTTGCAATCGATCTCATTAACATACTGAGATATGTTTGATGCAAAACTATCAAGGAGTCTTAGTTGTTTCACCCAAGCACAAATAATTTTTCTTTCCTCTTTACTTAAAGTGTATGAAGCCTTAGGCTTGAGAATTTTGTTTTCCACCAATTTCAATTCTGGACGCTTGCAATATACCTTTAAATCTTACCATGCCTTTAAGTTGTCTTTCATTTTCCCCTTAACATCCATCATTGTGTTGAATATATTTTCAAATACATTATGTTTAATATGCATCACATCTAGATTGTGATGAATAAGAAGCGTATGCCAATAAGGTAATTTCCAAAATATACTCCTTTTCACCCATTTATGACTTACACCATAACTCGAAATATTTTGTTCACCACATTTTGTTTCACATGGGATATCAGGAAACAAATTCAATCGTAACAATATTTCTTCACCTGATAATCGAGGAATTGAGAAATCACGCTCAACTCTTTTTCTAAGAATTTAACTCTCTACCTCTTAAAAGGATGATTAAGTGACAAAAATTGTCCATGACAATAAAAAAAAAAAGGTTTGCTACCATGATCCAATATAAAAGACTTAGAGTGTTCCATGCAATAAGGACATTATACTCGTCCATGAGTGCTCCATCCTAACAACATACCATAAGCAGGAAAATCATTAATTGTCCATAATAACATTGCTCTTACTTGGAAATTTTGTTTCCTATATGCATCATACGTAATAACACCCTCAATCCACAATACTTTCAACTCATCTATCAAAGGTCTCAAGAAAATATCTATGTTTTGGCTTGGAATTTTCTTTCCCGAAATAATCATATTAATAAATATATATGGTTGTTTTATACACATCCATTGGATTATTGGCCAAATAGAATAAGGTTTTGCAATTGGTCTAACATGATTGAAACCATCAGTACATAACCTTAGTCTAACATTTCGAGGTTCCATTGCAAATAACTCATGTGTGCGGTTGAAGAGTTGCCAAGCCTCACTAGCAATAAGGTGTCTAAGTACTCCGTCATCACTTTGGTTTTATGCATGCCACGTCATATGTTCAGCAATTTTTCTAACATATAAAGCCTTTGAAGCCTTGGTATAAGTGACAAGTAACACAAAATCTTATAAGGAATTTTTTTCTGCCTATTAACACTTGATTTCATTAGTTTATATTGAGGATGACCACATATCATACAATACTCCAAATCAGCAATTTCCTTATAAAATAAAATGCATTGTTTTTACAAGCATGAATTTTGATATATTCAAGTTCAAGTTTTGCCATCTTTTTTTTCATTCGATAAAAGTCACTAGGTAAAGTTTCATCTGATGGCAACATATTCCTTAATATCTTTAACAAACGATCAAAACATTATTCACTCAAATTAAACTCTTATTTAACATTTAAAAGTTGCGACACAACTGAAGGCGTTGTGTACTTTGTGCAACCTAACCACAAGGTTCATCCGCGTTCCTTAACAAAGAGTAAAAGCTAGTTGCATTTGGATTTGGATCTTCCTCCACAAATCTTGATTAATTATCATGACTAGAATTGAAAGCAACTTTCAGACCCATAACATCCCTAACCATTCTAGCATATGGATTTTCTATTTCCTCTTCATATGTAAGTTCCTCATATTCCCCATGTTCCCCATGACTAGCATATGGTTCACCTTTATCTCTACTTCTAGATGATTGTCCAACATCATATTCCCCATGTTAACTCCATATTGTATAAGCCTCATTAAAACCTTTTTTTAAGATATGCTTCACCACTTTATCGGAATTTAAAAACTTGTTGTTGTTACATCGAGAGCAGGGACATCTAATCATATTCTCCCACATAAATGCATGGTTGGAAAATGCAAAATCAATGAATTCTTTGACTCCATTTATAAATTCATCTCTAATGAATCCATCAGAAGTGAGTTGATGGTACATCCAAGATCGATCTCCCACCATTTTGTAACCCTAAGTTTCATAGAACATGACAATCAAGAGAAATTCCCATTCATGTTTACGCTTAAAAATGTTAAAAAAAATGTCATTACTAAATACATTTAAACATTTTAAAATATAAATTAAAATAATATAATAACATGTCAAATTAGAAAATTTCATCTCACACAATTAAAAAAATATATTGTAAAGGATTGAAATAAAAATATCTATCAAGCTTAGATCAAATTAATTTTTTAATTTGAAAATGGAAAATATCTAACTCAAATGTAACACAAAAACCAATCTCAATAAACCAAACAATCCCATCTTATTATCCGTAAAAACATTATCATAGATATCAAGACCATTAGTGTGTAACTCACAAAGGAGTAAACTTGTTCTCCCTAAAATTATACTAACTTGCAACCAAAGAAGCCTCTATTTGTAGATAAATCAGAAGGATGTGTTGCCTTGAGAATGTGATGCATTGTCTAATCAATCAACCTGTGACAGATTAAGAGAAGTTTCAACCAAAGTTGTCAATGTAATTATGATGAATGCTTTAGTTTCTCTATTAAAATAGTGCACTTTATACTAATTGAAAGCATCATTGAAAAAAAAAAGTTAAGAACAGAAAACAAAGAACCATGCCATGTAATTCCGTGTCCAAATTTTGATGCACAAAGCATATCTTCAAACCATATATACCTTTCTGATGCAATAAAAGTCTATAGATTCTTTGAGCCTATTTTCCACAGAATGTTTACTCTTAAATCTAGCCTATGTAATTCCATGTCATTATAAAATCCTTAAGCATAACTATAGTGAAATATTTAGAGATTTGATTTTAATAGTAGTGAAACTCTTTCAATTTATTCAACAGTAGTGAAAGATTTAGTGAAAGATTTAGAGATTTGATTTTAATAAGTGGTCGGTCACTTTTTATTTCAATGGTAGCCTAACATTTTCTCAAATAATCACATGATCATCAAGCAATCAGAAAATGCCCTATCACAATCACCAATCAACACCCCCCTCCCAAATTTCTGTATCATATGATAACACCCTTTAAATATGATCTTTGTTAATAATTTAATGACAGATTATGTTGATTCCTTTAACATTTTAATGCTCCTATAATCCAAACTTCTCTCTTAAAAAGAGGATTGGGTGGCTATGATTTATAATTTAAAATAATAAAAAATAGATTTTATGCAGTTGAACTTTAAGAGAAAAAAAAATCATTAAGAGAGCCTTAATGATGATGATTGAGTTAAACTATAAAGAATTTCATTTATTGATTTTTTTAACCCAACACAATAGCAACATTATATGTGCAGTTTTCCTTTTTAACATTTAAAAAAAATAGAAACAAATTACAGGATTTGCTTTGTGACTGATAAGGATTACAAGTACAATTCTAATTTTGAATTTTTTTAATCCTTAACAGTGATATAAGATATGTTTGAATCTACATTTAAGATGAATAGATAATGGAGAAATTCCAGATGCAATATTTAATTTTTACCTTATATTAATAGTATGAAAAGCAACTTCCACTTGTGAAATTACATTCTTTCGGTGAGCAATGTCCTTTTCATTTTAGTTTAATCATGTTTTTATGATTTTTTTCAAAAAAAAAAAAGAACATCAAGGCTTTTATTGATGAAGACTGTATAGACAAATACCCAAAATTATTATGATAAAATTTGTAAGAGTAGCAAAGTTCTATTGACACAAACAATAGATTAAAAACATCATGGCAATCTAGCAAAAACCAACAGTTAGTCTCAAATACTTAGCAGCATACTAGCAACATAAAGAAGTTTTCAAACAATGCTACTTTCAAGAACAACAATCATCCGATCATCACACTTTTGTCCCAGAAACAAAGTCACACCAGACAATGTACATCTAGCAACATAGAGGATTAACCCCCAATATTAATACCATCCATCACAATACACCAGCAAATTGGCAGATCAATCCAAAAACAAAAAGATCAACTCCATGATTATAGCTAACTCATTGATTACTATATTGTATAATAAGATAATTTGATATAATTCTCAAGCTAACTCATATATCTGTATTAGTATCAAGAATTTGGTATAATAAGTGCATGGCAAATGTCACCTTATGTATATTAAATAAATATAGTTTGAGTGGTAAATGATGTTTTATCCTTGAGCATAAGTTGGACAAAACCAGTGACTTGAAAAGATTGTTGCTATCACAATAATTTCAAGAATGATATATTCAAAAATGGAAAGATGCATGATCATGAGGATAAATAGTTAATGGTACAATTAAAAACATTAACAATGGAGAATTTACCATTATTTATTAGTAAGTGGTCACCCTCCTAATTCCAAATGGTTGGGTTTTGGAATTAGGCTTGTGGTCCAATCTGGTCAACTAGTAAGAGAGATTTAGGCTTTTAGTCCATTAATAATTAGACTGATCTTCAAGGATGTGAGGCTTGCATCATCTAAAAGGAGTTTTCTTTTATCTTGGTGGTGATTTGATTAGTTCTACCACCTTGTTTGTGGCTATGAGAGAAAGTAAAAGAAAGAAAAAAAATGGAAAACACAAAATTGAAGTTCGAAATTGCCAATCCATTTCAATTGATTATTAGGCCTTTTCTTTCCATTTCCCTTCATTTATGAATAGCACATTCTTTCAACCCCAAATGTCAAACAACCCTTTCTCCATCATTCTCTTTAATTTCTTGCATGCATTTTGTCTCTATTCAAATAGAATGTCAATGTCTCGTTCCAATTTTGATATATTATCTTTTATAGCTACAATTATTACTCTCCATCAAATTTCTTATATATATATAATTGATACTTAGTTTATCTTAATAGAAAAATGATGATATATATAATAATCAACCTATCCAAATGTTGCATAACAACAAAAGCTAGCTAGGACCAAAAACTGAACAAATTGTATGTATTTATTAATCAAGCCCCAAATCATTGGTAAAGTGATAGGATCAATTGATATAGTATTAACATTCCTAGCTAAAAATTGATATGACCAAGTTGTGTGTATAACCAATAACCTAGCTAAAAATACAACAAGAACATTCTTCCAACAAACTGTTAACTCTTTCATAACCACATTCAGGAATTGATAAATGCTCTTCAAGTAGCTGCAAACAATTCTTTGTTGTTTAAACCCAAAAGCTAAACCCCACCAATCATAGAATAAGCTTTTGTAGTACCCTAAAAACAAAAAAAGTAGTTGTAACCAACCTTAACCCTAGAAAACCTTATAGTTATAGGTAGCCTCAACATCTCTTTTCCAGCTTTCTTTTTAACATTATTATTACTAGTATGTTGTTTACTAAATTAAGATGGAATGTTTGCACTTAGTAATGTTATTTGAAAGGCTCAAGCTGTTAGTCCAAAAACTTTTTTTCTAGATTTGATATGTTGAAGTTATATCCACGGTCATCATTATCATTGTTATAATAGTTGTTTTTATTTTTAAAAATCCTTGTTTTACACATGAAGAATGAGTTGTCAATGGAAACACACAAATGGTGCTTGCACTTATTTGACAATCTTCGTTTAGGCTACTCATAGATCTTATTAGGTTTTTACTTTTGGTTAAAATCTAATCTTCTATTTTGTTGGAAAAATATTACCTTAAAATCATATAAATAAATAAAGTATATACAGGCATTTTGATTATCTCATATCGGGCATTTTGTTTCATGTATGAAATAGCAAAGTTCCATTACAAACAGAATGTCTAATTGTTAGTCTTTTTATATCGATTCACAAGTCCACCCCCCCCCACCTTTTTTTTATTTCATTTTTTCTCCATATAAGCTATTTATCAAATTAATATCTTTTTTTTTGTAGTCAAGTTCCATACCCTATAAGGGGGAAAATACGGTGGCAAAAGTAAGAGGGCACTTTAATCGAGGCTTTGTCACCAAAGTGATTAAGCCATCACTACCCACTTCTTTTAGGTGTCCTCTGAGGGAGCTTTTCATGATAACATTTCTTAAGAAAACAAAATTGCATTAACAATAAACTATCCCATTACTTAACAGCAACATTCATTTGCCTTTACACTTTCTTCCTTTAACTTCTCAATATAGAAAAATTATATTAACATGATATACCAAACCCTAATGTTATTTTTGCAATTTTTTTTAAGAATAAGCTGATATAGCAAACAAAACTTAAAAATAGAAAAATGAAAAAAAATAAAAAGAGAAAAGAAACAAAAACTCATAGAGATTTACGTATGAATCATTTCTCTCTTACACAACTGCCTTCCAAATCGAAGGGAAAGAAATCCCTGTGAAAAGACAAAGCAAAACACAAGATCACAAACCCTAGAAAACTATGCAATTCAAACCACAGTCAACCAAACACAAAAAGAAAAAATTGAAGCAAAAGAATCATACAAAAACAAAAGGAAAAAGGTTCCAGCCCAGAGTTTGGAGGGTTCACAATCGAGGAGGCTCGACTTCATTTTTTCTTTGGGAGTTGTTGGCTTCGGGTTCTGGTATCTTTTAGAGCTTTTTTAGAGCTCGGTTCAAAAGGAAAGGAGAGGTGAAGGGATGTCATAGAAAGCTCGCTAGCAGATAAGGAAAACGAAGGAGGAGTGATTTGTTTCTATGTTTTGGAGAGAGGGAAGATGGATTGATAAACAAAAGAACAAAACGAAAGGAAGAAAATAAGAGCTGCACACCATTTAGTAGAAAGAATGTCTTGTAAAAAAGAGTAAGGCTCTAGCCCATGAATGCCTATTAGGGAAAGTCCAAGGGTGTTAGGCTTAAGTTCAGCCTATTGAATAAGTCTTTGGACCCCTTTTATATTTTTCAGCTCATTTCATTTTCATCCACACACAAGTTTGAGTCTTTATAATCTTTATATCAACAAAAGTTTAAATAATTTATATTTTATTAATTAATAAATAAAATTTAAATATAAATAAATTTTAATATATCTATATTAGACTTATTATGCAATGAATAATTAATAATAATAATAATAATAATAATAATAATATCTTTAGATATTCATAACATATTAGATATTAATGTACAATGTAACATAATTATTATTATTAAATTTTAAACAAAATTAATATTATTTTATTATTTATTTATGATATAATATTTATTAATTTTTAACCAAATTTATCATTTTGTAAAATATTAATTACTTATTTATAATAAGCATAAGTAATTTGTTTTTTGAAAAATATGAAATTTTATGAAAAGTATGCAATTTTATTACTTGATATTAGGTATAAAAATAAAAACATGAAATAACCCCAAAGCACTAAAAAATCCAATTTAAGGATATTAGGTATCTAATATAATAACTCCCCATCCTATAATGCAATTAAAGGATTATAAAACTATCTTTAATTTACAATCACTAATTATCACTAATGCAGCTAGAAACTAACCATTACCAGAAGCTAGCCATTCACAGTCTATTACTAGAAGCTAACCATTTAAAGTACTTATACCAAACATTTATAGTAACTTTCAATCCACAGTTTTTTTTCTATTACCAGAAGCTAACCATTCACAACCCACAACCATCTAAAGTATTTTCTTAATGCTTGTGTCTTATTCAATCATAAACTCTAGTGATCCACTTAATTTAAGACTTTTTTCTAATTAAACCAAAGAGTCCTAGTTAGGACTTTACAAAGATAATTAAACTCAATCCAAAATCTGATATCCACAGTCCTTATCCATCAGTAATAACTAATATGTTAATTTTATATAGTATATATATATATATATTACTTTATTATTATATATGTGTGTGTTATAAAAACTAAGATAATAATTACTAATAAAGTTATTAAAATATAATCATATAAATAAAGTTAATAAAATTACTAATAAAACTATTATTAGTTTTTGTTTAATATATTATTGAATTTTATCACCTATTTTTATGTAAGAAAACATATTTATATTTTCAATATTATAAAATTCAATATGTATATATTTAATTTTATTAATATATTTCCTATAAAATATTGATAAAATTTTTAAAAAATTTAATATATTTTAAATAAAAAATTTAAAGAATAGTAATACTGATGGAATTTTTCAACGAAATATTATGTTGAAAAATTTTCGTTGGCAATGTCATTTTTCAATGGAAAATCTAGTGGGCTTTAAATTTTTTTTGTGTCTTAAACTTTCCAATGGATTTCCAATGACTTATTTGCCGTTGGAAATTTCTAACGGAAATTCGTCAGAAATTCCGTTGGAAATTCAGAGGCAATAAATTTTTTTGGTGCAAAAAAATTTTCTGACAAATTTCCAACAGAATTTATTCATTGGAATTATTCTGTTTGAAATACGTTGAAAATCCATCGTAAAAATTCACAAGAAATTTTTGTCAGAATTCCGTTGGAAATCCGTTAGAAATTTCCAACGGAATTTTTTCCATAAAAAAAAACTAATTTTTTTGTAGTGATGTCGTAATGTGCCGAGTCCAGGAACTCAACTGCTAGACTTGAAGTACTTGGGGAGTTGCCACCAATCTTTTTTTTAGGTGTGATTGGCCACCTAAATAATTTGTTCTCTTCGACGAAATCAAAATCAATTTTTAAGCCCGTCTAAAGAACAATAACGAGTCTACGTATTTTGTTTAGAGTTGGGTTCAAGAGTACGGTTATGCACAGGAAAGGATTAACACCCCTATGATGCCCGTTCCACGAACGGTACTATTTAATCATATTTTATCCCAACCTATTAATTCTATTTTTCTGTTTCCTTAACTTGATACATTTGATTCACTTTTTATTCTATTAACAAATTAAAAACATTTTGTTTGGTTTTTTCTTGTGTTTGACGTACATGTGATGCAATCGTGCCATGCATGGCATAAAATCGAGATAATACCACACGTAAACCTTTTATCGAGTGTACTTTTCGAATCCGCCTTTCATGCTAGTGGGATCCGAGAGTATCGTCTCACCTAGGGAAGATGCGTAATAAACTCGCCTTCATAAGTTTAACGAGTAGATCCCATCATAGGGTTAATCGTTTGCGAGTAAAAATAACATTTTCATGAATGCTAATCCTAGTACGAGCGAAAGCTTTTTATTAAATATATTTCTCGGAACCCTCCCATTGTACTGGTGGGATCCAGAGGTATCTTTTCACCTAGGGAGTTTACCGAAGAAACTTGCTTTCGCAAGCTTCTTCGAAAAGTCCCATCATCATGCTTATATTCGTGTATAGAATATTTCTATATGCCATGACATTTAACAATGCACCAATGGTACGTGATGCACTTATAAATTCAATGTTCATTTCTTATCTTTCTCAAAACCTACTATTTTTCTTTGTGTGCATATTTATGGTGAACAAATATTTTACATTTACTTATTGCTTTATTTTGTTATGTATTTTGCTACGTAAATACTTATTCATTTATCTATATGAAATTTTCCAAAACCATGTTCTTTTTTTTTTAGACCAAGTATTTTTATTTTACCTGTAATTATTATTGCATATGTATTTTATCCATTTTTGTATTCTTATGATTAACTAATTTATTGCCATCATAAATTTCTTATTTATTTTATTTGTATATTTTAATTAATTGATGATTAAGTATGTATAGTTTTTTATTTATCTAAAATTAAGAGCATCGAAATTTCGAATTAAGACCCTTCCATCGTATTGGTGAAGTTTTAATTGAAATCCCTAACCTAGGAAAAATCACTTGAAATTGCAACTTCTCGCATTCTGTATGAATATCCCATTATTAGTATTGATTCTAAAATAATCATCATATTTTTACATTTATAATTCCACATGAAGTCATCATATTCTTTTTATTTTTCTTGTATATATCTATTTATAAAGAAATTGGCATAATTATTATTTTATTTCTATTATATACCTAGCTTATTTCATTTATAATTAAATATGGGTACTTTCTTTCTCTTTTATTTCCTTTTTAATTTATAAAAGTTTAACCTGTTTTTTTATGACTATGTCTATTTTTAATTTTTTATCTTAAGTTTTTTTAAAATTTTTTACTAAACATTTTATTATTATCTTTTGTACACAATTTTTTTTTTGCCTTAGCTAAATCTATCACCCTAAATATATTTTTTTATGTAAACATTTACTTTCTATTTATGTATATATAAATTCTACTTATCTAAACCTAAAATTTTTATAACTAAATATTCATCCAAATCTATATTCTTTTTTATAAGTAATTTTTTTTCAGATTATTTGTATTAATTCCACACTTTAAATCATAGTTTTAGCATAATAATTTGGGTCAGCTATAACAAAATAGCCACATCAAATTCACATAATATCAAGGAAGAACTTTACCTTATTTGGGCTAGGAATGGCCCAAGTCAGAGGAGGCCCAAAAAAGAAAGCAAACTTGCTGCACCAAGCCACCTAATCCCTTGTAAGATGCATCGTTTGGTGCTTTTTGGGATGCCTTGAGAACGCCCCTAAAATGACGTCGTTTTGGCACTAAAGCATCTAAACCCCAACTATAAAGCCTTCATTTTTTTTCTCTCTTCCATTTTCTCTTTTTTTTTCTCTCTCTAGTTGTCGATCTCTCTACCTTCTCTCTAACCTAATTCTCCTTTCTCCTTCTCTCCCACTTTTTTCTCTTCTCTTCCCTCTACCCAATTAGCATACCCCAACTCTCCCCTATCTAACTGACAGCAAACCTTTCTCCCTCTTCCTCTAAATCGATGCCACACCTTTTCTCCCCTATACTGGCACTGTTCAACCAAACCGACGGCACATTGTTTCTCTTCTTTTCTTATTTTTTCTTTGTGTGGGTGCTTAGTTGCTAGAAAACTAGAAATTTCTCACAATTTTTTTGTTGCTGTTAATGGGATTTTTTTTCTGATTTTTCCCCGTTTCCATTATCCGTTTGAGTCTTTCTTAAAAGAGTTGGATTGTCCAAATTTTTTGACAATCAAAACAGGTAATCATGTTTTCCTCAACATAAATTTCGGATAGGTGAAGATCATTGGGAAGTGACCCCCAGATCCTCTACTTTCAAAGACCATTAAATGCTTTGAATGTGTTTTTTCAAGAGAGGCCACACCTTTTTGTTTTTTTTTCTCTTTTTTTATTTTTTTTTTATTTATTATGATTTTTATATTATTAAAAAAATGTGTCTACAAGTGAAAGCCTGTTAATTTTCTACATTTGGACTTAGATAATTTTTTAATATGGCATAAAATAGCACTTGAACTTTATGTTTGTATTTGTTTGACGTCTTAGACATTGTGTGTTTGTGATTATTTTTAATCGTAAGAATTTAACTTTGAATTAAGGATTTAATGCATATTTTTTTTATGAAATTTGGATGTTAATTCTAACTTGTATAGATTATTTTTATTAATTTATGATGACATTTTGTTATAAACAGAATTACCAATGGAATTTTACTATTGTTAGTGTGTTTTCAATAAAATTTTTCGTTGGTTATACGTTTTCAACAGAATTTTGCAATGAAATTCTTAGCAGACTTTTTCCGTCGATATTACGTTTCCAACAAAAACGTTCGTTGGTAATGCGTTTCTAACTAAATTTTGTTGAAAATTATCAACAAAATTTTCTATTGGCAAACCATTGGAAATTTTCAACAGAATATTTTGTTGGTAATTCCGTTGATAATTTCCAACGAAAACTATCATTGGAAATTCTAATTTTTAACAAAATTTCGTTTCAAAGCCATTACTAACGAAAAATTTCATTGAAGATTTCTAATGAAATTCCATAGAAAAAGCATTTTCAACGAAAAAGTCCGTCAGAATTTTTGTCATTTCTAAAGGAATCGAACTACAATTTTGTAGATTTTTTTATGAAATTATGTACTTTTTTCAATGAAAATTTTTTGTTGGAAAATTTTGAACGAAAAGTATTACTGATGACATTTTTAGGGATGAAATTTCTAACGAAAATTTCTATTGGAAATTCACTGAAAGAAAAGCATTTTTGACAAAATTTTGACTTTTTTCGAAGAAAAATTAGTTTGACCTTTTCCAATGAATTTTTTTTTTGAAAAACTGATTAATTTTATAGTGTCTTATCCTTAAAAGGATTGTTGTCAAGGTTGTTGGCTCCATTAGTTTTTATGATAATAAAACATTCTCATTTATTTATGTTTAACTCTTTTACTTGAGTGTGTAGGACAAAAATGTATGTTAAATAATTAGTTAATCATTCAAAAGCAAATATCAAACTCATAAGAATAAGGAGCTACAATTGAGCAATGAAACAAGAAGCCTCTTAGTTGGATAATCAAGGGAGCTGGTTGGATAAAATTGAAAAAAGAAGTTGGCAGGTTCAAGTAAACTGTGAGATAGAGAACATTCAGTCGACTAAGAGACAATATTAGTCAACTAAGAGCTAACTGCCAAAAATTGAGTTCAGAGACAAAAATGACTTAATCGACTAAAACGCTTTATTAGTCGACTAAGAGCCTACAATCAAAAACTGGGTTCAGAGACAGACGACTTAATCGACTAAGGAGCAACGTTAGTTGACTAAGAGCATCCTGTTTGAAAATTTGAATTTAAGCACTGAAAGACAGATTAAAGGCTAGAACTACTCCTAAACTTTTTCCAACGATCAGAATCTGTCTAACATCCATCAGATTTGATTTTTCAAGTATAAAAGGCACTCCCAACAGCTATGAACAAGTTTTTGAAGGCTTCCAAGATTAAAAAGAGCTCAAAAATAGCAAAACCTCTTTGCATAGTTTCTATGCTTCACTCCAATCTTTGTAATAGAGTTAAGCACTTCACTTTGTACCATTCATATCAGGTTAGTGATCATAAGTACTTCTTTGTTTCTTTTTTCTTTGATTGCTTAGAGTGTGCGAGTCACTCTAACGGGATTGATCAAGCTTGGGTTAGCTCGATTGAGTGTATAGGTTTTAACTCAGCTTGAAAAAGTTAGTTTTGGGTTTCAGTTGATCCCAAGAAAAACCATTATTAAAGGTTGTGGCTAAGCCTATGAAAAACCATTGTAAAAGCTTGGTGAAAGCTTGAGAATTTCACCATTTATAGTGATTTGATTTGAAAAATCTTTGGTTGAACAATCAAGGTAGTAGATATAGGTCTTTGACTGAACCACTATAAACCTTTATGTGTTGTCTTCCTTATTTTTTTTTCATTTCATTCTTTATTAGATTTTTCCTTCATTTTGCATTTAATTTCTCTTCATTGAGCTTTAACTTGCCCCCAATTAGAGATCAAATTTAGTAAGAGCTAAAAAGTGCTATTCATTCTCCCTCTATCACATTTATTTGATACCAACAAGTGGTATCAGATCTAGATCCCTCATTCTTAAGGTTGAACATCCTAAGGGAGATCCAAATGACTCTTCAAAAATCGATAGTTGCTGAAGGACAATTCACAAACAGACCACCTTTGTTTGATGGATTGAGCTACCCCTAGTGGAGCACTAGAATGTTAATCTATATAAGGAGAATAGATTATAAAATGTGAGATATCATCACTGATGAACCCTTCATTCCCTTAACTATAAATGTAGTGACAAATGAAATGATTGCTAAGCCAAGGGTTGAATGGACTGAAGTGAAGCCAAAAGGATTCAGACAAACTTTAAGGCATTAAACACTTTACATTGTACCTTAACTTTCATTAAGTTTAACAAAGTGTTAAGCTGTACCACAGCTAAACAAGTGTGAGACAAACTTAGGATTATCCATGAAGGGACTTCTCAAGTTAAGGAGTCCAAAATAACTCTTCTAACTCACAACTATGAGATGTTTAAGATGGAACCTGGTGAAGATATCACCAGCATGCTTAATAGGTTCACAAACATTACCAATAAACTCGGTCAGCTAGGTAAACCAATTCTTGAACATGAAATTGTCAAAGACTACTTAAAAGCCTACCAAAAAATTAGAAGCCAAAGGTGATTGCTATCCGTGAAGCCAAGGACTTAAATGTCATCACTCTTGATGAAATTTGTGAGTTTCTTCTCTTTCATGAGTTGAAACTTAAAGAAGAGGAAGAAGAAGACAAGAGAAAAGTAAAAAAGAAAAAAACACATTGCCTTAAAAATAAACATTCTGGAAGAAGAACTGGAAAATTTATCCTGCGATGATGATGAAGAATTAGCTATGGTAGCTAAAAAGTTAAGAAAACTTATGGGACAAAGAGACAGAAGATTAGCTAAGAAAGGGTACAGAAGAGATTAAGGTTCTTCAAGGAAAACTAGAAATAAAAATGAGTCTAACAAGAAGGAAGAGCTTATATGCTTTGAATGCAAGAAGCCTAGACACTTTAGGTCAAAATGCCCCTTGTTGAAGGAAAAAACTTCCAAGAAAAATAAAAAATTGAAAAAGGCAATGGTGGTTTCAACTTGGTCAGACAATGATGTTTCAAGCTTGGATGCTGAAGAAGAGAAAGTGGAAGAAAGAGCAAATTTATGTCTGATGGCAAGAGATGATGAATCCGAGGTATGTTCTGTTTCTTATGATTTTTCTATTGATGAACTTCAAGACGAATATGAATGTCTTTATGATGAGTTTGAAAAACTTACATCAAAATACAAGGCTTTGAAAAGAAAGACTTCATCTCTTGAGAATGATTTAGAAAAGATAAAACATAATTTTTGTTCTATTTTTGAACAAAGAAATTTACTTCAAACTGAACTTGAACACCCAAAAACAGATTATGAAAATCTGAAATTGAAATTGAAAAATAAGACTAAAGCTTTGTAAAAAGCTATTGATGAAAATACTGCTATTAAGAATGTAAGAAATGAAACATTAAGAAGAAATACATATTTCAAGAAAAGTCTTGTTAATGTTTCTCCTAGGTATTATATTTATGATAAACTTGGTCACCTATCTTATAACTATTATAGAAACAGAAACATGTAGAAAACGAAAAGGATTTAGGTTCCAAAAAGATCCTATGTAGCACCTAACCTTCAATGACCCATCAAGGTATGGGTACCTGTTAAAAAAAACTAAAAATCTATCTTACAGTTTGAGCCTAATCAAAAAGATATATGTTCAAGAGCTCAACTGAAAAAGAAGCAACCATGGTACATAGACAGTGGCTGCTCAAGACACATGACTAGAAACAAAATGTTATTTACTCAGCTGAATAAGAAAAAGGAAAGTATTGTATCATTTGGAGATGACTCAAAATGTAGAATTTATGGTATAGGAATTATTGGTAAGAATTCTCAAGCTCAAATTAGTTATGTGTTACTTGTTAAAGGTTTAAAGCATAATTTATTAAGTATCAGTCAATTGTGTGATGAAGGCTTTAAAGTATTTTTTTGATTCATATAAATGTGAAGTGATAGACGTTAGTACCAATTGAGTTTCATTTATAGGAAAAAGAATTAAATATATGTATGTTATATTTCTAGAAGAGCTTGATATTAATTGTGAAGCATGTCTTATGGCAAATGATAGAAATGATAGTTGGTTATGGCATAGGAGACTAGGACATGTGAACATGCATACTATCTCAAAATTAATGAAAAAGAATTTGGTTATAAGATTACCTGAACTTAAATATGAAAATGATCAGATTTGTGATGTTTGTCAACTAGGTAAATAAGTTAGAACATCTTTTAAAAGCAAGAAAATCATTTCAACCTTTAGACCTTTTGAGTTACTGCATATTGATTTATTTGGTCCAATAAACACAACTAGCTTAAGAGGCAAATCATATGGTTTTGTGATAGTTGATGACTATTCTAGGTACACTTGGTCTACTTACTTGCTCATAAAAATGACGCACTGCTTGCATTTGTGAATCATTGTAAGAAGGTTCAAAATGAAAAAGGACTTGTCATTGTTAGTATTAGGAGTGATCATGGAGTAGAGTTTGAAAGAGATGGTTTTGAAAATTTTTGTAATGAAAAAGAGTTAGATCATAACTTCTCCGCACTTAGAACCCCTCAACAAAATGGGGTTGTAGAAAGAAAAAATCAAATCTTAAAAAAAATGACTCAAA